>NC_050581.1:7602500-7972500 GCF_011100635.1 Trichosurus vulpecula | reverse complement strand
CGCCCCGGAGAGGCGAGAAGCCGCTCTCCACCCTCCGCCTCCCGCCGCCGCGTGGCCTCGGGCTCACCTGCGCGAAGGTCCCGGAGGCTGCGGCGCGCACCCAAGGTGCCAAGGTCCCGCGTGAGCCCCAGAGGTGGCCTCGCGCCGCAGAGACGGACCTGGCCGCAACTGCCCTAGCAGCACCCGACGGGGTTGGTCCCGAGCGGTGAAGAGCGTCGAGATCCGGGAGCGTTCACCTCTCCGGCCGAGCCTCACCTGGGAAGGATCTGCTGCAGTAGTCTTCCTGGGTGTTTCCGAGAGTGCCTCCGTTCACGTTTCAACACAGCTCCTGTTCATTTATTCCTCGGGAAACCATGCCTTCCGGCTTCTCAAATACCTTTGTTACTACACACGCCTTCACCGGGGGCTGAAAAGTTACTGGTTCACTCATTTAACAAATATTTGGGGCCAAGGGCATAGGAAGGAAGGGGGGAAAGAGAAAAGAGAGAGAAGGAAAGGAGGAGTGAAGGGAAGAAAGACAAGGAGGAAGGAAGGGGAAAAAGAGAAGAGGAGAGAGAAGGAAAGGAATGAAGGGAAGAAAGACAAGAAGGAGGGAAGGGGGAAAAGAGAAGAGGAGAGAGAAGGAAAGGAGGAGTGAAGGGAAGAAAGACAAGAAGGAAGGAAGGGGAAAAAGAGAAGAGGAGAGAGAAGGAAAGGAATGAAGGGAAGAAAGACAAGAAGGAGGGAAGGGGGAAAAGAGAAGAGGAGAGAGAAGGAAAGGAATGAAGGGAAGAAAGACAAGAAGGAAGGAAGGGGGAAAAAAAGGAAAGGAGGAATGAAGGGAAGAAAAACAAGGAAGGAAGGGGAAAAAGAAGAGGAGAGAGAAAGAAAGGAGGAGTGAAGGGAAGAAAGACAAGAAGGAGGGAAGGGGGAAAAGAAGAGGAGAGAGAAGGAAAGGAAGGGAAGAAAGACAAGAAGGAAGGAAGGGGGAAAAGAGAGAGAAGGAAAGGAATGAAAGAAAGAAAGACAAGAAGGAGGGAAGGGGAACGTTTCTCTTTATAAACCAGAATAATTCCTTCACAAACTCTTCACTACAAAGGAGTTTGACAGAAGATCTAGAAGAGACGCTTCTAGCTCGATCTAAAATCTTAGGATCCTGTGATGTTTCTGCTCTGCCTCGCTAAAAGGTCAGACCTGGGAAAGAGGAGTCAGTTTCCTAGACTGAACCCCTGTGACTGAGCGGAGGGGTAGGTCCCCTTTAACTACGAATGTTCCCTGTCGCAAAGCCTCTCGGAGATTGTCAAGAGGTAGCGAGGTGGTGCTGTGGATAGAGCACTTGATGTGGAGTCAGAAGGACTGCAGCTCAATACTGCCTCAGACACTTCCAGGCACTGTGACCTGGAGCCAATCCCTTAACATCCTTCAATCTCAGTTCCCTAATCTGTAAAATTGGAATAATGAAGCAGCCACCTCCTACAGTTGTTACGAGGTTAACATGAGATAGATAAGACTTGCCAACATTTTGCAACCTTAAATTGCTCTAGAATTTTTAGCTATTACTACAGGTCAGGACCCAAGATTCTAAGCAGCAATCAAACTGAGGACAGGTCAATCAGTTATAGAACCACAGTCTCTTTTAGGTTAACTTTAAAAAAAATATTTTATTTGTTTTAATCAACCCAGATCTGTCTTCTCATCCTCTTAAGCCCATCTCCCTGCTACTAAGAACACAAGAAAAACAAAAGTTATTGCAAATAGTATGATGAAAGCAAGTTTCCACATTGGCTATGTCAAAAAAACCAAACTGTTGTGTTTTCAATCCTCTGCCTCCCTGTTGGGACGTAAGTAGCATGTGTCTCCATTAGGCCTCTGGAGTCTTGTTGGTCATGGCTAAGAGTTTAGCACCATGGTATTCCATCATTTTTAAATACATAACTTGTTTATTCATTCCACAGTTTATGGCCACCCCCTCAGATTCCCATTCTTCCCACCTCAAAGAGAACTATAAATATTTTCGTATATCTCTAGAGTTCACTTTGTTTAGGACGAATCTCTCACTAATTTATCCTCCCTTTAATTTCCTTACCCTCTTTTCCCCTTTCACTTCCATTTTCTTGCTTAGTGAAATGCACTCTGTACCCAACCCTGTGCTGTGTGGGTGGATTCTTCCTTCTTTCCATCAGTTCAGATGGAGCAAAGTTCCCCCACTTGCTTGTATAGATATCTATGTGTGCACCTTGATTATGTAAGATAATTTTCCTTAATTTTCCTTTCCCTTCTCCCCCACCCCAGTGTATTTCTCTTCCCCTCTCTTTTTATTCTTGTCTTGAGATAATCAACATATAATATAACCACTTCCAGGCTATTGGACCCCATGTATGAATCCTGATGATGATAGGGATCAGAGAGTACCATGTATCATCTCCCCATATCTGAATGTAAGCAGTTTATGCTTGTTTAGCTCTTTATCATTATTCATTAATGTTAACTTTTTATGTTTCTCTTCACTCTTATATTTGAACTTCAAAGTTTCTCCACAGCTCTGGTTTTTTCTTCAGAAATGTTTGGAAGTCTTCTATTTCATTAAAAATCCTCTTTGCTCCCTGTAGCATCATACTCAGTTTTGTTGGGTAGGTTATTCTTGGCTGTAAGTTCATATCCTTTTTTTTTGTCATTCTTTTTTTTTTTTTTTTTCGTTTACAACACACGGTTCTACATAATTTTGAGTTCCAGATTTTCTCCCCTCCCTCCCCCCTCCTTCCCCAAGACGGCATGGAATCTCATATAACTACCATGTATAACTTCACATTAAATTAATTTGTACACTAGTCAAGTTGTGGAGAAGAATTATGACCAATGGAATGAATCATGAAAAAGAAGAGACAGAACCAAAAAAGAAAAAAAAACCCAAAAACAAAAACAAAAGAGAAGCAAAAAAGGCAAGCATGTAGTACGCCTCAATCTGTATTCAAACTTCACAGTTCTTTCTCTGGATGAAGATAGCATTCTCCATCGTGAGTCCCCTGGAGTGTCCTTGCACCTTACGTTGCTGAGAACAGCGAAGTACGTCAGGGTTGGTCCTCACGGAATCCATATATCTGTGGTTGTGTACAATGTTCTCCTGGCTCTGCTCCGCTCACTCAGCATTATGTCATGTAGGTTTTTCCAGGTTGTTATGAAGTCCGTATCATCCCCATTTCTTATGGCACAATAGTATTCCATTACCTTCGTATACCACAGCTTGTTCAGCCATTCCCCAATTGATGGGCATCCCTTTGATTTCCAATTCTTGGCTACCACAAAAAGAGCCACTATAAATATTTTTGTATATATGGATCCCTTTCTCTCTTGTGTGATTTCTTTGGGATACAACCCTAGAAGTGGTATTGCTGGGTCAAAGGGTATGAACATTCCTGTGGCCCTTTGGGCGTAGTTCCAAATTACTCTCCAAAATGGCTGGATCATCTCACAACTCCACCAGCAATGTAACAATGTTCCAATTTTCCCCATCCTCTCCAGCATTTATCATCCTCCTTTTTTGTTATTTTAGCCAATCTGACAGGAGAGATGTGGTATCTAAGAGTTGTTTTGATTTGCATTTCTCTAATCAGTAGTGATCCAGAGCATTTTTCATATGCCTATAGATAGCTTTAATTTCTTCCTCTGAAAACTGCCTGTTCATATCCTTTGACCATTTCTCAATTGGGGAATGGCTTGTATTCCTATATATTTGGCTCAGTTCCATGTATATTTTAGAAATAAGGCCTTTATCAGAGATACTAGTTGTAAAGATTTTCTCCCAATTTTCTGCTTCCCTCCTAATTTTTGTTGAATTGGCTTTTTTTGTACAAAAACATTTCAATTTAACATAATCAAAATTATACATTTTGCATTTTGTAATGCTCTCTATCTCTTTTTGGGTCATGAATTCTTTTCTTTTCCATAAATCTGATAAGTAATGTAAGTTCATATCCTTTGCCTTCTGGAATATCATATTTCAAGTTCTCCACTCCTTTTTAGTAGTGGCTGATAAATCATGTGTCATCCTGACTGTAGCTCCTCAGTACTTGAATACGTTCTTTCTGGTTGTTTGCAGTAGTTTTTCCATTGACCTGGAAGCTCTGGGTTTTGACTGTCATGTTCTTGGAAATTTTCATTTTTGTGTTTCTTTCAGCAGGTAATTTGGTGGATTCTTTTTATTTCTATTTTGCCCTCTGCTCTTAAGAGATCTGGCTAGTTTTCTTTTAAGAGTTCCTGAAACATGATGTCTAGGCTCTTTTTTCAGTCATGGCATTCAGATTGTCCAATGATTCTTAAATTTTTTCTCCTGGATCTGTTTTCCAGGTTTTTGCTATGAGATACCTTATATTTTCTTTGTTTTTTTTCAGTCTTTTGACTTTGTTTTACTTTTGACTTTTGTTTTGGTCTTTTGACTTCTTGTTGCCTCATGTAATCATTGGCTTCTTTTTGGTCTATTTGAATTTTGGGGGAATTTGTTGCTTGGGTAAGATTTTTTGAATCTCTTGTGCCAAGCTGTTAATTAGTTTTCCAATTCTTTTATAGCTCTCATTTCTTTTCCAATTTTTCCCCTCAAGTGCTCTCGTTCCATTTATAAAAACATTTAAAAAAACTCTTGCTTCATTTCTTCCAGGAATTCTAATTGACTTAGTGCCCAAGCTATGTTTTTCTCTGAGGCATTGCTTATAGATGTTTTGAATTCATTCTCTTCTATGTTTGTATCTTGAGCATCCCTGCCACCATAATAGCTCATTCATTATGTTGGGATTCTTTTGCATTTTTGTTTGTTTGCACATTCTTCCAGCCTATTTCCTGACTTCAGAATTGATATTAGCATAGGGTTATGCCCCACTTCTGGAGAGATGGTCTGGACTGGTGCTATTGCTGCTTTCTTGGGGTCTTGAGTATTGTGTTATTCCAGGGTCTCATGGACAGGCTGGGGACCTGCAAGCTTTTAGTTCTCCCAAAGTAGTCTGATGCAGGACAAAAACTGTTTCCTTGCTCCTTGGTCTAAGCTCTGCCAGTTCCTGAGCTAGGTTTGGATCTGTGCAGGAGTAGATTGCTGCTGGACTCTGTCCTTACTAGCCAGCTGGAAAGTGTTGTTAGTTCATAATGGCAAAATTGTAGATTCCTCTGCGGTCTGGGATTCCTGCCTTGGTTACTCTTTTGTGGGCTGGACTAGATGCTGAAAGTGAGATCAGACTCTACTCTTAGTCTGAGAGCTCAGCCATGCTCCTGCTGCCGCTCTTGGCTTCTGAACTTCCTCCTTCTTCCAAAGGCCTCTCTACCCAGGAATGCCATTCCCCTGTGCAGGTCCCCTTCTCAGTGTACTCTGGGTTTCTTTAGTAACACAGAAATGGGGAGTGGGTGACAAAGCTGCAAGTTTGTACCTGTCCCCTTCTCAGTGCTAAGTATGGGTCTAGAGGTGCCCTGCTCTGAAACTTCTCTTTGCCTTGGTGCACAGCCTCTTCTTAGGCATTGGAATGTTCTTCTTGCATGCTCCTAGCCCACCTTGTCCGCAGACCTCTTTGTCTGTTTCCTTATGACAAGCTGGGCTGGATAAATGACTTACTGTGACTTTTTGTGGATTTCCTTATTAAGATTTGTTCTGGTATATTTTCTAGATCTGTTTGGCCAAGTTTGTGGATGAGAGCTCACTATACCACTTCCTGCCACTGTACCCTGAACTACAGTATCTTAAAGTTGGAAGAATCCAGCTAAGTGGTGCAATGCATAGAGTACGTGGATAGGACCCAGAGTTAGGAAGACTCATCTCAAATCTGGACTTAGACACTAGTTATGTGTCCCTGGGCATGTCACTAAACCCTGTTTGCCTCACTTTCTTCATCTGTAAAATGAACTGGAAAAGGAAATGGCAAACCACTCCAGTATCTTTGCCAAAAAAGACCCAAATGGAGGTTCAGTCAGACGTGAAAGAAAATTACTAAGCAACAACAAATCCTTCCTTAAACTGAATGCAAAAATCCCTTCTATAGTATCCCTTACAAATGTTTAACTAACCTCTGCTTAAGTAACTCTAGTTAATGAAAGCTTTCTAAAGAAGTGACCCTTTCTGTTGTTGAATAGCTCTCATTAGAAAATTCTTTCTTACATTATGCTGAAATCTTGCTTGCAACTTTCACTCAGAGGCACTATTTTGATAACTGGAACCAACTGAGAACAAACTTATCCCCTCTTCTACATGAAAACAGATATCACATTTTCCCTTAGACTTCCTCAGGCTAAACAATTCCAGTTTTTTCAACCATTCTTCACAGATGATGGTTTTCAGACCCCTTACTACCTTTACATACTTGTTTGCATTACAATTTCTTTACAGTGTTTCTCTTAAAATGTTAGTCCCCCAAATTAAACAGAATTTAACACAATTCCCCAGAAATAGTGTGACCAATGCAGGATACAGTAAGACTACTATATTTTTTCTTGGTATCTGGACAATATATACTCCACTATTTTGTTAACTTTTAAAGCAGGTGAGTCATAAAATTAGCTCATATGACATTTATAAAACTCAACCAAAAACTCTTTTTTCTACATAGTATTTTATTTTTCCAATTACATGTAAAGATAGTTTTCAACATTCATTTTTTATAAGATTTTTGAGTTCCAGATTTTTCTCCTTTCCTCCCTTCCCCAAGACAGCAAGCAGTCCAATATAGGTTATACATGTGCAATCATGTTAAACATATTTCCACAAAAGTCATGTTGTGAAAGAAGAATCAGAACAAAAGGTGAAAATGGTATGCTTCAATCTGCATTCAGACTCCATAGATCTTTCTCTGGATGTGGATAGCATTTTCCATCATGAGTCTTTTGGAATTGTCTTAGATCATTGCATTGCTGAGAAGAGCTAAGTCTGTCGTAGTTGATCATCACACAGTGTGGCTGTTACTGTGTACAGCGTTCTCCTGGTTCTGCCCACTTCACTCAGCATCAGTTCATGTAAGCGTTTTCAGGTTTTTCTGAAATCTGCCTGCTCCTCATT
Organism: Trichosurus vulpecula; assembly: GCF_011100635.1. Taxonomy (NCBI): domain Eukaryota; kingdom Metazoa; phylum Chordata; class Mammalia; order Diprotodontia; family Phalangeridae; genus Trichosurus; species Trichosurus vulpecula. The sequence goes on along the minus strand of NC_050581.1, from coordinate 7,965,497 downwards.
TCTTACAGCACAATAGTATTCCATTACATTCGTGTACCACAGCTTGTTCAGTCATTCCCCAATTGATGGGCATCCTCTCAATTTCTAATTCTTTGCCACAACACAAAGAACTGCTCTAAATATTTTTGTACTTGTGGGTCCTTTTTCCTTTTTTATGATCTCTTTGGGATACAGACCTAGAAATGGTATTGCTGGGTCAAAGGGTATATACAGTTTTATAATCCTTTGGGCATATCAACCAAAAGCTCTTGGTCTTTTTTATATGAATCAAATATGGTTTTTATTGGATTAGGTACTGCAATTAATACAAAAGAAGAGCAAGACAAAGTCCTTGCCCTCGATGAACTTGCTGTGTTGTTGAGGAGATAAGAATCACCCAATAACAATACAACATAGGTAAGACAAAAAAGAAACAATTGCTACCATCAGTAAGATATTTGTTGTTGTTAAGTAATGACCAATTCTTCATGATCCCATGGACCATGTTGTCCATGGGATTTTCTTGGCAAAGATACTGGAGTGATTTGCCAATTCCTTCTCCAGCTCATTTTACAGATGAGGAAACTGAGGCAAACAGGCTTAAGTGACTTGCCCAGAGTCACATAGCTAGTAAGTATCTGAGGCCGGATTGAAGTGAGGGCTTCCTGACACCAGGCTTAGCACTCTATCCATTGACCCACCTAGCTGCCTCAAGGAACGTATCACATTCTATCATAAAGAGCCTGGTGTAAGATTTCACTGAGTAGCCATTAGTTATAGGTAATCAGAAACTGTGATGAGTCTTGTGAAGAAAACTGTCTCCTTTCCTGCTCAAGGCTGTTCAGAACTCTGTTCTGTTCAAGTAGATTTCAAATGTTCTGAGGTAAATCAAAGACAAGACCTTTTTAAGAATGGGCCTCAGTTTCCTTATCTGTAAAATGGGGGTTGGATTAAATGATTTCTAATGTACTTTTTACCTTTAATTTTACGATTTTATGTTCATGTGATAAGAGTTAAAATTAGAAGCATATCTCTGGCAAGGTCTAGCTTGTAAAATGGCAAAGCCCATTAAAGGAATTATTCTCACTATAAATGAAGCTTTGATGAAAAACGAGCTGTTTGACTTCGAAGGATGGTTGACAGAGTAACCTTCTCCTGATCGGCAAACTGTCGTTGTGGACTTGACACGGACCCAGAGAAAGTTACATAACACGATCTTTGTCTGTTCTTTCTGTTTGATCATGAAAAGGAGAATAGCAGCAATGACATTTCTGCGCCCCTTACTGCCTACCCGGCATTGTGTTAAGCACTTTACAGTGATCATTTCATTTGATCCTCACCACAACCCTGAAAGCTAGATCCTGCTATTATCCCTATTTTACACACCAGGAAAACTTGGGTTCAGGAAGAAATTCCTTAATTCAATACAATTGGACAAACATTTAGGGAGCACTCTGCATGAGCCTGTGTTCCATGCTAGGAATACAAAAGCGAACAAAAAAGAAATTCCCTGCTCGTAAAGAGCTTAAATTCTACTGGAGGAACGGCCGCGTGTTTACAGACAAGCACAGGTGTAAACCTGTCACGAAATCTGGCCCCATATGAGGGTGGCCACCAAGCAGGGGATGCTCTCTCAGGATTCCACTGGCTTCTCTGGCCAAGAACCTTGTGAAGGCTTTTGGAATTTTTCCTAGGGAGTTCTGTGAGAGAGGAACCTGAAGAAGGACAAGGAAGAAGGGAATACGTGGAAAGATGTTAACAAACAGGCTTGTTTGCCCCAGGGCTTTCATTCAGTAGATTATGATGATGAGCTGACTGCCCCTGCAGACTGGCTGGCCCTTGGGTGAGAATGGTGAGATGGTGTAACGCTGATCCTACCCGACTGGGTGAGACTAAGTCTCCTTCTATTACCCCAAGCCACAGAGAAAGCCATTACATTAACTGCCCACCACCTTTTTTTGGAGAGGGGAAGGCAGAGCAATTGGGCTTAAGTGACTAGCCCAAGATCACACAGCTAGTAAGTGTATCAAGTGTCTGAGGCCGGATTTAACTCAAGTCCCGCTGACTCCAGGGCCTGTGCTCTACTCACTGTGCCACCTAGCTGCCCTAGCTGTCCCCCTTTTAAGCAGGAAAAGTGTTTCCTGCCCATTCAGTCAGAAACTTAGTTCTGGCTTCTGTGTTTCTTTTGAATATATGCCTTTTCCCCACCTTCTACCTCTCCACTGAGAAAAAAGGAAAAACAAAATCCTCTACTGTAAACACACGTAATCAAAGCAAAATACTCTCCTGCATTGGCCATGTTTGCTGCTCGGTGGCACAGCGTATAGAGTGGTGGCCTAGACGAGAGTAAGGAAGATGAGTTCAAATAGGACTTCAGACATAACTAACTGTGTGATCTTGGGCAAGTCACGTAGCTTCTGTTTGCCTCACTTCCCTAAATTATAAAATCAGGACAATAACAGCACCTAACTCAGGGTGGGTATGAGGATCAAATGAGATAAAATTTATAAAGCAATTAGCACAGTGCCTGGTACCATATATACATATATATGTATATATGTGTGTATATATATATATATACATATTTTATATATATATATATATATATATATTTGCTTTTTGGCAGGGCAATTGGGGTTAAGTGACTTGCCCAATGTCACACAGCTAGTACATGTGTCAAGTGTCTGAGGCTAGATTTGAACTCAGGTCCTCCTGACTCCAGGGCCAGTGCACTCACTGTGCCACCTAGCTGCCCCTCCCTTGACTCACTTCTTAAAGCGGTCTATTCACTGAATGGGTATTACCTCACTTAAAGTGAGAACCTGAAAAGGCCTTAGCCTAAAAGGGCCGGGGTCTCCCATTGCATCTGGGCCATCTTCAGTCCTCCTGATGAATATCAGGCCACTGGACCCAGATGGCCCTGGAGGAGAAAGTGAGGCTGGTGACCTTGCACTCGAATTAAAGTCACGTGCAAGTCATGTCATCATCTCCCTGATGTCATGGTCCTCTTTGAAAATGAAGGATAAACACAAACAACGATCTTCCCAAAACTGGGGAGTAGAAATATGCTCAGTGTAAATTGGGTATAGGATAACTGTTTATCACCTCTACACAAAGATATACTAAATATTAAAAACTCACAAGCACACATTGTTAAAATGCCTTAAAGAAGCAGTAGTGATTATGTATTAACTTTAAAATCATAAAAACGCAGTCATTTGTGGGACTACTAAAATAGAACTTGACATTTCACCTAACCTCTGTATGATCCAAATCGTTCCCATTAGGTCCACATCTTCAAGCAAGCTAAACCAAGGGTTGGGCCCATTCTCATGCCACTTCCTCCAATGTTCACTATCATGCATGTAGAAAGGGTGCCTGCTACAGGGCAACCATCACCAAAGGAGGACCCAGGATCTCACAGCCTCTCAAATTCACAAAGCTGTCTTCAAACCTGGATGCGTCCATTTTAGAATTATTGTTCAGTCAAGCCAACAAAGTCACAAAAATGACTTTGAGTACTTTTTGTTATCATTCTGAATCCAGGCTTGTCCAGGTCCCAGTGAGGACCCTGTCACAAAAATCCAGAGAAAAGAGAGTCAAGGAGAAGAGGTTGATTGACTGTGTAGTCAAGAGGAATGGCGACTGAGAAAAGGCCATTAGATTTGGCAATTAAAAGATCATTGTCAACTTTGAAGTTACCAACATCAGTCGAATGAGGAAGTCAGAAGCCAGACTGCAAAGAGGCTCCATTAATTAGGAAAGGAAACGCAAAAGGGCATCCAAAGGCCCAGGCTTAAGTTCACCTTGATTCCCTGTTCAAGCTACCATGTAGAAGCCGTAGATTGTTGTAAAGGTGAATAAAGCTACTTTCGCAATAATTACAGTGACACTTGGGGATGGCTTGTTGTGTCCAGCTCTTCATGACCCCATTTGGGGTTTTCTTGGCAGAGACACTGCCATTTCCTTCTCCAGCTCATTTTACAGATGAAGAAACTGAGGCAAACAGGGTTGAGTGATTGCCCAGGGTCACACAGCTAGTAAGTATCTGAGACCATATTTGAACTTGTCTGCCTGACTGCAGGCCCACTGCTCTATCCACTGTGCCACCTAGTTGGGGATAAGTAGTCTAAAAAAAGACTAAAGGAGGACATAGTTGCTTATTCAAATATTTGAAGGGCTGTTCTTTGGAAGAGGAGTTAAGCTCATTCTTCTTGAACCCAGAAAGAATAACTAGGCACAGTGGGTAGAAATTGCAGGGAGGTACTTCTCTCTGACTCAAAAGGGAAAAAAATGTCCTAACAATTACAGCTGTCCAAGAATAGTATGGTCTTCCTCATGGAATATTGAGTTTCCTATTATAGGAATCCTCAAATGGAATCTGGGATGTTGTAGGCAAGGATGTCACGGGAAGGGTTCATATTTTGAGTTCCTGCCTCCCTGTCTTTCTGGAGACAGCCAGACCACACTTCTCAAAGAAAACCATGGCCTCGTTTGCAAGCTGGCCTGTTCTACGCAGGCCTATTTCACTTTTTCCATTCGTTGGATCAGTGTTGAATGAATGTCGCACAACTCCCAGTAGCAGTAGCTAGTGAAGGGTTGGAGGGGATAAAATACATGACATTCCTGACTCTGAGTTAGCTGAGTAGAGAGAAATGAGGTAAAAAAAAATAACAGTGACTGAAGCAATCGTCAGCACTAGAGGAAATAACCTCTCATGGGGAAAAAGGATGTTATCCCAGCCATGATTTGAGAGAGGATAAATGAAAGGACATATGAAGTCGCTAGAAATGCCTCATCTAATGGATAGGCCAAAAGGTAGGACATAAAGCAGGAGGCTAAAGCTGGGGGAGTTAGTATGGAATCAATAGGTGTTGGTGAGACAATGCTTTGTCTGGTGCAATCTCCTTCCCCAAGGCGGTGTTCTTTTAACAGGTCTGTGGCTGTAAGCCAGCATGCTTACCACACCCTTTCCTTGCTCTGCCGCATGAGTAATGCTGTGAGATCAGACATGATACTTTGGAGGATGAAAATGGGGCAGGGTATATAAGGAATATTTGTAAATTTCTGAGAGATCTGCCTACATCTTCAGGAAGCTTGAGCACTGGGTTTACTCTCTCCATCTGCTCACTTGGGGTTCATATATTTTGGACACAGATATAGACATATATGTATATATATCTATATGTATACGTACACATATATAGATATATCTATAGCTATCTTTCTGTCTGTCTATCTGTCTATGTATCTACAAAACATCTATTCCAGAAGCACCAAGTAAATGTGGGCTTTGATTGGAAAGGGTATCTTGAGAGGACCCATGCAAGTAAAAGCCATATGCATGTGCTGGGTCCTTTGGAGTTTCTGTAGTGTGATAAATGGTGCCATTTTGGTGAAGAGATCAACCTCATTCAGGATCACTGGGGTGGTGAGAGACCCACAATGGAAATGAGTGAAATATTATCTCAGATGAATTGTTAATGGTTGCAGCAAGGCTTGGAAACATTGACTCAAGACCTTTATTATTATGAAGCCTTTGTAGTATGTCACATTAGTTTGTGGTCTAACTGGAGGCCCAGTGCATGAGCTCCAAGATTTTGTGGAGGCACTCGTTGGGCAGGAAGGAAGGAATGAACGAGCATTTATTAAGTGCTTACTCTGTACAAAGTATTGTGTTAAGTGCTGGGTATTCCCATAGAAAAGCAAGACGATCCCCACTCTTAAGGGGTTTACATTTTAATGGGGGAAACAACACATATGGAAGGTTTCAGCCGCCAGTCAGGTGGAAAGCTGTCCTTAGCACACAGCCGCAAAGCAGATCATAATGTACCTTCTTCAGTGTCATCTCCGTTGATAAAGCCACATTTGTTTCTGATATTAAAGCACTTGACAATGCCACAGACTTTGCTGGTGAGAACTTTTTGGGTTGTGGAGTTCTGACTGCTGAGGAGAAGAGCATACTAGAACATGAAGAGGCATGCACCAAGTCATGTGTGTACAAGGGTTACAACCATTTATAATAGTTATAGGAGCTAGGCTGGAAGTAGGGCTGGGGACTGGTCTGGGGCACACTTCCATTCCCAGGTCTCTTGGGTTTTGTGTCCTGAGCTGTCTCAACAGGAGTCTGAGGGAATGGTTGTGGTCAAGGTGGTGCCGGTGATTTTGACCTCCCTGGTATATGCCTCTCCCATCCTTCCTTTAAGATACCTTGCTGCTTCAGCTAAGATGGTTTGCCCACCCTGTTGGCCACAACTGGTCAGCAGTTTTAGAATAGATGCCCTCTAAGATCCTTTTGAGCTCTAAATCTATATTTCTGTGATCTAGGCCCTGCTGGAGGACCTGTAATTAGAACAGTCCTGGATAAAAGGAAATTCTGGCAAACTTAGGTGTTCACAATGGGAGAGCTTGGCTTGGTGGATCTAGGTGATAGTACTCCACAGGGGCTAGAAGAAAAGTGGATAGAGTCACAAATGGCACAAACACGGGGTATTTATTAAACACCTACTGGGTCCCGAGCATTGTTTTAGAATGCATCCATCTTGCCGTTCTATGACCTAGGGAAATGTTACCATGAGATAGGCAAAGAATAGAGCCAACCACATAAGTTACATATTAATAACAGGAACAAAGTCAACACTGCTTAGTCAGAGAAGCAAAGAATACACAAGTGCCACTTACCTGGTGATCCTATACCTGTCAGGGGAAGATCCAAGAAACAGGCTGGGGTATACCTAGGGGATGGGACATAGATGCTGCTGCTGCTGCAGAAGAGACTGAGAAGAATTAATCAGGCAGGTAAGACAAGAACCATGATAAAGCACTATCACAAAAACATTGGGAGCAGAGAATGTAGAAGGAGGGGGTGGTCAACAACATCAAACATTCCAGAGCAGTTATGATGAGGACAGAGAAAGAGCCATTGGATTTAGCAAGAAAGACATCAATGGTGACCTTGCAGAGGAAAGGGAGATTGTAAGGAGGTGGGAAATGAATGGGAGGTGAGAGAGTAAAAGCAACAAGTGCAAATAGCATTTTTTTTCCTTAGGAGTTTAGCCATGAAGGGAGGAAAGATATGGGATGGTAGAACACAATGAAGGTTTTTTAAGGATGGGCAAAATCTGGGCATATTTGAAGGCAGCAGAGAAGTCAGTGGACAGGAGAGGTTAAAAATGAGAGAGAGAGAGAAAGAGAGAGAGAGAGAGAGAGAGGGAAGGAGAGACAGAGAGAGAATATAAGAGAATAAAGGAGAAGGGAGAAGAATTTGGAATGACTGATATGGGGAGTGGGACAGAGACCCAACCAGGCAAGAGTAAAAGGTGCGCCATGCAATGAAGGCCCAATTGAGATTGGTTAAAATACACTTGAAATTATCTCCCCTTTCTCCCAACCTTCTCCTCCTCCTTGTCCTCCTTCAAACTTTGCTACTTCTATTGAGGGCACCATAATCCTCCCAATCACCCAGAATCCTAACCTTGGAGTTATCCTTCATTCTTCCATTTTCTTCATCAGCCACGCCAAATCAGTTCTCAAGTGTTGTTAATTCTATCTCCATAGCTCTCACATCCAGATCTTTTACTGTAGTCATATAGCCACCATTCTAGCTTAGACTCATATCGATATTCACCTGGCTATTGCAACAGATTGCTAATTTGTCTCCAGACTGGAACAATCTTCTAGTTCCTTCCATTTCCAATTGTCCATCTCCATTTAGCTGCCAATATAATCTTCCTAAGTCACCCTCCTGGTCATGAATCTTTATAAAACACAAACATCTTATCCCAGAATTTAAATCTCAGGCAAAACAGAGATCTCAGTTTCTGGGCTCCTCCAGGCAGAGGATCTTCCATTATTTGGTTCCCACTTACCTTTAGAGCTTTACTTCATAGTATTCCCCGCCTCATGAACTCTACATTCCAGCCAAATTGGCTTGCTTATTGTTCCTCAAACTAAACACTTAATTTCCTGCCTTCATACATCCATACAAACCACTTTATGCCTAACATGGCATCCTTTCTCATCTGTCTCCCAAATATGCAAGGTTTAGCTCAAGGACCACCTCCTCCATGATCCTCCCAGTTAGTACTTTCTCCCTCAATGTTTCTTTTACTATGTAGCACAGACATACCTCATATGTAGCACAAAGAAAAGGAGGAAGAGAGAAGAACCCAGGAAATAGTTCACATGCCAAAACCCTTCTCCTCTCCCTCTTCATTATTAGCTTCTGGCTTGCAACAACAGTGGTCTAGGCCACAGGGGAACCTGCAGCCTTGAGGCCACATGTGGCCTTCTAGGTCCCTGGGTATAGCCTTCTGACTGAATCCAAACTTCACAGAAAAAATCCCCTTAATAAAAGGATTTGTTCTGTAAAACTTGGACTCAGTCAAGGGTCAGTGAGTCAAGGGATGGACCCTTTAATTAGAAAAAAGAAATAAAAAAAAATCCGAACTGGGAGGGGAAGACCTTCAGGATTGCTCCTCAAAAGAGAAACAGTTATCATTGACATTCACTCTGATCCAGGAGGGCCCTAAATATAGCCAAATATAGCCAACATTAGTCATCGCGCAATGTGTCTGTAATTGTGTACAATGTTCTCCTGCTTCTGCTCCCCTTATTCAGCATCAGTTCATACAAGTCTTTCCAGGTTATTCTGAAGTCTGTCTGCTCATCATTTCTTATAGCACAACAGTATTCCATTACATTTATATACGACAACTCGTTCAGCCATGTAGGTTTTAAGTAATTTTTCCTGGGCTTTTGGGTTGTAGGGTGTGAGAAAAGGATTATGATTTCTCTTTAGGGATTAGGACTCCAGGACTGAATTGAGCCTACCTGCAAATGCATGGGGCTGCCTACTGGAGAGGGAGAGGGTGAACACTTGAGGGCCCCTGGAGCCAGCAGCAATTATAATTGTTAAACTAAAATGTATAGGGCTTGAAGTATAGTTACAATAGGAACTAAATCTCTCTTTATTTCAATTGAATTTGTCCTCATGTCTTGTATTATTTTCACATTAGGAAATACGAAAGGGATTAGACACCTTTGGGGTACTTGCCACCGGCATGCTGTTTGCCCTAGGTGCCTACATCTGCTAGTTACAGCTCTGAGACACACACACACACACATGTATATGTACACACAAACGTGTATACATACCTACAGTAACTATTATCTATCTGGTGGCAAAGAATTGGAAATCCAGGGCATGCCCATCAACTGTGGAATGGCTGAACAAGATGTCATATATAAATGTAATGGAATACTGTTGTGCTATAAGAAATGATGAGCAGACAGACTTCAGAATAACCTGGAAAGACTTATATGAACTGATGCTGAGTGAGGGGAGCAGAAGAAGGAGAACATTGTGCACAATCACAGACACATTGCGCGATGACTAACCTTGATGGACTTGGCTCTTCTCAGCAATGCAAAATTCTAAGACAACTCCAAAAGACTCATGATGGGAAAAACTATCTACATCCGGAGAAAGAATTATGGAGTCTGAATGCAGATTGAAGCAAACTATTCGCTCTTTTTTTGTTTTGTTTCTTCTTTCTTGTGGTTCATTCCATTAGTTATAATTCTTATTTACAACATTGACTAATGTCAAAATGTGTTTAATGTGAAGATATATGTAGAATCTATATTGGATTGCATGCCATCTTGGGGGGCAGAGGGGGAGAAGAGGGAGGAGGAGAAAATTTGAAACTCAAAAGCTTGTGGAACTGAATGTTGTAAACTAAAAATAAATTAATTGATTTAAAAGGAAAAAAAAAAGAAAGTTCTTTCCCACTGCCTTATGCCATTCAGATGATGTTAGACTGCATCTTACTTCTGTCCGTTAAAGTAAACGTAGAGCAGATTAGCTTTTTTCTCACCCAACAACTTCTTTTAGTGTGTTCTTAGTGTATAGATACTATTTACATGGAACCTGAGTCACAAAGAGAATCACAGAGCTCACAGGAAGAAGAGCTAGAAGTAAACTTAAAGATTTAGTCCAGCATCCTTATTTTAGACAGTTTATATCTGGTGTTCAAGAATTCAAGAGCTTGAAACAGAAATAGCTGAACACATTTTTCCCCTCTTCAGAACAATTGTTAATTGTATGTCAGAAGAAATACTCTACAGAAGTGCTTCTAACAGCATTGAAAGAGGCATGTGGGAAGCCAGTCCCATTTTACTCATTAAAGGATCCTTTTACCACGGCCAGCTCTTAAAAATGACAAGCATTTAGAATGGAAAACAGAAAATGGCAAAAGGTGACACAACGAAGTTATTGTTGTAGTGGTGAAATTTGACGAAATTAAGGTTTTCAAATTCTAAAGGGGTCACATTTCCATATTTTAAGATGTAACTACTTTTTGCCAAATAGCAAAGCCAGTGTGTAATTATATTTGAAAGCCATTCTATTTTCCTTACAGTGTTCAAGTAATGATGTGTCTAGGGCTGGCTCCCTAGTTGGGCTGACCAGGGCATAGGCAGTTTTGTAAAGGTTGCCAGTCAGGATTATTGGAGGCAGATAGGCAAAAGTAAAGAGAGAGGACGTCCCATGGACCTGGTCAGTACGGGTCAAAAGAAAGTCAGTTATCAGCAGGATGGAGTGTGTGGTTCTGATGGGTTGGATAACATGGCTACATAGGTCCTTTCCAACTCCCAAACTCTGGGATTCCTCAAGGTTAGATAAGAGACTTAGGGTTGATGTCACATGGTAAAGGGCCTTGAATATCTGGCAGAAAAATTTGAACTTTAATTGGTAGAAAGCAAGAAACCACTAAAAATTCTTGAACAGAGTGACCAGGTTCATGTATGAAGACGGTTAATTTAGCACTATGAAGGATGGTTTGGAAGAGGGAGATGGTGAAGAGATGTGTTATGAGGCCACTACAATTGTCCAGATAGGTGATGAAGGCCTGTGCTAGAGAGAAGGGAGCATCTGTGAGGGAGATTATGAGGGAGAGTAAATTAGGGCTGCTTGCTGCAGCAGTTGGAATGAAGACTCCTTGAGTTTGAGTCTAGAAGATGCTCCATCAGTTCCTCTTATCCACTTCAATTTCTTTTTTTGCAGCAAATGCTTCTCTAAAGGAATCATCTATGTTGTTACTTGGGAGAGAAAAGGGAAACCCAAAAGACTTATGCATGAGTTATGTGTTAAATTTTTTTTATTAAAGTATTTTATGTACAGCCAACCGAAGCCTGCGGAAGGCTGGAGATGCGAATGGGATGCTATAGCCTTCAATTGGGGTAGTGATATGACAGCTTCAAAGATGGCTTCCCAGATTTCTCTTTTTAGGATAGGAAAAGTCTCATCTCTGATGTATGTTAGAAATGCTTCTTCCTTTTCAGGGTTCCATGATGGTGATTGGTGGGGAGCCAGGTCTCACTTGCTACCTCTGCTTTCTGACCTATACCGGGATAGTTGGTGAACACGGTAGCTGTTTGAATGGGGTGAGAGTATGAGACTGGACCATTCCTTGATTTACTCAAAGCAGACTTATGAGGGAGATGTGCAATGCCTTACTTGTACTTCCAGGTGCTATGATATCTATGACGTTATCATGAGAAGAAGAGATCTTTGATGATTTTAGGGGTGAAAACAAAAAAAGCAAGGGACAATTAACGCTTAAGAGACACAAGACAATTATCTGTCGATTGTTAGGAGAATAGACTTGGCTTATTCTCTCAAGTGTGTAATCAAAGATTTTGTAGGGGTGCATTTCCTCCCCACATCTCATTTCTACATGTGAAATACTAATTCAAATTCCACTGGGGAGGGGATATACAAATACACAAAAGAGCCTAAAAAGGGAAAATTACCTTACTTATTAATATATTTACATATAAATGTGTGTAAGCATGCATATATCTAAAACAAATATTGCTCTCCTACAGTATTTAAGTGTGGTATAGTTGAGTAAGAGCTCATTCTGGGAGGGCCCTCTGATACAGCAAGTCAGTGAACACATTCATGGTGTTCCTGGGGTGTCCTGGGTCCCTTTACTTGTTAGGTCTTTGTAGCTCCCTAAGGGATCCGTTTTGTGTTTGCGGGGGAAAGTGATTACAATTCAATAAATACTGGAATGTTACTTGTCTTGTTAGGACTGTGGAAACAATGCGGGAATTATCAGTTCAAGACTTAATTTTTTAGGATATCTGTTTCATGAATATAATGCAGGCATAAAGGACATAAAGCTAGCCCTGGCTGAATATACCAATATTTTCTGCCAGCTGCTAATCATGGTCAGGCAGAGCAAATCCTGTTCAAACCTTAACCCTTCTTTGAGGTTCTAATGCTTTTGAACATTTCTAAATTATAAGGTCATACAAGCTGATATCCATCTAGCATTTTACAAATATTATTTCCTTTGAGTCATCTTAAAATACTTACCTTCTGAGGTAAGTAACAAAAGAAATTATTAGCCCCATTTTTGAGAAAACTGAGGCTCATAAAGATTAAGCCTGTGGTTATTCAACTAGCTTCAGAGGCAAGATTTGAAACCAAATCTTCTTGCCTCCAAATGTAGCACTGTTATTGGATACCACTACAGTCTCTATGCTCCATCCCTATTTCTTGTCCACATCCTCCGAACTCAGTATATACATGCATACATATATATTATATATAATCTACATATGTGTATGTGTGTATGTATGTACGTGTGTACACGTATGTACACCCCCCCTTTTTTTGTCTATGCCCCAAAATGTATGGCTAATTCTATGGTTACATCATGGCTTTGGAGCTATGGTGGGCCATTGATTACTTCAGAGTTCTTAAGTCTTTCCTTATAAGTTGTTCTTTAGTGTTTGACACTGTATAAATTATTCTCCTGGTTCTGCTCCCTTCACTGTATCCATTCACGTCTCTCCAGGTTTCTCTGAGACCCTCCCTTTTATCATTTTTATGGCATTATAATATTCCATTACACTCATATGCCACAATATGTTTGGCTATTTTTCAATGATGGGCATTCTCTTAATTTCCAGTTTTTCACTATAGCAAAAAGAGCTGCTACATTTTTGTAAATATAGGTCCTTTTCCTCTTAATTTGACCCCTTTGGGATATAAGCCTAGTAGCAGTTATGGAGTATGCATAATTTAGTAACTTTGGGGGCAGTTTTATTTTTAAAAATTTAAATATTTTCTTTTTTCCCAATTACATCTAAAGGTGATTTTTAATATTCATTATTTTTTTTTTTAGTTCCAGATTTTCTCCCTTCCTCTCTTACCTCCCCTCTCCCCCCCCCAAGATGGTAAGCAATTTGATATAGGTCATGGGGTCGGGGGGCAGAGAGTTTTAAATTGCTTTCTAGAAAGGCTGGGCCAATCCACAGCTCTAACAGTGTATCTATTTCCCAATCCAGCTGTCATTTTCCTTCTCATCTTCGACAATTTGATGAGTGTGAAGCAGAATCTCAGAGTTGTTTTAAAGTGGATTTTTCTAATTCATGGTGATTTGGGCCATTTTTTCGTATTGTTATCGATAGCTTGGCCGCCTGCTTTTTGACAAACTGCCTGTTTATAGCCTTTGACCGTTTATTCAGTTATTGTAGGGCTGCCATTCTTATATATTTGAAACAGCTGAATATGGAACTTCTATCAGAGAAGCTTGGCACCAAGATTTTCCCCAGTTAACTGTTTCCTTTCTAATTTAAAATGCATCGATTCTGTTTATGCAAAAATGTTTCATTCTATATAATCAAAATTGTCCATTTTACAGTTGACAAAGGTAATTTTCTTCCTTGCTCCGATGATTTGATTACGATGTGACCTTTTATATCTAAGTTCTATATCCATACAGATTATTGGTGTATGGTGTGGGATCTTGGTCTAATAAACCTAATTCTGGCAGACTATTTGTCAATGAGGCCTTACCCCAGTAGCTGAAGTTTTGGGGTCTACTGAACACCACATTACTATGTTTGTTTGCTGTGCATCTAGTTTGTTCCGTTGTTTTTTTAGTCAGTGTAAATTGTTTTAATTATCATTGCTTTGTAGTATAGCCTGAGGCCTAGTACTGCCAGGCATGCCTACACCTCAGTGTTCTAGATCACGTCCTATATTTTCTCCCTTTATCTCCTGCGCTGCAGCACAATATACACATGCACCCTGAGCAACAGGTGTTATCCTAACCTAAGATACCATGTTGAGGAAATGTGGTCTGTCAGACTTCTGCCCTGAAATGCCCTCTCCCCTAACACCCATTGAAATCCTAACCATTCTTTGGTTCCTCCATGATTTGCTACCTGCTGATGATGCTAGGGAACCAGCTTGAGATTTCATCAAGGGGTCCCTTAATTCACTTCACCACTGGGTTGGCTTCAGGGTAGTACTTTGGCCCCAACTAATTTGTAGAGAAGGTATGGTCTTCACTGGTACAGGGAGTAGACATTGGTGAAATCATGACTTGAGATTTATCTTGTCTTCCTCTAACAGACCATGCTTTTGATGGGGGTGCGGGGCGGGGATGTAATATGTCGTATCTCCTCAGACACCTAGTTACAGCATGGGGCTGTGCGTTTAGTCACTCAAGAAATGCTTAAATGGAAAGCTCTCACTCGACTTCTCATTAGCCTCCTCTCTTCAAACACCCCAAACCTATCTTCACCACCACAAGGCTCCCCCTCCCCATCCTACATGGTCTCCACCAGCACCCTTGCACCACAAGGCTTCCTTAATTCTCATAACCTCCTTCTCTAAAAGATTCTTATGTTGCTTTTTTTTTTTTAAAAGACGCCATTTCCAATCACTAAATACAGCAAGAGTGTTGGTGGAGTGAGAGACGAAGAAAAGCCAGTACGGGGCTAAAAAGGGCAGAAAGATGGATACATTTGTTTTAGTTTTTCTTCATTAACCATATTAGAATGGAGGTCTTTTTTGGCCACTTGATACAGATGCGATTTCATTTAAATCATTGATCATATTTTAAACATTCAACACTGATAAATTTATTTCAAAATATAATTTTCATTTACAAAGAAGTGACATTGGCACCTTGTCAAAAGAAGTTGAAAGCTCAGAAATACCATTTGTGCTAGTGCTTTCGCTTCCTTCATCCTGCTTTTGTTTCTAATTTCAGACCATGTCTTCTTTGTTTGAAATACGTTGACTCAGAGTTGATATTTTCAAGTGGTTACATATGCAGTTACTGCTACATTGTCTTGGTTTCAAAATCAAATGGTTTAAGTGAACATGAAATACAAGGGGGGTCATTGGAACGGACAAAAAGCATTTCTTCAAATTTGCTCAAAATAGACACAGGGACTCACACACTTGATCACAAAAAAACAGGGAACTCTGACAAACGGACTTCACTTGAGATTGAATTCCACATTTGGGGCCTTTTTTTTTTGAGATTAACAAAAGAATAAAGTATGTTGGAGAGGCATTATGGTATAGCGTAAGTACTACAAAACCGTGTCAGATGCCTGTGTGTCGATTCTAGTTCAATTCATTAGTTTAGTAACCTTGGACAAGTTATTTTGCCATTCTGGTCTCTTCATCCGTAACATGAGGAAAATCTAACTCACGGGCTTGTTATGAGATTCATAAAAAATACTCTGTAAACCATAAAAGGGTTATAGAAGTGAATTATTCTTAAGTAGTGGTGTACACAAAGCTATCTTGCTAAAATGGGCTGAAGTTCTCAAAACTGTTCAAAATTTTAGGAAATGAAAAATCTCTCTTAAAAAATGTCAACAGGAACAAACTGAAAAAGGACATGTGGATACAGAAATAAAACAGGTAGCACCAATATACAAGTGACCTAGGCATAGCTTTCTCCTGGGCAAAGTTAAGAGAAATTCTGCCAATTGTGGTTGTTGGTGGTGTAGGATTGTGTTTGGTTTTGTCACACTACTTCACAGGAAACATTATCTGTCATCACTATTTGACAGTATTCATATGGGTGGGCCTCTGTTTTCTCATCTGCTATAAAGAGGCTGCATTAAAAGAATCTTTAAGGAACCCATAATGGCTTTCCTTGTAGCTCTAAAATACTATTCTATTAGTATTCTAATAGAATTTATTCCTTCAAGATACATAAGCTTCTTCCATACTTGTGAAAATCTGTAATGTTATACTTCCAAGTCAGGAGTTCCTAGCCATTTTGGGGGGCACATGGATCCCTTCTGGCAGTCTGATGAAGCCTATAGACCCCTTCTTAGAATAATTTTTAAAAATTTACAGTTAAAAGATATTCTACATTTCACTTAGAGGTTAGTAAAAATGAAGATGTATTTTTTTTCCTAAGTTCATGAATCCCCTGGAATCCATCCATGGAGGTCCATGGACCCTAAACAGTTTTTTTTTTCCCAAATGTGGAAACATGTCTAAATCTGATTCAGGTTTTCTGGTAGGACTACATTTTAAGGAGGGGCCTTCTTTAGTTGTATACTGAGCTAACCAAATTTTAAAAATAAAATTCCATATTAAAAATTGTTTATAAACTTTCTTTTGTCCTTAGGTTTAAAGTTTATTCTAGTTTGGTAGAGAGAGCTTCACTGGTGTGCAACCAAATATCTATCAATTTTTCTTCTTGCAAGACAGCAATAAATAAGACTTATTACATTTTCTTACTATACCATCTAAAATTAAAATCTGCTATCTCCCTAACTTGGAAGATCATTCAGATAAAGATCAGAGAGACAAAATCACAAATGTGGAAGACTTGAGTGGACTGACTAGTTAGATGCCTTCTGGAGTTATGTTTCTTACTGTAAGATCACTGTTAAGAAATCACATTGAGGTCCTGTGCATTTTAGTTGCATTTTCAAAAGGAAAATGCAAATTTTAAAAATGGAGATTGACTGTCAGAAGCAATCTTCAGCTTTCGTAATTTATGGCGAGAAATAATTCCATTAAATTTGGTGTTTTAGATATCATATTTCACCAAAAACAATCAGTGATAATTTTACTCAAGAAAAAAAAAACCAGTAAGAAAAAAGCACAGGGGTCAGGGTGGTGGTAGGGGGAGAGGTAGAATGTCAGCTGTCCACAGATTAATAAGTGCACTGCTAGACAAGGCAGCAGCAAAGTATAATGGGGAACAATACTGGACAAGCAATCAAGAGGAAGAGGCAGGCTTTGGTCCTAGCTCTGGCACTTAGGCAAGTCACAAACTCTGTAAGGAGAGATCAGATGGGGATAATGCTACTTGCCTTAAGGAACGAAAAAGATAAGTGATGTGTATAAACAGGATATGATAAGTTATCACATGGTAGGGGTGTTATTACTGAAAAATTCAACAGTCCAGTAAAATACCTTGCATATAATAAAGGAATTGTTCTTCATAACAGCTTAATGATCTACCAACCAATATGAAAGTCTGAACTTAAACTACTGTCACCAGTGAAACCTATGAAATTTATTACAGGATTTCATAATATCAGCGATGGATTCACTAATTCACATTTCCATTACAGATATCTCACAAAAGCCTAATGAAGACTTTTTATCTACCGATAAAAGGCATTAGGAAGCACGTGAAGTATTTTGGCTTAAAACAGTTTTGATCATTTTAAATAACTTAGGTAAAGAAAGCATTCGTCAAGTGCTTAGTATGTGCTAGGAAGTAGGTATCTTAATATCTGGAAGGGGCCTCAGCGGTCATAATGGACAACCCCTTCCACAAACTGAATCTTGTGCTCCAAAGAAGATGCCATCTAGTTTTCTCATGAAACCCAGTATTAAATAAGGCAGCCCATTTCATGTTTGGGCAGTTCTAATGGTTAAAAGGTTGCCTCCTTAGAGACTTCGTCTCTGAGGCCAAAAAGACAATCTTATCCTTCCTTTATATGGCAGCCTTTCAAGATTTTTAAAAAAAATTCTAAATATCCCTAGTTATCCCTTGTTGCTTGGTTTTAAGCACTCTCACTATCTTAACTGCTCTCTCCTAGGAACTCTCCAGCTAAAATGTGATGTCCAGAATTGAATACAGTACTCCAAATGGGGTCTGACTGTAGGAGAATTCAGGGAGATAATCACCTTCTTTGTACACTAAATAAAGAAGATGCTTAGTGGTTTCAGATACAATATATGTTCGAATCATTAACTTCAAAAGATAAAACATTTTTAAGCCTAAATGACACATTAATTAAAAAAATTAAGATGTTACTCCTCATTAGCTGTTACCTAAATTTGAAAGCACTGGGCAGAAGATACTTGCATTGGAATGCACAGAAGGATTACAAGCTTAGGACTGGAATATGGACAGAACTCTGGGAGCTTGAGAAGGTAACCTGCCCAGAAAATCAGAGCTGGAAGGCCATCTGAATCATCTTTCTTAGAACTGAATATTAAAGAACTAAGTACTGACATTAGGTAGGTAATTCTTAAGCTTGGCAGATAAAAATGCGGAGTTATTTTAAAAGGTAATAAATCTGGTGGGTACAGCAGGTGCTTGGGAACCCATTTTTGGCACTTCTGGATAGTCAGGAAATAATGACGGTGTCAGTGAAACCACAGCAAATATTAACAGCAATACTACCTTCTATCTGGACAGTGCTTTACAATTTATAAAGGGCTTTTATAAACAGTCTTTCATCTGAGCCTCATGCAAATCCTCTAAGACAGGGTAGGACTAGCCTTCATTTGGAGATGACAGATCTGAGACTCAGAGTTTAAGGAAGTTTGCCTACGCTTGCAAAGCAAATAAAAGAACTGGCATGGGAACTCTATCTATGATTAATGATGCCTGTAAGACGATTTAGGGGTATTTAGTAAAAGCAAATGAAGGTCTTGTGAAAATGGTAACTAATATGTTATTAGTTATATAATGTAGAATATAGCAAATGAACATCAGAAGATGGGCCACATGTACTTAATACGGAGGTAAACACAAAGGTTATACATCATCTTCTTCCCCAGCCTCTCATCCGTGTTAGAACTTTCCTATCTGTTCATCTTGTCAGAGCATACATTACACTTCCTCGTGTACATGCTTTTACCCTAGCCGGACCGGAAGCTCCTTAAAGGCAGGAACTGTGTTTTTTCACTTCTGAATCTAGCCCAACACTCAGTACAGCGCCCTGCCGACCCATGGTAGGACTCAATGAAAGGGCAGGGCCTGGTCCTGCGGTCTCACTGGCATAGATCTCCCAGGTAAGGAGTCAGGCTGCCTCGCTCTTTGTAATTCATGGTCTCATCAAGCCGTGAAGAGCGCTAAGGTTAAGTGATTTGCTCAGGGTCTTTACAGGCGTAATGCCAAAGGTGGAACCTGAACCCAGATCTTCCTGGCTTCAAAGCCTCGTCTCTACTCACTGTGCCAGGCTGCTTCTTAATAAATGCTCAATTAATACAAGCAACGTTGTGGGGACAGCTATTGCCGTCTGTGTTTCTTATTCAATTTACAACTTGTCATTTAGATGAAATTAAATAATTCTTAAAAGCAATAATAAAGAATGTTTTGCATGACTTCTAGTACTTCTACAGATGTACATGTGTGTTGATTTCCACTACAGAATCATCTGTAGCACTGAACACAATATTTGTATTTGAATCCTATTTATGTAGAATTGAAAATTTTGTCTTGGACAAAGATTAGAAACTCCTTGAGGGCAAAAACTTCCTTATTCATCTTTGTATCTTCCTTAGCCTCTAGCTCAGGCCATGCACACAGGCTGGAGCTCAGTATATGATGAATGAAAGGTGAAAGGTGGACAGACAATGAAAAGACCTTGGGCAGATCTCTCAAATTTACTCTTATGTGGTATCATTAGTGTAGAGGTGTGTGTGTGTGTATACATACACACACGCACACATTCCTCTCTCTCTGTGTATATATATACATAAATATATATATATATATCTTCAGAATAAAAATACAAGAGCTGCATTTGGCACAGTTTGTTACACGTACCAAGTAAACATCTGAAAAGCTCCAATTCATAGACCCCAGAAAAAGAATACATCAGTGACTTCGGGCTATTTTAAAAAATTAAACAGTTTCTTTCCTTCAATAGCATAAAGGCATACCTAACTGCTTCTGAGTGAGCTCTGATTTATCAGTACCAAACACGCCATCATTTTTGTTTTTAAAAATTTTATAAGGAAATTCACAGCTTGTTCTTCTTTCTTCCTTGATATAAGAATATTGGAGACATGTATTTGGACCACATATTAAGGTGAGACTAATACCAACTGAAAAGCAGAGAATCACTGCATCTAGAGCTAGGGACTCATCTAATGAATTAGATTACTTCATTTTACAGGAAGAAATGGAGGCCCACAGAGGTGATGTTACTTGCCTTAGGTCACATAGGCTATAAATGGAAGAGGCACAAATAAGAACACGGGGCTGCAGTCAGAAAGATCAGCCTGCTGTTCTACAGTTGGGACCTCTAGACAAGTCCTTTACTGTAACAGCAAATTTCAAGACAGCAGGTATTTATTTGAATGATTTTTGTTTTGTCTGTCATTTATTTGATAGTTTACCTGAAGTCTAAACGCCTCATGAACTGATGTACTAAAACAGGATTACCCTTTGTGATTTTTGTACTCAATTGAATATTATCTACATGGAGAATTAAATTTAAAGGATCTAGTGTTTTGTGGAAGAAACTACAAAATAGCCGTCTATTGAAATCTGGTTTAATGCTGATATCAACTGAGTAAATCATGAAATGAGAAAAAAAAAATCCACTACAGGCTTTGTAAACCAACATAAAATATTATAAAAATGTCTCTTTTCTGAAATCCTGTTCCTATACTCCATCATGGTAAGGAGTTGACCTTGACTCTCAAGAGCTATGCAAATGGAGTACAAGCTCTGGAAGGTTTTAACCAACCAAAGACAAGCTCAACAAAATTCAGAGAGGCTCAACATCACCGAGAAGTTGGCTACTACTAATTAAAGTTTTATGTTCATAATAACTCATGAGGCTCTTTTAATGAAGACTGAGGTGTGGAAGTGTTATAAAGGTGCGGGAAGTATCCATGTGGATGAAATTATACGTGCTGATGCGCTCAGTAGGCAGTGTGGTACAGCAGAAAGGACAACAGACTTTTCTGCGTCAGACCACCCAGATTCCAAGGCTATTCTGGGCCTCGGTTTCCTCATCTTTAAAACACGGGGGTAGCATGTGATGACTGAGGCCCCCTCCAGCTAGAAAACAAAGCACAACTTTAATATTCTTATCTGTAAAACAGGGACAATGACGCCTGATGCACCTTATCTCAATCTGTGTGGATGAAAGATGGTAACAGTAACAGCGATGCTTTAAAGAGTGAAGTGTGTCCTATAAACTTAAGGCATTATTATGAAAAATAAATAAACAATGTAAGCGGAATTGCAAATGTGAAGAAAAACCGGATTTAGAAATCGAACCATGACCGTACTGGATATCCCCATTTAAAACACAAGGGAAAGACGCATAATTGTTACATCCTATTTTTAAGAGTAATTGCAAGGCTCACAAAAGCACCCCAAAAGTATTTCATTGCAACGCTAAGAATGTGGCTATATTTTTATCCTTAGGGAAGTCTTTCTGGGTGACCTAGGGGTAAACTCTCAATTCCAGGTCAGTTGTTTTCATACCAATTTGTTCTTTCTTAACAACAGTAAAGAGGCAGGGAAAGGAGAGATCGTCATCCTTTTTCCTCACACAGTTGAATGCTGCAAATCTCTTAAGTTTCTTAAAAGCACTCTTCATGGAAAAGTGGTTATTACAGAAATATTTTAAAACAAATTTCTTACAGCAGAATAAATTAATTATGTTATATGCACTTTTAATAACAGGTACTTTAGAACTCTTAAAATTACTGTAAGCACATATATCCTTCATTTCCCTTGACACTTCAGGAAAAAACAGCTATGATTTTGCCCTTTTCAAAGCTATTCAGACAAAACCAACACCACAAAGAAAACATTCAAGTCTGCTGTTCCAGCAGGTAACAGCCATGACTCCAGTGCATAACTTAAAACTTTTCATTTTCTAAAAACTAAGTCATCAAACAAATTTCTCTGCTGTAAGGTTGCACATTAATATACAAATCCATCAGCAGCATTTGTTCTTTCTTGCAAATCAAAGTGCTCCATATAGGCCAGTAGACACGTTTTCTTTCCAAAATGCTACTTCTCTGGGCCTTCCTTGACCATTATAGCTGGAAGGACAGAAGTCCAAGACTGTTCTGAGCTCACTGGAAGGAGGGTTTATCAAAGAAGTTGGTGCAATATCACTCTGATGATTTCGGATCTTCAGAAATTCCTCTGAAAGGAGTAACATAAGTAAATGTTTTTACTTCAAGGAAAACTGTTTATTTTTTCAAGAGAAAATCTAACAGCACGGAAAGAAACTCATATTTATACTATTACACTTATATTTACCTAAACTAAAATATGCAGTAAAGACCTACTTTCCCCACCTGTAAAAAAAAAAACAGAGAGGGGTTGGATGTCTCTTCCATCTCTGACAGATTATGAATCAATTACAAAATTTACAGTCCTTTTATACCTGTAATGAACATATCTAAAGACTTTTAAAATGGCAACTTCTAGGTGGGTGGGGGTGGAATTGCTTATGATGTACATGGCTTCTTGCGGCTTTAGGGAAGGCTGAGCTTGCCCTGGCAGTCATTCTTGGTGCAGGAGAAAGCATACTTGCTGCTGCTTGTCTAAAAGTCCCTAATGCCCTGCCAGGAATTCTCAGCATAGCTCCATCTCTTTGCCTATCTTCAGGTTAGGGTGAATATGCCAGGACCCAATGACTACAGTGCTAAGAGATTTTGTGTTTATGGCCCTAAGAACCTTTCCTGAGTGAATTTTGTATCCTGGCATATTTTTACATTCTGAAAAAAAACCAAACAAACCCTAGGAAATAGTCCATGTTTTGGGCAGGGGAAAATTCTATTTAAACAGAGTTGTATTTCTGCAACTAAACCAAATCTACTTACAAACTCCACCGGGCTTCTTGGGGACTGTTTAGACCAGAACACCTGCTTACTAATGGCACTTCTGGCTAAAAACATTTTTCAGGCACTCTTACCTTTGATGCCCTTTGAAAATATTAATGATATCAAACATAGGTAATTTGGAAATTCACAGGTATTCCATACATACAATATCCTGCTTGGGGTAAAGATGTAGGAAAAGATTGACGCAAGGTATACAATACTTTGTCTAGGCCATTTGATAATCTTTTTGGAAATATTAATTAAAGCTAAGCAGAGAAGGTAAGTGAATAAAACATAAAATATAAAAGCTGGAAGGGATTCACTCAGTCCAACTCCTAAAGCGGAAACATATTTTGAGGAGGGAAGCATCTTGCTCAATGTCATTCCTGGCAGAACCACGACTAAAACTAGTTCAATACTGTTTTTCCTTCAATACTCCTTCCAATATACTATACTACCTTTCATCCTTTTTACAATACAGACATGTGAAATCAAATTGAAGCAAACTGTGAAAACAATCTCAACAACCTCCTAGCCTCAAATTCATCCCAGGGAGCCAAATATTCAACCTAGCAACAGCTCTTTCCCCCCCATCCCACTTACTTTTATGCAAATTAAAAGTACTTATCAGAGATGGAAAAAAAAATGTGTGTGTAGGAGTGGTACCTAATCCTTGAGAAGCAGGGACCTAACCGGAAATCATAATTTTTAACTCTTTCGTTAGGTTACATAGGTAAGCTGGTCAAAATCTTTTGTAAAATTATTTTAATTTCAACCTAAAACTTAGATAGCAGTATTTTAGGCGTGCTTTCTGGATCTCACTTTTTTTGACCAAGGAAAAAAAGGCAGTGACTTCTAATTCTATTAAATAAGGAATAGCCACATCTCACTTTACTATTATTATCAAGAGGCAAAAGCAACAAAAGGGCCAGGTGTGAATTAAAAAAAAGCTTTTTGCACCTGAATGCCTCCCTCTCCTTTCATTCTTTTTAAAGAGATTTCTTTCCTCCCTTTCTTTTGCCCATAAACTATGAGTTTAATGTAGAACCAGCTCTAAAGCTCTAACTCACAGGGGATTGCTACACTCAGTAATTTAATGAAGCATACATAAACAAACCACAAATTTAGAGGATTTTAGAACAGCCTCACAACAAACAGATTTGTTGTCTGGCTTCGAATTAACAAGACTATAAATTCCTCAAAGGCAGGGCTAGGCTACATATTTTTTTATATTCTCTACAGCTCTGAATAAAGTGTAGACACTCAAATATTTATCTGCTGTTTAACTGACTAAATCACACTTCATGAAAAAGAGGAGAAACATCAGTTACAGTTCACCATTCACACTCAGTTTAGAGATATTTCTCTACCTTGACTTACCGCTGTGTCTGTGGAGGCCACATCGTCTGACTTGGGGTGGGTGTGGGGTTTGTGGGACTTAGCAGCATGGCACTATAGATATTAGAGGCAACTACGAGTATACAGAGAAGTATGGGGCCAATGATTGCTCCTTCTAGGCCTAGGTAGTATGCTCCACCAGCCACTGCTAACCCAGTCAAGTAAGGGTGGCCTCCTCTGGAATAACAAAACAAACAGATTACACATAAAAGAATATATCTGTTAGGCAAACATGGCTTTTAAAAACTTGACATCGAAAAGTTAAGGAACTGTTAAAAAGTCAAAATGGCAATTTCTAGTCAAAGAAATGGTCAAAGCATATGAAAAGAATTTTTTAAAAAAAGAAACAGACTATACTGACAATCACTCAAAAAAAAAAAAAAGCTCAACTTTCCTAATAATCAGAGCAATGCAAATTAAAACTACTCTGAGGCATCACATCACTCATCAAATGGGTGGATATGATTAAAAGTAACAAAACGCAATGCTGGCAAGGTTGAAAAGGAACAGGTACACTTATCTACTGCTGGTCTAACTTCACATTTTAAAAATCTTTCTGGAGAGAAAGCGAACAATACATAGTACATAATTACAAAATTAATCACACTCTTTTTTGGGAAATGGCCAACGCAGAAATGTGTTTTGCATGTATAATGGGTATCATATTTCTTGACTTCTCAACAAGTGGAGGAGGGAGAGAATTTGGAACTGAAAATGAAAATAAAATTAAAAAAAATTATACTCTTTGACACAATATGGTTGGGAATATACCCTGAAAGTGTAACAAAAATAAGAGTTATCTGTAAAAAAGATTTTCAAAGCAATGTTATTTGTAAAGACAAAAACTGAAAGCAACCTAAAAGTTCAAATGGCTAAATAAATTGTAGTGCATTCCACAGTAGTATTATAATGCACTGGTTCTCAAATGGTGTACATTCAGTTTTAGCTAGGCATGATGGAATTAGGTAGAACTTATACTTGCAATCTCATACATACTTAAGTCTCTTGACTCTTCTATATTGTTCTGTGATTCCTACGGTCAGTTAAGCAGTCAGTAAATGTATATTAAACACCTATATGCCAAGCAGCGTGCTAATCACTGGGGAGACAAAGAAAGGAAAAAAATCTCTATGGGGATTAATACTGCACTTTGAACAAAAAGATTTTTGAAAACCACTGCTCATTAAGACTAACAGGTATGAGGTATGCGGGGAAATCTGCTAAGATCTATACAAAGTAATCTGAAAAAATGAACCAGAAAAAACAGAATAAAAACTACCTACAACCCTAAGGGGAAAAGTAAATGAGGAAGAATGTTGAGGAGGTCACACAGGGAATTCCTGAAAAATCTCTATAGTTTATGCACTGAAATCAATTTAAATGTCAATATTACTAAGCAAGTTCAGCTGACTGTACTGCTGTTCAATATAAATTTACCTTTTAAGAAAATATTTTAAAAAAAATCCATGTCAATTTGAAAATAAGCTATGCAATCTTATTCTTCAAAAATAATGAAATCAAAAGCATAAATTTTAAGAGTAAATTCAAATCATGAATCCATTCTAAAAACAGCACAGGCAGTGTTTAATTCTCAGCACCACTCTCTCTCCACTCCTTCCTCAATTAATACAGTTAGCTGAAATGTGAGAAGAAAGTAAGGAAAGCCCCATAAGGTTGGGCTAGGAGGTGGGTGATGGGCAAGAGCTGCACAGGATGGGACGACCAACGAGAAGCTGCGATGTGCACTGCTGCAGGGAATATCCAAGGCGATGAGATAACTGATTCATACAAGCATTTGACTGTAATCAGGCTAATTTACAGAAGTCGCATGCCATGAAGTCTGGGATGTTTATTATAATTTTATTGAAAAGGAAGGTCAGTATTAGGGAAACTGATTATTTACTCGTAGAACATTATTCCCACGATTTGGATCACTGGTACCAGTGGAACAGTGGTGTCTGAGGAACACAGCTGCATGGGTTAACAGATCAGTATAACACAATTCCATTATGTTATTTTAATGGAAAAAGACACAATAATGACCCACAATCCAGGCAAGTCTTCAAGGCTGTAAGCTGAAGAGCAGATATATTATTGGAGAGAGTTTACTTATTCACAATTTCTGCAGGCCCAGTCTCTTCAAAAAACAAACAAAAAGACCTGTGCCCCACTTTGGTGATCAGACTTCCAGCAATTTGAACCATCAAGAATCAAGTAATGAAACTGAAGGTAAGTGGGAAACAGTCTTCAAAGCTATAAATGACCACTACAAAGCTCAAGTGCTCTGAGAAATTTGGGATTTGCCTGAATTTACTCAGATAGTAAGTGATGGAGGGTAGATTTGAATCCAGGTCCTCTGGACTCCTTCCAGTGGGAAATATGGTATCAGCCAGGTGAGCATCATTCCTGGAACATTATTCTAACAAAAGTGTGTAAAATAAGGCAATGGATTATAACAGCCAGGCACTCAGAGCGCACTGAGTAAAGAATGGCGGGCAGCAGAGACAACGAGGAACCATGGAACACATTTTCCTGACCGCTCTCTTGTAGTCACTGTGGTACAAAAGGAATCACAACAGGCCGGGAGTCAGGAGCTCTTGCTTCATGTTTCAGCTTTGGCACTGAATGCCTGGGTAATCGAGGACAGGACAGTGCATCATTCTGCACCCTAGTCTCATCTGAAAAAGGTTAATTCCATTGGCACCATTTATCCTCGCCGGTTTGTTGTGATGAAAGTCTTCTTAAACTGTAAAGCGCTCCAGAAAAGTGAGCTCTCTGATTTCTAGATCTTTGGCACTATGGCTGGAGTAGTTTAAGTAGGAGCTATAAACCAAGAAGATGTTACTGTACAGCAGAGGCAGCTGGTGGCACAGTGGATGGAGCAATGAGCCTGGAGTCAGTAGGGCCTGAATTCAAACCTGACCGCAACCACTTATTAGCGTATACGCCTGGACAAGTTACTTATCCTGTGTGCTTCAGTTTCTCAACTTTAAAATGGGGCTGTTATTCTACTTTGTAGGATGTTTTGAGGATCAAATGAGATCATATTTGTTTAAAAAAATCAAAGGCCCTTAACACAGTGCCGGGCACAGAGCAGGTACTGTATAAATGCTTATTTCCTTCTCCTTGTCTCTTTCCTTCCCCTCCTCTCGGTAACAGTAATTAAGGTGGGACTTTTTGCTGTTGACCTTTAATGATTCTGGCCTTTGTTTGAATGGGGCAGATAAAGTGGATGTTTTTGTATTTCTCAGCACTGAGACAAATGGGAGTCATTGATTTGTATTTGATGTGATACTGGAGGTGGGAAACTTTTCCACGCTCAGTCTGGGTGAGGCCCGGGGCCCTCAGCGCCCTGACCCGGATATAGAGGCGCAGAGGTTAGCGTTCTCTCTGGGAGCTCTGGGCCACAGCAGGAGTGGTGCATGACTCTGGGCCAGCCATTGTAATGAGCTCCCCGGCTGAACACTCAGATGTCGATCGCTACAAATTGTATTTGATCAAAAGGACCTGGCCTTGCAGCCTTCTGTGAGCTGGTTGTTGTTGGTTTTACACCCTCACCTAGCAGGACTGTTGCAACACTTTCCCACCCTCTTCCTACACCTTCTCCCATATAGTACAAGTTGCCAAAACCCACTGTTCTTAATGATAATCTTTGGGGCATATTTAGGCTATTCTATTTGAGAAAGCAAGGTTGTTGGTAATGTACATTTTGTATAAAGACTTCCATGAACCGCAGTGAAACAGTGGATAAATAGCTGGACTTGAGAGACAAGAAGTCATGTGTTCAAGTCCCATCTTTGTCATATACTGACTGTGTAACCCTGGGAAAGTCACAACTTCTCAGTGTCCCCGGTAATTAAGACCAAAGGCTAGAGACCAGCTGCCCATCTGTGTAAGTAGGGTGAGTTTCCTTATACTAATGAAGTCACAGGTCTGGGGTGAAAAAACAAAGATTTCCATCAAAAATAGTCAACATTTTCAAAAAAAGATAGGGAGGTGGAAAGAGTATATTTCAGTTACATAGAAAATTCACACATGTGAAATGTCTCATTCCCTGATGCCAGTCGAATGCCAAACTACTTTAAATCTTATTAAAATAAAAGCATAAATACTTATTATTTTCTAATTATAAATAATGTGACAAAAAATTAAGAGCAAGGTTTGAGGAAACATGATGCCAGGGGTAAGTGAATGCTTTTCTGGTATATTTTACTTGTTAAACAATCATTGCTACAACTCTAGTTCTTTGTACTTTAAGAAACCTCGAACTTTCTCTTGCTTGTGCTCAATGTATCAAAATTTCCCAAGCCTGGTGTGCTGTAAATCTGTGATTCTTCCCTTGCTCTGATCTTTCTTTAGAGCAATTTAGCAGCAAGAGTCTTTCCTAGTCTATTTCTAATTTACTGGAAGGAAGGCTAGGCATCAATTTGCCTCTTCAGCTTTTCTCATCAGTCTGGAGCACATTTAAATAATCATCTCTTTCTGTCCTTTATCTTACAGGACAAGGATTCTTCCTGTGGCTTTCTCTGTTTCATGTTCCTTGGATGTAAGAAGGAATACTATTGTGTGTGTACATACATAGACAAGAAGTTGTGTAATTCTCCAGATGAGAGCAAAACAATGTGGTGGTCTGTTTATAATCAAAGAGATGTTTCTCCATTTTAAATATTGTATCAGTTCTAATCAATCTTCCCTCTCTGATTAATGCTCAATTAATATGGGAAATGTTTTCTTTGTTGTAGCAGGTTTCTAGCAGAATTTACAACTTGTCACAGGCTTCTGACATAAACTACTTCATAAAGTTCTCTGCCTTAAAAAAATCCCCAAACCATAGCATTTACAAACACTTTGGAATAGAAAAAAAAATTTAAAAGGGAGAGATCCAGTTCTTTCTCCTCAGAAGGTACAATGTTATAGGAGAACATGGGCTGAAATGTCAAAATTAACAGTTTATGTTGAAACCAAGAGTTAGAGTGATGTAACAAATAAAAGGCCAGCCATGGAATAAAGGAATGCCTTGGCCCTGCCTCTGGGACATGGGCAACCCACTTTTCCTCCACTGCCCTGGACAAATCTAAAACTCCAAGTTAAGTTGCTGATCTGCATCAATGGAATTCCTATGTTGGGACTTCCTCACAGATCAGGACCAAAATTAAACAACAACAAAAGAGCTGAAATTACTACGTGGGACAAGGAAAATTATATAAAGCCATGGATATTTGATTTTAAAAAGTTTTTTTTAATGGAAAAGTTCTGAAATAAAATACTGATTCTTCAGTTTGGTATATATCTGGTAATATTTCTTTCTCCATAGAAGATACCACTAAAACATGAGTCTGCCCACAATTTTCATCTCTTCTGACACTCACTTATATACTTCCTTACTTTAATTCTTCAATGTATCTGTGATCACGCCCACTCACTACAACGGTGCAGATTATAACTCATCCCCCCCCCCCGCCCCCATCTTTTCAGCCTGGGCAATTCGTATCTGTATCTTTCTTGAAAGAATCTTTATTGCGTTCCCCCAATGAATAAGAGGTCTTCCTCTGGGACTTTTAACATTTCATGGGTAACTGCAGCACCCAATCTGTCTGTTATTTCTCACTCTTGACACACGACTGGCTCACTTTACTTTCCAATTCAATGTCTCATGCAGTGCCTGGCACAGAAGAGACATTTAATAAATGCTTGTTGATTCATTTCCTGAATGTCATTTTTTATGTCAATTCTTGCACATAACTCAGTATTACTGAAGTCTATTTGTACACCAAATATGTTTCTTCAGTAACATAAATAGCCCTACTTTATGAAGTCAGTTTTTATTAAAAAGTTTTATAATGTGGGGCAGCTAGGTGGCACAGTGAGTAGAGCACTGGCCCTGGAGTCCGGAGGATGCTGAGTTCAAATCCGGCCTCAGATACTTGACACACTTACTAGCTGTGTGACCTTGGGCAAGTCACTTAACTCCAATTGCCCTGCCTTTCCCCCATCCAAAAAAAAAAGTTTTATAATGACAACAGAAACACAAAGCCTGCTAGAGTAAGAAAGCCTTAAAAAAACCCTCTAAAACTTTTTTTAAAAAGAATTTTTATCAAGATGTGAAGACATTGATGTAATTACAATACTGCTTTTAGCTTTGTGAAATACTTACCCTGATATATCAGAATAGATTGCAGTATCTACAAAGTAGGTTGGTAAAAGGTGAAAAACCAGAAGCAAGATGGCTTTACATCCTTCTCCCTGAGTAAGCCACAGGTCTAAGACTGCAGGTATTGCTGCCCAATATGTTCCCAGAAACGGTACTGCTCCAAGGATTGCTGCTAACGCTAATAAAGTCAAAAGAAAATAAACTTCTTACCATAGAAAAACAGCAAACCAAACTGTTAATTCCCCCCTCCCATTCACATACAGTAAAATAACCCAAATTCATTGGAATGTTCAAGGAATGTAGCGTATTGGATTAATGGATTAAAAAAAGTGAAGGTTAAACTGATTAACTGAAGTCAAGCTTCAGTGAACTGGAGGATAATGTTTACCGAAGAATTCCCACACACAGAGCCTGGTGAAGCGGAAGGAACGCTTGGATTACATTTCAGTCTTAGCCCTGCCACTAATTCACTGTCACCTCGTGCAAGTCACATCACTTCTCCGGACTCAGTTTCTTCATCTGTGAAGCGGGGACAACATGCCTATCTTTAAAAAGGCTTTTGAAAGAATCCAATGAGAGAAACACTTTTGGGAGCGTAACAAATGGGAGAGATGCCAATGACAACTTTTCAGCAGTAGCGGGAATGCCTTCCTGGCCAAAATGCTAATGACCAAGTTTCTTTCCCAGGCCTAGAAGCTGCCAACAACGTAGATGGCACTGTTCTTTCACAAGTGACCCAAAACTTGTTTCTGACAAAGATGAAGATGCACTCAGAACATGATAAGCTCCAGGCAGCTCCTCCTGAACGTGATCCCCAAGGGCCTTTACTTACCTGGAGTTGTAAGGGAACAGAACCAGGACCCTGTGGCAGTCTAAAACTGGGAAGGTGAGGGGCAGCTAGGTGGCGCAGTGAGTAGAGCACCGGCCCTGGAGTCAGGAGGACCTGAGTTCAAATCCGAGCTCAGACACTTGACACACTTACTAGCTGTGTGACCTTGGGCAAGTCACTTAACCCCAATTGCCCTGCCAAAAAAACAAAACAAAAAAAACAAAACAAAACCCTAAAACTGGGAAGGTGGAATGTGCTGGTCCTTTATAGTGCAAACTTTAAGCCAATCTGGAACTTAAGGCTCACAGAATTTAGAGGTGGAAGGGAATTTACAGCTCATCTAATCCAAATGTGTCATTCTACAGAGAAGGAAATGGAACCTCAGTGACACTATGTAACTTGACTGAGTTTGCAACTAGACAAGAAGTTGGCCTGGGCTACAAGGATGAAGTGACTACCAGACACCTGAAAACTAAATAGCCAGATGTCATTTGACCTGTAGTGTCCTACTCAACCTGCCATGGTCCCAAGCAGGAGATACTATCTTTGTTTGTGAAATGTATGGTTCCATGAATCTGGTCACTGGCTCCTTCATAAGGCTCCTCTCTTGGCTGCCACCTTTCCCCATCGTCACCTCTCATTCTCTCTCATCTTCGATCTCTCCTTATCTGTTGGAAACTTCACTTCTGCCTACACAGAAAAGCCCATCCTTATAAAACTCTTTCTTGAAGCTGCTGTCCCCTTGTGTTATCATTCTTTGTCTTCCTTTTCACGGCCGAATCACCAGAAAAACCCAGCTTCACTCAGTGCCTCCACTGCTTTTCTAAACTCCTTAAAATCTACATTCTGACTTCATGACTCTCCTCACCTCAAACTTCTTTTCCCAAAGCAACTGATGATCCCTCAGCTGCCTTTTCTCAGTGCTCATTTTTCTTGACCTTCTTGCAGGAAGCACTTGACACCAGTGACCACCCTCTCCTCCCAATTCATCTCTGGATATTCCCTCCTGTGTTTTCAAGATGACATTTTCTTGGGGTTCTCCTCCTACTTATCTGGCTGCTCCCCTACTCCCTATGTGTGTGTGTGTGTGTGTGTAATCCTAAGGCTCTGTCTCCCAGATGACTCTCAAATTTCTATATACAACCTTCGCCTCTTTCCTGGACTCTAGTCTCTCACATCACCACCTGACCACTGGACATTTCCAACTTGATGTCCTACAGGCATTTCAAATTTAATATATCCCAAACTAAACTCATTTGCCCTCCTCCCCACAACCCATGTCTCTTCTGAACTTCCTTATTAATGTCAAAAGCAGTACCCTCCTTCTAGTTACCTGGCTTCACAACTGTGGAGTCATTCTAGATTCCCAGTTCTCCCTTCATGCCAAATACCCGCTCATTTGCCAAATTCACATGTCTTGCCTACTTTCAAGGTTGTCAGTCTAGTTCAGGCCCTCATCACCTCTAGCTGAGGCTACTGCCACAGCCTAGTAATTGGTATCTGTTCCTCTATAATACAATCTCCTAAACTGAAGTGGTATTCCTAAAGCCCAGGTTTGGCCATGTCACTCCCATGTTTGAACAAGCTCCCATGGCCCTCTCTAATCTCTAGAATAAAATACAAACTCCCCTGCTTAGCACTGAAAGCCATTCATAAATGTTGCAAAATTAAAAATAACAAGCCATGCTCTAAAGCAGAGATATGAGAAGACACTCCCACACCGCCCCTCTGCAGAGTTGGGAAGTCCCCAAACGTACATTGTACACATTCTCAGACTTTTTCAATGTATTGCTGTTATGCTGATTTTCCCCTTTTTTCTTTTAAAAAATGCTATCTGAAATAGGGGATGGATCTCTGGGAGGGCAAGAGGGAGGGGTAGTGAAGGAAACTATGGTGGAGTCAAAAAAAGACATCAATGAAAACTTATTTTTTGAAAAAAGTAAGCCTTTTGTAACCTGGCTCTGGCTTTTCTAGGAATATTGCACATTTTTTCCCATTACACACTATTTGGGTCAATTTGGCCTATGTGACACATACCATGCTATATCCTGTCTCTATGCATTTGCAATCTGAACCCATGTCTAGACAGTACTTTTTCCTTTCACATCCTAAAATACTTAGTATCTTCCAAAGCTCAGTTCAGGCGCCACCTCTTACAGAAGGCTCTCCTTGGTTCCCTTGGCTGTTCATGCCTCACTTGCCCCACCAAATTACTGTGTATTTATTTATATGTATACACGTTATTTTCCCCAATAGACTGTAAATTCCTTGGTACAAGGAATGTTTTATTTTTGTCTTTATATCTCTAACACTTAGCACACAATGAGTGCTTAATAAATGCTTGCCAATTGATTCTTCTCTGAGTTCTCTCATCTTTTCTTTTGGGTCTTTGTCCACTTTCTGATCTCTAGGTGTGGATGTTCCCCAAAGGTCTGTTTCTGGCCCTCTTCTACTTCCACACGTTAAATCAACGCCCACAGCCCCGACCTCTCTTTACAAGCCTCGGGCCACCATTTCCAGCCGCTCTCAGACTCGCCGGTCCCAGATGGCCTGTACCTCAAGTGCAACACATCTAGAAACAAACTTATCTTTTTGAACCTTAAAGTCAGGAACTTGTAAGATTGTTGTTTTTTTAGCTGTGTCCAATTCTTCACAATCCCATATGGAGTTCTCTTGGCAAAGATACTAGAACATTTGCCATTTCCTTCTCCAGTGGATTAGGCAAACAGAGGTTAAGTGACTTGTCCAGGGTCACACAGTAAGTATCTGAGACTGGATTTGAACTTAGGTCTTTCAATACTCTAACCACTGAGCCATCTAACTACTTCAATATAGTTCTATGTATTTTATGCATTTAAAAATATTCTCAGAAGGGGTACAAAGGCTTCACCAGACTGCTAAAAGGCCATGATATAAAACCCCCTGATTTAAATCTATTTTTTCATGTTTATAATCTTAGGGTAACCTTTGATTTCTGCTCCATGTACCTTTTTGTGTTTCTGAATATAATCTTAATTATTTTTACTATTTCAGTAATGGAAATTATTTCTAGCCATGGTAATATTTCTAAATTTTTATCACAGAGTGAGAACATTTCTATTTTAATAGTATACGACTATAATTTAAGGTAATGCCCTTATTGCTAAAGAGTATTAAAACCAGATTACTATGAAAAATAAAATTAATGACTCCTTTAATTGCAAAGAGCTTTTGTATCTACGCAATAAAATGGAATCCAAAGGGCAGCCCCAAACAAAAAGTTTCTTGGTCAGGATCTCTCTTCCAGGGTGAGAAAGCAAAGATCCGAGCAGGATAATGAGAAAACCTGAACCACATCACAGGAAGATTGGTTACAGGAAATGGGAATGTTTAGCACACAGAAGACAGCACTTGGGAGTGGGACATGGAAACTGTCTTCAAGGAAAGGGTCCTTGATCCATGTGGCTTCTGAGGGAACAATCAGAATCAATGAATGGGAGTTAGGGAGAGGAAGACTCTGGTTTAATAAAAGAATTTCCTAACCATTAGAGATGTCTGGAAATAGAATGAACTGACTCATAAGGTCACTGAGTTCTTGGTTCTATGTGCTATTTGGTTAAAATAGGGTGGGGTTAGATTACAAACACGGCTGAGCATGGATAAATAGGGAAAGAAGCTAACAGGGACAGAGCAGCTCTAGGGAAGGTCCCTTCAGGATGACAAATGTTTATAGAAAAGAAAACAAATCTATGAGAACTGAGGCCATTCTGCGCCAAGGAAAAAATTGGTGAGGGTGATATGGTACAATGGGGAATCAAAAGAGCAAGGTTGTGATCTCAGCTCTTCCACGACCAGGCCGTGTGACCTGGGACAAGTTACTGCATCTTCCAAGTCTTAGTACCCTCATCTGTAAAAATGAGGGACCTAAACCAGACCTTCTCTAGCGTTGTAACACACAGAATGAACCTGAAAAGAGTTCGGTTATAAAGAGGGTGCTAGACAGTCCCAGGAATTACCTGAACCCAGACAGGATGTGCAGACAGCTCACGGGGCAGCGGAGGAATGATGAGACCAGGCCCCCAGAAAGTGACAACAATAACAAACAACATTGTGTACAACACAATCACAAGGCTACTAGACTGTTTACTGTTAGACAATCATCACAACAGTTTTAAAATGTATGTCAAGCCACGCTCCAGGTCCAACTCTCCAAAGATTTCTGAGCCAGAATTAGAAAGAGTAATACTTCAAACCCGGGGAATAACACACCCCCAACCAAAATGTCAATGTTCTATAAAATGCTCTAAATATCTTCAAAAAGAATACAATTGAGCTTATGGTTCGATGGTTACCTGATGGGATGAAGACAATATTGATTCCAAATATGGTGTGAGTCAGCCAAGTATACAATCCATAGAACCCAGCCATTTTCAGGGAAGCATCAAACACACCTCTAAAATGACCAAAAAAAGAAAACAAAGGAGATCAAATCGCTGTCACACTGTAACGTGGAAAATTCAATTACAGTTTAGGTTAATGCCCTTACTGTTAAAGAAGATTAAAACCATGTTCCTATGAAAAATAAGACATGGGGTTTCTAGACAACTTGTTCTAAAACTAAAAGTCTTAATTATTCTTCTTCTCATATACCAAAGATTAATGACTCACATTGTTACCTAAATAGCTGATAGCATTTTCTAAAGTCCAAAGATTCATGTTCACTAGACTGTTGCCGCAATTTGTCTTTTGCCTTACTTTTTGGTTTCTTTATCTCATGTGAGGTTGGCTCTTCTTAAATTTAAATGACCCCAGACCTAACCTTCTGCATCTCTATGGTTCACTATTAATTTCATATAATGTTTTCTTACAGACTGTCATGTCCTTAGGATGAAATAAAAAAAAATAAGGAAATGACTCAACAGGGATTGGCAGTAACTGGTTCTCTGTGGCTACCTGTAGGATAAACATTTACAGCTTCCTTAGAATCTTGTACCTTAAAAGGACCACTTGGATTGAATTCACTTTGAATTCTGAATTATTTTGTTCTGAACCATTTGTATTTTTGTACCCCAACATGAAAATGGATAATCAAAAGCTGACCTGGAGAACCAGGGAAGGGATGCAATAGAGAAGACAGAGTTTCTAATTTTAGCTTTATCATTAATTACATGCAGAATAGCCATGGGAAAGTCATTTCCCATGGCTCTCTGGGCCTTCTTATTCATAAAATTCAGATTCCTCTGAATTTTTTTTCTAGGTTCTATATTCTTAGATGATTTTATGTTATGAAGTTTCTTCAAGCTCTAAATCCATGATGTAATGACAATGAATCACCAATTAAGTAAATATGTTGCTTATTTACTTAAGTAATTCGCTCATCTTGTTTTCATCCCAGCAGATATTTTATTGTCAAAACTGTAATAAATTATTTTTATGGGGATAACTTGATGCTGATGACACAGATGAACCCAAGGGATCCAGGCACCCATAGCAAGTGAAAAGGTGAATGATACTTAAACATCTCTTCCTTTTATAATCTAACTTCTTCAAGTCAATTAATTAAGGTCACAAAGCAATAAGCAATTGTCTACCAGGTATAAAAATCATATGGAGAATAAAAAGAATATGGCAAAGGGCAAATCTCATCAATTTAGTAGACTAACTGAAGTCAGTCAGTCAATAAACATTTATTAACCTCTTACTATGTACTGGGATACAAGGAAAGATAAAAACATGGTCACTGCCCTCAAAGAGCTCACGCCTCAATGGGAAGACAACATGCAAACATAAGATCTAAAGCAGATGAAAGCTCATCTCACAGGGCTTGAGAGGGGACCAAGAAAGGCCCCTGCCAAAGGTGGGATTTAAGCTGAGCTTTGAAGGAAAGCAGGGAAGATGGGAAGTAGAAGTGAGGAGGGAGAGCATTCCAGGAATGCAGTACAGGCAGGGAAAAGCCACAGAGTGGGGAGATGGATTTTTGTGTAGCAGGAACAGCGAGAATTGTAGCTGTTTTATAGAGTAGGTAGAAGAGTAAAATGTAAGACTTCAAATGAAGAAAAAAGCCATGTTGTGAAGGGCTTTAAGTGCCAAAGAGAGGATCTTATATTTTATTGTGAAGGTAATAGGGAGCCATTGGAGTTTATATTGAGTAGGATGTGACACAGTCAAACCTAAACTTTAGGAAGATCACTTTGGTAGCTGAGTGGAAGATGGACTGGAAAGGGGAGAGCCTTTAAGAACCCTACCCTAAAACACAGCAGGGAGTGGAGTCTGCTTTGGGCATAAAGCCCCAATTTAGAAAACAAAGTTAGAGAGATCAGCAAATCAAAGAAAACACTCAACAATATAAAAAACTATTGCAAATTTTAAAATCCCCCAAAAGAGTAACTATAACAAATGAAAACAGAGACTAAAGGAAAAATGGATTTTCGTTGTTCAGTTGTTTCGGTTGTGTCTGACTCTTTGTGACCCCATTTGGGGTTTTCCGGACAAGGATGCTATAATGGTTTGCCATTTC
The DNA here is from genome assembly GCF_011100635.1 of Trichosurus vulpecula. Classification (NCBI taxonomy): domain Eukaryota; kingdom Metazoa; phylum Chordata; class Mammalia; order Diprotodontia; family Phalangeridae; genus Trichosurus; species Trichosurus vulpecula. Next base: position 7,927,756 of record NC_050581.1, on the reverse strand, counting down.
CTTCTCCAGCTCACTTTACAGATGAAGAACTGAGGCAAATAAGGTTAAGTAACTTGCCTAGGGTAACACAGCTAGTAAGGGTCTGAGGTCAGATTTGAACTTGAGAAAATAAGTCTTCCTGACTCCAGGCTGGGTACTCTATCTACTGTGCCACCTAGCTGCTCCTCTACAAGGATTACATAAATACCTAAAAGAAACAGAGCAAGAGATTAAAAATAAGGGAAGAACTGGAAAGATAATAAAGCACTTAAAAGAGAAAATGGTAAACCTAAGGGAGTAATGAACTCCCTAATAATTAGAAAAGACCAAACAAATGTAATGACTCCCTGAGACAGGACCCTTTCTTTCAAGAATCATAAATGAAAACACCTCAGATATAGTAGAATCTGAGGAAAAAGTAGAGATAGAAAGCTCCACCTTCTGAAAGGAACTCTAAAAGGAAAAGTTCCAGGAATGTCAGTCAAAGTTCAGAGGCTCCCACATCAAAGAAAAAAAAATTGCAAGCATACAGAAAGAAGCATTTCAAATACCAAGAGACTATAATTAGGGTCACATAAGGATTTAAAATTCTACTAAAAATGAATGGAGATCTTGGAATATAATATTCTGAAAGGCAAATAATATAGGCTTACAAACAAGAATAACTTACCCTGCACAATGGAGAGTGTAACCCTACAGTGAAAAAAACTTATCTTTAATTGAATACAGGGCTTTCAAGTATTTCTGATAAAAAGGCCAGAGGTGAGTAGGAACTCTGAAATGCAAACAACAAAGTCAAGACAAACCTGGAAAAATCAGTATATTTGACCAACTGGCAGGAGTTATATGATGATATGGTACTCACATTCTAAGACATAAGAAGAAGAAGAAACAAAACAAGTTTCCCTTCAGGACCTTAAATGTCTTCAAATGATATTGAGGGAGTTAAATAAGAAAATTATGAGTTAAATGAAAAAAAAAACCCACCTGGCACTTCCTGGGAATAAGGACTTGCCACGGTTAATTCTTTTCTGGTGATAGTGGTCAGAATAGGGGAAGGGGACCTGAGCAGCCTCTGAGCTTCAGTGAAAAAAGGCATCAACACGGGAGAAATGAAGTAATAACGGAAGGGAAGACAAGTCTGTCTAATATTCCGGGCAGTAGGAAAGAAACAAACCAATCCCTGAACTTCTCCAAATCTAGGACACCAACTGCTTAATTGCTTCATTAAGATATAGTCCTACCACCCTCACTGATGAAAGCCTTCAAAATATCATGGGGAATAACCTGGCATAAAGTTTAATGAATCTTCGCAATAGATCATGGATGGGTGCCTAACATTTTCCCGATGAGGAACAACTTATCGGAAGTACGATCATGTAGCGAAAAGAATAGCAGATCTATAAAGTGACTTGGACTTTTGTCAGTTCATTTCTTCTGCCACTCACTGCGACCTTAGGGCCTCAGCTTCTTCATTCAGAAAAAGAGAGGACTGGCCCAGATCAGAAGTCAGCAAACTACGGCCCTAGGCCAATCCAGCCCTCCATCTGTGTTTTGTATGGCTCATGAGCTAAGAAGTAGTTTTTACATTTCAAAATATTTTATACTTTATAAAGTATTTATGCTGTATACTTTATTTTAAAAGGTAAAAACCATTCTTAGCTTACAGGCTGCGAACTGAATTAGATGCTCTCTGAGCTCTATCAGCACCAGGACTCTATGTTCATCTATGACTGACTTAAAGGTCTATGATTTATACCATGATAGGGCAGGGTGATGGTGGTAGTGGCTGGAGTGGGGGTCAGAAGAGGCTGTGTTAAGACTATATAAACCCCTCGAGAGAAATGTTCCCCTTAATTTTTAAAAGTCATGGTCTTTGTTAATAACAAACTATGAATAACAAGTCAACATGAATTTACTTTATTAATGCCATGTTAAAAAAATACAACAAATCTAATCTGAACTATATGATGCTAGGTAGATTTGTAGGACCGTGTAACTGTAAGGAAGCGTGGAAGTAATCTAGTCCAACTTCTTACTCCATGAGTTTTCTTTATAATCTCCTTGAAAATGCCCAAAAAGTCATTGCTGCCACTTCCAGCCTTCCTCTGGACCTCAAAACCATTTCCTTCCCCTCCTCTGCAGCTCCTTTTTATTTGCTGTCTTCTTCCATTAGAATGTAAGCCTGCTGAGGGTAAGGACTTTTTCTTTTTGTATTTCTATCCCCAGTGCTTGGCACACAGTGAACACTTAGACAAAAACCAAACATTTATTAAGCACTTACTACGTCTAAGGCATTGTTCTAAGGGCTGGGGATACAAAGAAACACAACAAGAGTCCCTGCCCTAAAGAAGCTCACACTCTAATCGGGGAGACCACATGTAAATAACTTGGTATGTACAAGATAAACACACAGTAGAGGGAAGGCAGTCTCAGAGTAGCAGTTAGGGAGGTGGAGGACACACCAGGAAAGGCTTCCAGCAGATGGTGGGATATTCTCTGGTAGCTGGAAAATTCTTCCTGATACTGAATCACAACTTGTCTCCTTGGAGCAGCTAGGTGGCGCAGTGAGTAGAGCGTTGGCCCTGGAGTCAGGAGGACCTGAGTTCAAATCCAGCCTCAGACACTTGACACATGTACTAGCTGTGTGACCTTGGGCAAGTCACTTAACCCCAATTGCCCTGCCAAAAAGCCAAAAAATAAAAAAAACCCACAAAAACCCCCTTGTTTCCTTGTAACAGGAAACTTATTATTTCATGAAGCAGCCCACCTCATTTGTTGATAGCTTTGTTAGAAAGTTCTACTGTATATATGTTAAACAGAAGTCTATTTCACCATGATATCCCACTGTTCCTAGTTATGCCTTCCTGCTGTGGCATATTTGCAATGATGACTTCCTAGCAAAGAGTGTAAAAAATATAATCAGAAAATGGATTGTCAGAAAGGCTGGTTCAGTAGCATAGGTTGAGAGATAACATATGGAAAAGCTAAGTGCTGCACATGTACTCATGGAAAGTTAAAAAACCTAAAGAAAGGTTCTTAGTGCACTAGGCAGAGTTGATTTAAGGGAGGGCGTGTAAAAGGAATGCACACGACAATAAAATGTAGATGGGCTGTGATTTAAATTGCTGAAGGGACTACTCACATTAATAGACCACAGAACTCGAGAACACTGAGTAATGAAATGGAAGGCAAATTTATTTCCTTTAGAAAATATACTAACATTTTCTTATATTTGGAGAGTCTATTTAAAATCTTTTTAGCATCATCTTTAATCCAGTGGTTAAGAACCTATTACATTTACTGATCTGGTTATTTTAAGATAATTTCACTTCATTAATTTTCCTATATTGGTAAGATATTTGTGCTATTCTATCACTGTCAGAAGAGGTACTTATTTCAATGGATTGGTGCCTATTTCCTCGCTGCTTTAAACCTGTGGTTTACATTTCAATTTATCAAACTTTACTCAGCAGATACTAAATTGAGGTTTTTAAATGAAATTTTAATGTGCTCTAAACAGAAAACAAAAAACCTTATTTCCTGGATAACTGCTCTAAATGCATAGTAAAAACTAAGCACTCTGAGTGATCCACAAATGGAAAAAAAAACCCAAACAATAATTTCTTAAGTGGAAATGTTGTCTTTACAACAACATTTATATTATGCAATATGTATTTCTGGTAAGCTCCAAAAGGTACGGTATAAATATTAACCAGGATATCATACAATGTTTTAATTGGATTCACATAAGGAAATCCCTCCCCCAACAAAAACCGAAAGCTACAGTAACTTTAAGCCACAGCCATACCCGTGGGCATGCACTCATGTGAAAATATCACACATACTAAATTGCACCAAGGCCGTGACAACATGCAACTTAGTAATGTGCAATATCTCCACCAGAGCAAGCAGAATGAGAACATCAGGGAGGAAGGGTATGGTACGCACATTTAGGAGAAGGACATGCTTCTAGGGGAAAGGAAAAGGGCACAGGGAAAGATGGGCATGCCACTAACTCAGTGAGATCCACGAACTCAAACTCGAATCTCATCTTCATTCATTCAGCAAACTAACAATTAAACAAAATTAGAATAAATTAAGATTCAAGATTCAATGAGGTTAGTGAGTATATAAAATAACTATGTACTTCAGGGAAAACTTGAAGTATGGGGAAGCTTTCAATGTCTGGTCATGCAATTAATTCCCAATAATAATCAATTTTACTTAAATTATTATTGGGTTACAAATAATTCAAATTTTTCCACTTTACTGAAGCATTACAATTAATAACTGATTATGCACACATGACATTATATTCTAAAGCCAAACTGTATAACGGAGAAATTACAATGGTAATTATCTACATGACATGTTTAAAGTCTTATTTTAAGAGTACATTTTCCCCAACTTAAAATGATGCAACATGCAAGCTTCCATGAAGGAGAATTAGATTTCTCTTGAAATTGGATCTCCTTACTATCTTGGCCACAAAAGAGGTGTCAATGGTATGAGAGAAAGTGCTTCAGTGGAATCCTCAATCTTCATGATACTGAATTTTTCTAAATTTATGTCTTTCATATAGCCAGCAAAAACATTAACCATAAAGTGTTAGGGACTGCTTAAATCATCTCTAATTACAATTCTGACATTTATACAAACTTGGAAAAGCTCAGTCTCAAAAACAAACCCAACCTTAAAATTATCATCAGGACCCTCAAATTTTCCAATGATACAGCATGACACAGATGTATCTAATATAAATGAGCACCATTATTTTAAGAAAAGACAGTTGGTCATATTTTAACTGTTTATTAAAACTAAATTGATCAAAGCATGAGAGGATTTTGCTACGACATGATTTATGTCTTGGATGTATAGGCTAGCGGTGTTAAACTTCATACTGGGTGTATATGATTGTATTATCAAGTTCGGGTAAATTATTTAGCTACTGATAATATTACTATATTAATTGTAAAAGAGGTTGTCTAAAAAGCTTACTTGTCCCTTGTTCCTTACCTGAAGGGAAGTCTCTAAAAACACAGATACACGATAAACATGGAATCCACTAGAGAACTCAAATTGGAAGATTCTGCACTAAAAAACCTATGTAGTTTCATTTTAAAGAATAATGAAAAAAATTTAAAACTTGGTTTTCTACCAGCATAGCACAGGATATCTTTAATAAGCCAAAATTTTAGTAATCACCATTAATCATAAATTTCAGCTCAGTGAGCAGGATAATCTTTGGTCTCCAAATTTTCATGCTGATGCTTAAATTGCTATTTCATGTAACCAGAATGACCAAATATCTATCACAAATACAAAAACCAGAAGGCATGGTATATAAATAAAATCTTGCTTTGAGATTCTTATACAGAATATGTATTTCAGTGACATTCAGTAAGCCTGGTTTCTCTAAATAGTTAGTGTTTGTGATGTGCCCTGTTTCCTCTGTTCCATTCATCTGAATCCTACCCTTTATGTCAAGGTTCATATGGATCTTTTTTCCATGAAAGTTTCATTCACAGTCTTCTCACTGAGATAACCTACTGAACTTCTACTCATTCTTTAAAGTACAATTCAAATTCTGCCTCCTATGTGAAGCCCTCCGTAATTCTCCCCATGGTGATGCTTTGCTCCTGGGAACTGGACAGAGCACTTTTCTTCTGTTAGACGCACTAATGTGTTCTTCCAGCATTACAACTGCTTCTATATATGGGCTGTACATTTAATGGGGATAGGGACTACATTTTATATAAATCTGCATTTCTTCCATAGCTTATCACAGCGTTCTGCAAACAGTAAGTGGTTAATACGTGTCTGTTGAATGAATCTCTCACAATGAGATCATTCATACAAGAAATAATTTATACAAGGTTCTGTGGAAAATACTAAAATGTAAAGGACATAAGCCTCTTGCCCTCTGGGAGCTTCCAATCTAGTGAGGGAGATAAAACATATGCACATATAATTATGATACAAAGCAACATAAAACTGTTTTATGGCAAACAGATAATATATATTATAGGTGTTCAGTACAGAGAAAGGTTACATCTGGATGAGGTGATCATGGAAAGCTTTATGGAGACATTATGTCATTTAAGTTGATTTAAACAGACTGAGCAAAGGCAAGGAGGCAGGAAAGTTCCAAGCATGATCCAGTTTTGCTAGGGAGGAGGACTCCTAACTAGGATTAATGGGAGATAAAGCTGGAAATATATGTTAAGGTTAGACTGTCGGGGTGGAGCCAAGATGGCGGCTAGAAAGCAGAGACTTGCCTAAAGCTCTCCCCCAGGACCCTCCAAACACCTACAAAACGGCTCTAAACAAATTCTAGAACAGCAGAACCCACAAAATAGCAGAGGGAAGCAGGGCTCCAGCCCAGGACAGCCTGGATGGTCGCTGGGAAAGCTCTATTGCACCATGCTGGGAGCGGAGGGGAGCAGAGCCCAGCATGGGCCGCTCCCAGACCAACGAAACCCGGGAGCCGAGCGGAACAGGCCCTAGTGCCCTGAATCAGTGAGCTGTGGCAGTTACCAGACTTCTCAACCTACAAACACCAAAGACAACAGAGAAGGTTAGTGGGGAAAACTGTGGGGACAGAGTGAAAGGAGTTTGTGGTCGGCTACCACCCTGAGGGCAGCGGAGGTGGTGCAGCTCTGAAGCTGCTTACAGAGCTACAGCTGCAGTTGCTTCCAGCCCCAGGCCCACCTGGTGGGAGGAATTAAGTGGTGAATGCGAGTGGGAGTGCAGAGCCTGCTTAGATCTGAGTCGCAGTCTGGGTTGGTGGTTCTTGGGGGAGGAAGAGCGCTGGTGTGGCAGAGCTTGCTCTCTAGAAATAACTCTGAAAACAACAGCACAGCCCCTCAAGCTTGGGACAAAGTACTCTCTACTCTACAAACAGTCATACCCCACTGAAAAACTCAAGGGTCAAGTAGTTGGCTGGGAACATGGCCAGGCAGAGAAATCAGACTCAGATTCAGACTCAAACTTCGGAATCTTTCTTTGGTGACAAAGAAGACCAAAACATACAGCCAGAAGAAGTCAACAAAGTCATAGAGCCTACAACAAAAGCTTCCAAGAAAAACATGAACTGGTCTCAGGCCATGGAAGAGCTCAAAAAGGATTTGGAAAAGCAAGTTAGAGAAGTAGAGGAAAAATTAGGAAGAGAAATGAGAAGGATGTGAGAAAACCATGAAAAACAAGTCAGTGACTTGCTAAAGGAGACCCAAAAAAATACTGAAAAATATACTGAAGAAAACAACAGCTTAAAAAATAGACTAACTCAAATGGCAAAAGAGCTCCAAAAAGCCAATGAGGAGAAGAATGCCTTGAAAGGCAGAATTAGCCAAATGGAAAAGGAGGTCCAAAAGACCACTGAAGAAAATACTACCGTAAAAATTAGATCGGAGCAAGTGGAAACTAGTGACTTTACGAGAAATCAAGATATTATAAAACAGAACCAAAAGAATGAAAAAGTGGAAGACAATGTGAACTATCTCATTGGAAAAACCATTGACCTGGAAAATAGATCCAGGAGAGAGAATTTAAAAATGATTGGAGTACCTGAAAGCCATGATCAAAAAAAGAGCCTAGATATCATCTTTCAAGAAATTATCAAGGAAAACTGCCCTGATATTCTAGAGCCAGAGGGTAAAATAGAAATTGAAAGAATCAACCAATCACCTCCTGAAAAAGATCCCCAAAAGAAATCTCCTAGGAATATTGTTGCCAAATTCCAGAGCTCCCAGATCAAGGAGAAAATACTGCAAGCAGCCAGAAAGAAACAATTTGAGTATTGTGGAAACACAATCAGAATAACACAAGATCTAGCAGCTTCTACATTAAGGGATCGAAGGGCTTGGAATATGATATTCTGGAGGTCAATGGAGCTAGGATTAAAACCAAGAATCACCTACCCAGCAAAACTGAGTATCATGCTCCAAGGCAAAATATAGACTTTCAATAAAATAGAGGACTTTCAAGCTTTCTCAGTGAAAAGAATCAAGAGAAGCATGAAAAGGTAAACAAGAAAGAGAAATCATAAGGGACTTACTAAAGTTGAAATGTTTTGTTTACATTCCTACATGGAAAGATGATGTGTATAATTCATGAGACCTCAGTATTAGGATAGCTGAAGGGAATATACATATACATACATATATACACATATATACATATACATATACATATATGTATATGTATGTATGTGTATGTGTGTATATATATATATAGAGAGAGAGAAGAGGGGGGGCACAGGGTGAGTTGAATATGAAGGGATGATATCTAAAAGAAAATCAAATTAAGGGATGAGAGAGGGAGAAAGGGAGAGATAGAATGTGGAAAATTATCTCACATAAAAGTGGCAAGAAAAAGCATTTCATTGGAAGGGAAGAGGGGGCAGGTGAGGGGGAATGAGTGAATTTTGCTCTCATGGGAATTGACCTGAAGAGGGAATAACACACACACACTCAATTGGGTATCTTAACCCACAGGAAAGGAGGAAGAAGGAGATAAAAAAAGGGGGGGGTGACAGAAGGGAGGGCAGATGGGGGAGGAGGTAATCAAAAGCAAACACTTTCAAAAAGGGACAGGGTCAAGGGAGAAAATTGAATAAAGGGGAACAGGATAGGAAGGAGCAAAATACAGTTAGTCTCTCACAATGTGAGTATTGTGGAAGGGTTTTGCATAATGATACACATGTGGCCTATGTTGAATTGTTTGACTTCTTAGGGAGGGTGGGTGGGGAGGGAAGAGGGTAGAGAATTTGGAACTCAAATTTTAAAAGCAGGTGTTCAAAAAAAAAAGTTTTTGCATGCAACTAGGAAATAAGATATACAGGCAATGGGGCATAGAAATCTATCTTGCCCTACAAGAAAGTAAGGGAAAAGGGGATGGGGGGGAGTGGGGTGACAGAAGGAAGGGCTGACTGGGGAATGGGGCAATCAGAATATATGTCATCTTGGAGTGGCGGGAGGGTAGAAATGGGGAGAAAATTTGTAATTCAAACTCTTGTGGAAATCAATGCTGAAAACTAAAAATATTAAGTAAATAAATAATAATTAAAAAAGAAAGAAAAAAAGAAAAAAAAAAGGTTAGACTGTCAAGGGCTCTGACTGCCAGAGTAAGGAGTTTGAATTTTATTTGGCAGAAATGGGGAATCAAAGGAGTGGAGGCTATTTAGTTTTCATCTTTGTATTCTTATTTTTTGCAGAGAAGTGAAGTATAATTTAAAACTGAAGAGATTTTGGAGATGATTGATTCTTTATTTTAAAGAAACCTCTGAGGCTGAACAAGTTAACCCACTTGCTAATGTTAGCTTGCTAGTTAAAGGCAAAGCAAAGCCAGAAGCCAAATCTCTCAACTCCTAATTCAGAGCTCTTTCCCTAACATTCTACAAAGATTAACCAGAGACAGTGTGAAGAATAAACAGGAACTGGTAGAAACTTGAGCTATATCCCAGATGTGAAGCAGTAAAATATCTGAGCTGGGAGGAAGCGCAGTGGGAATGGAAAGGAAGAGGCAGATGTGAGAGACCACAGGACACATTGACAAAAGCATAAACTCTTAAAAGAGTTAGAAGAGACTTTATAAGACATCTAATTTAGCACTCTCCCTCTACCCCTCGCCTGGAGAAATGTCCCCTACAACATCTTTGATCTGATGGCTAGATGTGTGGAGCAAGAAAGAGGTAAGGATAAAAAAATTAGTTTGGGGGAGATCAATAAAAATCACTCAACTAGTGCTGGCTGAAGCTCCAGCCCTGGCCCTTCTCAGAGGCTATATCTGGAGCCCTCCCAGCCTCCCCTGGAGCTTACTGTGGCAAAACCTACTGACATGCATGGGAGCCATAACTACTACCTCAGTCACCAAATCAGTTTGAGAAAACGGACCCATTAGTTCTCCATTACTAGGGAGCAGCTTGGCTGGTGGAAGGCAGGGAGATGGTAACAGACTGTCACATGTGGGAAACAGAACCCATTCTGCCTTGTACCTGCCATTATTGTATAAAGGGAAAACAAAAAACAAACAAACCAGTGCATTACCCCTTCATAACCACTAAGCGCCCAGGTACTTGGGGAGGCCCCTGTTGACACTCAGGCCCTTGCTGAGAAACCTACTTCCACATGTAGAAGCATGATCTTTTTCACTGTGCTTCACCAAACCTTTGAATAACAATGTGTCAGCTCTCAATAAATGTTGGGTGTCCGTATTTGGACTTTTGCTGCCAAGGTCTCATCCAGGATCAAGATGTTGCACATCAGGTCCCAGCAGGAGCAAAAGGTTTCTTTTCATCTTCCACTATTTTGAGACAAGGTAAGAAACAAAACAAAACCAAAAACCTGACATTGGGTAAGAATTCCTTTAGGTCCTAGATGATCTGAATACCAAGTGCTTACCAAAATAGATGCAGGATCCCATGCCCTGCTGCCTCTAACCCTCTGTTCACTTGTGTTTAGAGATGACAGCATTTCACTACTGTGCCACCACAGGTCCTTGGGGATGAAATCCTCAGGCTCCTGTGTTTAGTCCTGTGATTAGCAAACTCCCATATTCTTTATCATTTATACCTGTTACTGAGAGGGAAAAAATTATCTTCCCCCACTACCACTCCCTCTCAACCCTATTCATTAACAAACTCCTCTTCATCTTTCTTTCTTTTACACCCTTTTAATCTTGCTTCTAAAGATTCTCCCTCTGGAAGACACTGCATCTATGGCTACCTCCTAAAGCAGGGCTGTGGCTCACCTACAAGCACAGAAATGTACAGGGATGCTTTAGTAAAGGAAGCCACGCTACCGCAGAGCTCTCGCTAAAAAGGCAAATCAAAACATATTGTCTATTGTTTTAATAAAAACCTAAGGTTGGACAGCCCTTCCCTAAAGCACAAGATGTACTCTCTTGTCACCGGACACTTTGGAAAAAGAGGGAGACTAGTAGGTTCCTTGCTATCAGTTTCCAAGCTCTTACATCCATTACCATCATTTCTCTTTTGAGATTCATCAGTCTCTGTCTCCTTGCCTGGATCCTTACTGGATCTTACTGGCCTATAGGTCACTCTCTTACTCCTCCCTGCCAAGTCCAGAATCTGGCTTACATTGTATCTTTCCACCCCAACCCCTTAAAGTTATATTTGGAGTCCTCAATATATACTAACATTTCCTAAAATACTTTGGTCTCCCAGTTTATTAAGCATTCATCTGTGAACCTGAACTCTGAAATTCCCCTGATTATAATTTCCCGTTCTCCTCTCTTTATCTCATTTCTCTTAAACCTATTCTTCATCCTTCACATGACTTCTAGCCCCTCCATTCCTACACTCTCAGCTCTCCTCTTTGTCACAATAGAGGCTTCTTTTTGGCCCTTCAGTCTCAACCCTGTAGTTGATGAGGTAAACTATACACTGTCTCTTCCTACTCCTGAACCCCTCCCTCTGTGGGTATTCCACAGAGTTCTTGTCCTGGGTCCCCTTTTCCCTCAATGCTGTAGTCAGCTCCTATGGGTTAAACTATCCCATCCAAGCAGATGGCTCCCGAACTACACATCTAGCCTGAGTCTCTCCCTGGAGTTTCAGTCCAATTACCACATGGGCATTTCAAAAAGGGATGTTCTGGGGACATCTTAAATTCCTCATGTCTAAAACAACTCTTTTATCTTTCTTAAAATGTTATTTTTATTTATTTTTAAAGCACAGCAACCTTTTAAAATCTTTTTTTAGTTCCAAATTCCCTCCCTCTCCCTACCCAATGAGAAGGCTAGAAAAAGAAAACCTATTACAAATATGTATAGTCATGCAAAATTTCCTTTTTAGTCATGTCCCACCCCATCCCCCACTAAAAAAAAGGCAAGGAAAAATATGCTTCAATCTGTACTGTTGTTCTCTACCCATTTCATCATGAGTCCTCTCAAACTGTGGTGTGTTATTGTGTTGATCAGTTACCAAGTCTTTCAGAGTTGATTAACTTTATGTTACTAGTACTGTGTAGATTGTTCGCTTGGTTCTGCTCACTTTACTTTGCATCAGTTTATAAAGGTCTTCTCAGGTTTTTCTGAAACCATCCTTTTCATTATTTCTTACAGAACAATAGTATTCCACTACAATCATATACCATAACTTGTTCAGCCTTTTTCCAATTGATGGGCATCCCCTCAGTTTCCAATTCTTTGCCACCAGAACAGCTGCTGCTCCAAATATTTTTGTGCATATGGGCCCTTTTCCCCAATTTTCTCTCTGGTGAAAACAGCCCCAGTACAATACTGCTGGGTATGCACAGTTTAAATAGCTTTTGGGCATATAAACTCATTATCTTTACCCAAAACCCTCTTCCAACTTCCTTATTTCTGTTGAAGACACCAATATTCTTTCAGTTTCTCAGGCTCATAAACCTGACATTATTCTTGAATCTTCACTCTCCCTTACTCCACACATCCCATCAGTTTCCAGATCTTACCATTTCTATATTTATAGCATCTCCCATATCCAATTTCTTCTCTCTGTTCGCACAGCTAGTTACCACCATAGTTCAGGCCCTCCTTCCTTCTGGCCTAGATTATTACAACAGCTTGTTGGCTCAAGTCTCTACAGTCTTCTACCAAAGTAATTTTCCTTAAGCATAGTTTTGACCATGTAGGGGTTTTCTATTGTAGTCTTCAAAATATAAACTCCTCTGATTAGCTTGCAAAGCACCAAACAATCTACCTACCCCACCTACCTTTCCAACCTCACTGGATATCATTTGCAGAAATTCAGTCAAGCTAGCCTGGCTTCCTCACTTGCAACACTCCATCTCTGGCCTCTGCGTCTTTGTACTAGATGTCCTCCATGCCTGGAATGCAATCCTTCCTTCCCTCTGCCTCAAAAAGTCACTCTTTTCCTTTAAGATGTTGCTCAGACACCATCTTCTGCATGAAACTTTTCCTGAGCCCTTGAACTGCTAGTCCTCCCTTCTCCCAAAGTAGCTTTTATTCAACTATTTGTATATGTTTATGTATATGTTTATTAACTTTATATTTATACTACTTATACGTGTATGTAGTGAATCCATAAGCATTTATTAAGCACCTACTTTATGCCAGGTACTTGGCTAAGGGCTGGGAATATAAAGAAAGGCAAAAAGCAATCTTTACCCTTAAGGAACATGTGGTTTAATGGGGGTATTTCTAACTTGTTTCTTCCATTAGAATGTTAGCTCAGTGAGTACAGAGATGGGTTTAGCACCTGGCAAAATACCTAGCATACAGCAGGCTCTTAATATCTATATCTATATATACTTGATTGACTGAATATTTTGTCTCTTTCTCCTATTAGCATTTAAAACTTTTTTTTTTGCTTACAATTTTTTTTATTTAATATATTTAGTCTTCAGCATTGATTTTCACAAGAGTTTGAATTACAAATTTTCTCCCAATTTCTACCCTCCCCCCCCTACTCCAAGATGGCATACATTTCGGTTGCCCTGTTCCCCAGTGAGCCCTCCCTTCTGTCACCCCACTCCCCTCCCATCCCCTTTTCCCTTCCTTTCTCGTAGGGCAAGATAGATTTCTACGCCCCATTGCCTGTGTATCTTATTTTCTAGTTGCATGCAAAAACTTTTTTTTTGTTTTTAAACATCTGTTTTTAAAACTTTGAGTTCCAAATTCTCTCCCCTCTTCCCTTCCCACCCACCCTCCCTAAGAAGTCAAGCAATTCAACATAGGCCACATGTGTATCATTACGTATAACCCTTTCACGATACTCATGTTGTGAAAGACTAACTATATTTTACTCCTTCCTAACCTATCCCTCTTTATTGAACTTTCTCCCTTGACCCTGTCCCCTTTCAAAAGTGTTTGTTTTTGATTACCTCCACCCCCATCTGCCCTCTTTTCTATCATCCCCCCCCTTTTTTATCTTCTTCCTCCTTTTTTCCTGTGGGGCAAGTTACCCAATTGAGTATGTATAGTATTCCCTCCTCACATCAAATCTGATGAGAGCAAGATTCACTCATTCCCCCTCACCTGCCTTCTCTTCTCTTCCTACAGAACTGCTTTTTCTTGCCACTTTTATGTGAGATAATTTACCCCATTCTATCTCTCCCTATCTCCCTCTCTCAATATATTCCTCTCTCATCCCTTAATTTGATTTTATTTCTTTTAGATATCTTCCCTTCATCTTCAACTCACTCTGTGCCCACTCTCTCTGTCTCTCTCTCTCTCTCTATATATATATATTACATACACATTCACTGATACATATATATACATAAACATATATATATATAGACACACACACATATATGCATATTCCCTTCAGCTACCTTAATACTGAGGTCTCATGAATCTTACACATCATCTTTCCATGTAGGAATGTAAATAAAACAGTTCAACTTTAGTAAGTCCCTTGCAATTTCTTTTTCTTGATTACCTTTTCATGCTTCTCTTGATTCTTGTGTTTGAAAGTCAAATTTTCTATTCACTTCTGGTCTTTTCACTAAGAAAGCTTGAAAGTCCTCTTTTTTATTGAAAATCCATATTTTGCCTTGGAGCATGATACTCAGTTTTGCTGGGTAGGTGATTCTGGGTTTTAGTCCTAGCTCCACTGACCTCCGGAATATCGTATTCCAAGCCCTTCAATCTCTTAATGTAGAAGCTGCCAGATCTTGGGTTATTCTGATTGGGTTTCCACAATACTCAAATTGTTTCTTTCTGGCTGCTTGCAGTATTTTCTCCTTGATCTGGGAGCTCTGGAATTTGGCAACAATATTCCTAGGAGATTTCTTTTTGGGATCTATTTGAGAAGGTGATCGATGGATTCTTTCAATTTCTATTTTACCCTGTGGCTCTAGAATATCGGGGCAGTTCTCCTTGATAATTTCTTGAAAGATGATATCCAGGCTCTTTTTTTGATCATGGCTTTCAGGTAGTCCAATCATTTTTAAATTATCTCTCCTGGATCTATTTTCCAGGTCAGTGGTTTTTCCAATGAGATATTTCACACTGTCTTCCATTTTTTCATTCCTTTGGTTCTCTTTTATAATATCTCGATTTCTCATCAAGTCACTAGCTTCCACTTGCTCCAATCTAATTTTTAAGGTAGTATTTTCTTCAGTGGTCTTTTGGACCTCCTTTTCCATTTGGCTAATTCTGCCTTTCAAGGCATTCTTCTCCTCATTGGCTTTTTGGAGCTCTTTTGCCATTTGAGTTAGTCTATTTTTTAAGCTGTTGTTTTCTTCAGTATATTTTTCAGTATTTTTTTGGGTCTCCTTTAGCAAGTCACTGACTTGTTTTTCATGGTTTTCTCGCATCCTTCTCATTTCTCTTCCTAATTTTTCCTCTACTTCTCTAACTTGCTTTTCCAAATCCTTTTTGAGCTCTTCCATGGCCTGAGATCAGTTCAAGTTTTTCTTGGAGGCTTTTGTTGTAGACTCTATGACTTTGTTGACTTCTTCTGGCTGTATGTTTTGGTCTTCTTTGTCACCAAAGAAGCATTCCAGAGTTTGAGACTGAATCTGGGTGCGTTTTCGCTGCCTGGCCATATTCCCAGCCAACTAACTTGACCCTTGAGTTTTTCATGGGGGTATGACTGCTTGTAGAGTTTAGAGAACTATGTTCCAAGCTTGGGCGGATGCACCAGCTCTGCCACATCAGCACTCCTCCTTCCCCAAGAACCCCCAACCCGGACTGGACTTAGATCTTCAGCAGGCTCTGCACTCCTGCTCTGATCCGCCATTTAATTCCTCCCACCAGGTGGGCCTGGGGCCGGAAGCAACTGCAGCTGTAGTTCTGTAGCTGCCCCACCTCCGCTGCCCCTGGGGCGGTAGCCCAACCGAACTCCTTCCACTCCCGCAGCTTTATCCATTAACCTTCTGTGTTGTCTTTGGTGTTTGTGGGTTGAGAAGTCTGGTAACTGCTGCAGCTCACTGATTCAGGGTGCTAGAGCACAGTCTGCCTGGCTCCTGGTCTGGTTGGTCCGCGCCGCCCACGCTGGGCTCTGCTCCGCTCCCAGCTTCGTCTGGGATAGACCTCACCCAAAGACCATCCAGGCTGTCCTGGGCTGGAGCCCTGCTTTCCTCTGCTGTTTTGTGGGTTCTGCAGTTCTAGAATTGGTTCAGAGCCATTTTTTATAGGTTTTTGGAGGGACTCGGTGGGGAGCTCACGCTAGGCCCTGCTTTCCAGCTGCCATCTTGGCTCCGCCCCCAGCATTTACCACTTGTTAACCTGGAATTCTCAGTTACTTCCTCTACCCATCTTCTCTTATCCTGCTTTGTATGCTGCTAAATGGTGCTGGAAGTCATGTAATGGTGCCAAAAGAATCTACTACAAATTTATGTGACCAAATCTCAACTGGATCCTCATTGCTGCATGACAATGCTTTATAATGAACTATTACATTCCCTCAAACAGCTCAATTCCCTCAAAAACCTCAATTCCAATGACACCATTTTTATACCATCTCTCAGCAGAAAGCCTTACCTACTATATTTGTGAAAACTGAGACAATCTACTGAGTGCTCTCTTCTCTACCTCTACTCCACACCTCAAAACTTTCGGTATCATCTCCCATTCTTTCCTCTTTGAGTCTAGAAGTCACACTGCATTTGGGGCCATCTCCAGTTGTTCTCATCTATATCTTGCCACTGGACCCAGATGGCTCCAGAGGAGGAAGTGAGGTTGGTGTGACTGCACAGCCCTCCCTCACTTAAATCCAATTCATATCTTGGGATTTACAGCTAGATTTCTTTCTTAAGGACCATGTCTAAAACCCAATTCACTATGGCTGTGCTCACTGATTGGTCAACAATAGGTCCCAGCCCAAGCCCTACCTAGAGGTCATTGCTTGGGCCCCAATTCACTCCCAATTCACCCCAAATTAAATAGCAATTATTTCTGTTTTGGCCAGAAACCCAGAGGATCTTCCCCTCCCAGACTGATTATTGTTTTTTGAAACTAGGCAAAAGAGACCATTCTTTGCCTCATTTCTTACCTACCCTTAATCAATGAATGGCCATTGCCTCAGTCAAACTGAGTCCTGGGAGAGACCTTAGCTTAAAAAGGCCACGGTCTCCCACTACATACAGGGACATCTCCGGTTGTCCTGACTTATATCCTGCCACTAGACTCAGATGTCTGTGGAGGAGAAAGTGAGAGTGGTGCCTTTGCACAGCTCTCTCTCACTTGGATCCAGTTTACTTGCAAGTCATGGCATCACCTTTTTGATGCCATGGTCATCTTCGAGAACAAAGGACAAACAACAGCAACAAGAACAAGAGAAGGTAGAGATGGTGCATCTGCCTTACCAAAGTTAACCCCTTCTCTTCTGCCCTAGATCTCATACTGCAGCATCTGGAATATCTGCCCTTCCTCTCCATTCACATAATCACTATCTATCACTAGTAGTGCAATATGTGATGATCAAACGTCTGATGAAGCAATATTTCTCATAGTTTCTGAGCACTGAACAAACTCCAATTCTCTTCTTTGCCTCTCTAAGGACTAACGACCTGTGAGTTCTACTTCCATTTAGCTGTCCTTCCTTGTTTTGGTATGGTTTATGGCAAAAATACCAATCCCAATATTATTGACTTCTTTTGCCAATGCCCATTCATTATTGGGCAAAGGACCTCAAAGTCCTTGTGTCTGGAATACCAGAAGGCAAATTCACATTTCTTGATCTAAAGACTGATTCTTAGCATCCTCCCACACTGCCAGTGTCATGACGGACATGAGGGACTCTAAAGAGCTGTTCACCAATACTTCACTGTGGTAAGATGTGACCCTGAGTTCTCAGAATGTATTTCCATGAAGTACAAGCTGAGGTTGGTCTTATGAGGCTGGAAAAACTCTGAGTATAGCCCTAATAACAAAGGCTGATTTTTTAGGGACAACAAGCTAATTACGGAAAGGCAGATCCTTAATAAGCAGGGTGGTCAGCTGGTGATAATTTTCTTTCTTTTTTTTTCCCATGGCAACTCATGCAACAAAGAAAAACCAGTACAGAGAAAACTGATATTATTAATGACGTACAAGAAACTCATTCAGTAAAACATACTTTTCCCCAACTCTGGAATGTAACAGTATTTTAACTAACAGAGGAAACATTTCACTAAAATTATCTGTGAAGCTCATCAAGTTTTTTTTGCAGAGATACGCAAAATCAACTCAGAGGGAAGCCAAGTACCACCTGTAACCAGAATGGCCTTTGTTTTCTTTGAGTGACTCAATTTATCTCAGTGAGCTTTACTAGGTGCTAAGCCCCAGGCCCAAACCCCATTAGATGTTAACCTAATCCATGTGGATGTGAACCTCCCAGGGTCCTAAGGGGAGGGGCCAACTCAAGAACCAATCACCAGAGCTTGAGCTCTGGTGATTCAGATGAAGTTTGATGATATCTGAAGCCCTATAAGAAGGGAGGGCAGAGCCATTTGTGCAGGGCTCTGGAGATGGTGTTGATGAGAAGATTCTGGGCAGCTGTAGCTAAGGAGCCCTCCAGCTTATAAACCCGGATGCTGAAACTTTGTTGAACTCTGGTAACTATGTGTTGGGATTTGAATCAGACAAAGTCTGTTGATGTTTGAAATTTGTTTGCATTTTGTTTTGAAGTTCAGGGTGCTGGATTTTTCCCCTGAACTAACTGAATGATATTTGAATGCTGAATTAAAAGTAAGCTTGTCAACCCCTTCACCTTGCTTTCCTTAATTAAGCAGATCAGAAGAACCTGTGCTGTTGGCAGCTTTCTGGGTGCTGGCTGTGGGTGGATCTTATACCCCCACAGAAGCTGCCAGCCGGATTGTTAAAACACCACCCTAAGGTTAGCTTCTTCTCTCTAAGCTGGGTAGCTCTCTGGCTTACGCTGGCTATGGTACCCCCAGGTCAGGATGTCACGTTTAAGCATATGGGCTAAAGAGGCTTATTTCAACTTCACATCTCCTACAAGGACTAACAGAAATAGTGACAGCATAGAAAAGATTTACTTGAGCAGAATAACAACACAAAAGAAAAATTTGCCAAGGAGCAATTAATGATGTAGGCAAAAAATTGAAAAACGCTCTACTGAAGCTTGGCTCTGTCAACCTTAAGATCTAAAACCAGACAGTCAATGAGGAAGTGTTCATACCCACTTGTCTTCCCCCATACATTGTGAAGGAAAATCATGGTCAAATTATTAACTCAAAACATACAGTAAAGCTATCCTAGTAGAGATCTGAGGTAACTGTATATACTTTGGTTGTTTAATAAATATTCTAGAGTGGCTACAACGTGAAATGTGCCATATAGAAGACTTTTGGTGATACAGCTTCTGTCACCTAATGGCTCACTGTGTCACATATAAACTCTTACTACAGAAAGATACTGGACATGTGCAATTACTTGGGATTTTTGTTTTGTTTTGAGGGGAGAAGGGAAGGCAATTGGTGTTAAGTGACTTGCCCAAGGTCACACAGCTAGTATGTCAAGTGTCTGAGGCTGGATTTGAACTCAGGACCTCCTGACTCTAGGGCTGGTGCTCTACTCACTGTGCCACCTAGCTGCCCCCGAGATGTGCAATTACTGAGCAAGTGTGATAACACTGTGACTTTTTCATTCCACTCACAGTCTGGGAATTAGGTGTCAGGAGCTTGTAAGGTTTTTCTAACGGTTACCACAGAGCCTGGTGAAGAAATGAGATGCCTTTTTCTTTCTGTATTTTATGCATCACTCTTGTAACTTCGCACTTGTTTCCAACCAATCCTTTTCCTTCATCTCTTGTGGGATATTGTAATCAATAAGAGGGCAGAGTGAGGGGGAGATCATAACACTTTGAGCTACTTTCAAAATCTTCCTCCTTCACAAAATTTTTCAAGAATGGCTGTAACCCTCCAGCTCCACCTAACTCCTACTCATCCTTGCAGCCTTTCCTGACCTCTATTTACCCTAAGAGATGTCATCTCTTTCATAGCATTGTATTTATGTCCTTATTAATGAGCCTCTCCATTGCCTTGCATTACAACCATTGTGTAATCTTATCTCTCATACTAAATTGAGAATTCTTTGAGAGCAAGAACCGTGTCTCTTCATCCTGTACTCCCCATAGTGACCAGCACAGACTTAAGTGCTCAAGTGCATTGTGGTTTAATTACACACAAATACAAGCTTTCAAGTCCCGGCCCCCCATCTCCTTACCCCCTAGCCAGTATAGAACAATCTGCTCCACTTGGCCTGACATTTGATTCTTTCTACACTACCATATGTACGTCGGCTATGTCCCTGTATGAAACTGCTACTTAGGCAAACTGATCCACTTACTGTGCCCCAGACGTGCCTTCCATTTCCACACTTCCATGCCTTTGCTCATAGCGCTGCTCCACTGAAAGCTTCTCCAAGGCCTAACACAAGGCCCAGCCTCGGCATGAAGCACTCCTTATCACACTAAAGCTCCCAGCAGTCTCTCTCTCTGAACTCCAACAGCATTTATTAACTACATTATGCACCTGCCATTTAGTACTGTCCGTCTCATGTTGTTACTTCTCTTTTCTACCTATGTCGCACTTCCTTCTCTGCTCCTTGGAGACAGAGGATTTTGTATAAAAGTGTTCAATAAAGTGTTTACTGTTGACACTGATGGAGAAATCATGACCATTATGTTCTCAGATGATATCATGCTAATAGGCAGCCTCTCCCTGCACGATGAAATATGAATTTAAATGACCTTAAGTAGAATAAATGGTCAAAATTAAACATATTAAAATGAGGTATGTCTGAGCATAACTCAAAACCATCTAAAGAGTTATAACAGAAACTAAGCCGATTGTTACTGTATTTTTAAAAAAAGCAAACTTGATCGTTTCACAAGGCAATGCTGCCTACTACAGTCAACTCTGGTAAAAATCTTACTGCAAATACCAATGTTCAGTTCTGTGTTCCCATAACTTGAGAGGGCTTAAGGAGAGGAAAAAAAGATAACCAAATAACTGAAAAACAGAACTAAGAAGGAGTTAAAACAACTGAGGTTATTTAAGTTGAAGAAAATTCTGAGAGGTAATTCAATAATAAACATTATATAGAAGATGTGAGCTATCTGTTCCCTTCCTATAAATACAAAAAAAAGAAGACACTACAGAAAGGTATTAGATATTAAGAAGAAATTTCTGACAGTAAGAGAGTAGTAACAAAATGTCCTGATTTTTAAAAACAAGAATCTATCGTATAAACTATTTTCCAGGGAGCTTGTCTTCCATTAGAGGAAAAAATTTAGAACAGATCATTTCAAAATTAACTTTGTATTGATCTTTGGTTTTTTTATATCACACTTATTTCCTACCTGACAGTCTTTTATGTTTTCCTCCTAGACAAGAAGGAGAGGTGAAACGGAGACAAAAAGTACGTTGTTAACTTCAGAGCTGATTGAATGACCAGATTAAAAACAACAGAGATGAATGGGTGAAGTCAGCTTGAGTCAACTTTTTCAAAATCAGTGATTTGGATAAGCATCAATGACATATTTACCAAATATGCGGAGCACATGAAATAAGGAGGTATAATTAATAAACTGGATGACAGAATGAGGATCCAAAATACTAAGAGCACAGAACAAAGGGCTTCATCTAATGAAAGTGAAGAGAGATAAATGTGAATTTCTTTAAATGGCTGGGTTCAAACATATCATGTTAAAAATACCTGAGAATTTTAGTGAACTTCAAACTCAGTATGAGTCAGAAGTCTAACACGACAGCCAAAAAAGCTAATGCAATCAGGTAATGTATTAAGAAAGGCATCATGTCCATTAGGAGGGTGGTGATATCCTCATTCTTTGCTGCCCTGGTCAGACCACAGGTAAAGTACTGTGTTCAGTTGTAGGCACCCCATTTTAAGAATAATAATACAAACTGGAGAGCATTCAGAAGAGGAGCACCAGAATGGTGAAGAAGACCATGCTGTATGAGTACTGGGTGAAGGCACTCCACATCTTTGTCATGGAGAAGAGAAGTCTTAAGGGGAAGAAAATCACAGAGAAGAAAAGTCTTAACGGTAGTTTTCAAATAGTTGAAGGGTTGGAAGAGAAGCTAAAATTGTTTCACTTGTTGGCTTCAGAAGGCGCAGAGGAGAAAAGGGTGGAAGCAGCAGAGAGAAAGATTTGAGCTTAATATAAGAAATTTTTCCTTAAAATTAGAGCTATTTGAAAGCATGATGGGCTGCCACAGGAAGAAATGAATGTCTCTTTTTCAAAGATCTTCTAAGGAAGGATGAATGACCACTCACTTGAGATACTGTATTAAGGCTTCTTGAAATCCCTTCCAACTCTGAGGTTCCATGAAATGGGTCATTAAAGAATGTTGTGGTAACTCTTTAAAGACAGGGAGATTCTCACTTGTCTACGAGAGCTTAAGACAAAAGAATATACTTTACAACCCCTAACCTAAGTTTCATGAAGGCAAGGACTCCTTTCCATTTCTGTCTTTGCACCTCAAGAAGCTGGGGCATGTTCTTGCCCTTAGGTAGGTACTTATTGTTTGTTGAAATGAATTCTTACCTAATGAATAGTCAAACAAATGAGCTTCCTCCTATTAGGGTGCTATTTGCTTCCTGGAAATGTATTTTTATTTTCTCATTAAACAAGCTTAGAAAAATGTAACGTTCTTCTAATATATACAATGCTCCCATTTTTTTCAGTATTAATGGTAAAAACAGCTAATCCCTTGACTAATTAATGCCAGATTTAGGAGAAAAATGAATTGTGCCAAACTTTTTTTTTTCCCATTAAAGTTTTCATTTTTCATTGTACTCTGTTACATGAATGATTTTATAAATACTGCATCTAACTATCTGTTGGGAACCTCACTACAAGAGTATTAACGGAAGACAAAATAAAAGAAAATTAGTTTCAAATGATTAAATGGTTTTTGAATGTGATGAGAAAAGCAGACACTGCCTTCCTACCTTATGGCTTCTTCCACAGATTGCCCAACTATGTTAGATGAAGGGCCTGGCTGAGACAGTGGTGTCAGACTAATTACCCACTTCACTGGTTTATAATATTCGTCACTGGAACTTAATAAATAAAACAGTGTGGTCAAGAAAATCACCTGTAAAGCAAATCAGAGTTTATGAAGACACTAGGAAAATAATAACGAGAAAATAAACACACGACTGAAGGGAATCAGGAAATATCTATGATGGAATAGCCATCTAAAATCATATACCTCAAAAGATTTGTGAACAATTCTAATGAACTCCTTCATCCTTTCTTTCAGAGCTATTAAAGGAAAAAAATGCAAAGTCCTTTCCAGATTTCAAATTTTGTGATTCTATGAGATTAAAACAATTCTGGACATCACATCACATGCCCATCAAATTGACAAAGATGGAAATTATCAATGTTGGAGGAGCTGTAGGAAGAGAGGCACAATGATATACTGTTGATGAAGCTGGTCTAATTATTCTAAAAAACCATCTAGAATTACACAAGGAAAATTACTAAACTCTTTCTACCCTTTGATCGAGTGATTCCACTACTAGGCACACTCCCCAAGGAGGTCAATGAAAAAAGAAAAGGTCTCACTTATCTCAAAATAATCATAGCAGGACTTCTTATAGTGACAAAAAACTGGACACGAAGTGTATGTACTGATTGGGGAACGCCTGAAATGGTGGTATATGAATCATGAATGTGACAGAGGACAATGGTGTTTCAGATCAACAGGATAACCAAAATTTTAAAAGATTTTAAATTGATGCCTTTTGTCTTTATATCATGGTCTTTTTGGGGTACTGCTCTCCCCTCACCACTCAATAAAACAAAAAAAGAGAGAGGAAAGGAAAGCAGAGGAAATAATTTTTGTTAAAGCAATTTATGGGTAGGCCCCCAGCCCTGACCGACCAATTTTCAGATTGAGGCTTATAAACTACTCCAGCTATGGATCTTTTTTAATTCTGGCTCTGACGCCCCTCAAATAGGACATTTCTGAGTATTCTCAACTAAGCTGGCCCCTTTACCCACTATGAACTTTTCAAACACTCTCCTTTTCTCTGACTTCTAGGGATATTAGTTAGACCACTGCATCACTCCGTGGTTTAGACTAGCAGCAAGTATAGCTAGCTCTCCTGCCTAATTGGCCAGCAACTGTCACTAGCAGCTGCCCACTCATGCCTTTGTTTCCATGACCCCAGGCCAGGCCACTTACACAGCGGAGGTAGGAGCATCCAGGTGCCAGAGGCATTTTCCTTTCCTTAGTTTGTACATTCAAGGACCCTGTTTTGCTGTACCTGCTATTACTAACGACACACTCTTCTTTAAATTCTTTCTTCCCCGGGTTCCTGTGACACCAGTGGAAAAAAAACTAGCCCTAGAGTCAGAACACAGAGGTTCAAGACTAAACTCTGATACTTATTAGAGGAGACTTTAGGCAAGTCCCTTAGCCTCTCTAAGCATCAGCTCTTCCATCTGCATAATGGCAACAATAATTATACTACCTACTTCACACAACTGTTGTGAGGAAAGGGCTCGGTAAACCTGGCATCTGTCTTCCTAATTTGGGACAAGCGTCTCCTAACAGCATTCCCTTCCAGCCAGCCTCTAGTCGCTCTCTCCTCTACCATGCATCCTACATACCACTGCCAGATTAATCCAGCCGTGCTATTCCCTTGCCTGAAAACCCCAATATCCAAAGAACATGCTGCTATCTACTAGCTGTGTGATGCTGGGCAAGTTTAATCCACTTCCCTTGTTGGCTCTAGTCCCTTATCTGTAAAATGAGAGGTGTGGACTATCTGGCTCTAAAGCTATGACCCTATAATACTCTTCAGCCTGACATCCAGTGTTCTCTAGCTTCACTTCCTACCATTCCTTTAAAGTTTCAGCCAAACTGCCCTACTCACTATTCTCTGAACAGATCCTGTGCTATCCAGTCTTCATCCTGTCAAAACCCTAAGCACTCT
Organism: Trichosurus vulpecula; assembly: GCF_011100635.1. NCBI lineage: Eukaryota > Metazoa > Chordata > Mammalia > Diprotodontia > Phalangeridae > Trichosurus > Trichosurus vulpecula. The sequence goes on along the minus strand of NC_050581.1, from coordinate 7,902,883 downwards.
TGAAGGCCCAGCTCCAAAGTGACCTTTCGTCATGAGGCATTCCCTGAAGGGAATGTAAATGAGGTTATTTTGCAGATCTTTAATGGCACTCATTATGATCTGCTTTCTACTATGCCTTTATCTGTCTATTGATTTTATTCTCAGTAGACTATATAAGCTTTTGAGGGCAAGGGCTCTGTATCCCTCATAGTATTAAGCAAAGTTATCTCTGTGCTCAGCAAGTACTCAATGAGTATCTACTAAATTAAGTCACTCTTTGGGAGGGGTAATGGGGACAGCACTTGATGTAAGAGTTCAAAGTCCTGGATCATCATGACAGAAAGTTCTGATACTTTCTAGCTCCATGATGATGAGCAGATCACACAGAGTTTCTGAGCCTTTTTCCCCATTTGTAAACTAATGATACTAATATTTGTGCAATCCAACAAAGCCATAATGCAGAAAGTGCCTTTTAAGCTATATAGAAATATGTAAATGGGGGTTATAATAATGATAAGTTTTATTAATTAGTTCTACAGCTTTTTTCAAATTTAGAGATTTCTAAATATTTGGATGATATCCTGAAAAATTCTAGCAGATAACAGATTTCAAAAGAAATCCGGAATGGCAAACCTTTAGTTAAATCTGCACTTTAATATTTCATTCTAAAATTGAAATGAAACTTGATGACCTCTTCCTTTTCAGATTTTAGTGAGATGAAGTAGAGAAAATGAAAAAAAAAAAAGCATCTTCTAAAAAATAAACAGATGTGTCTGGAAAGAGAAGAAGGCCCAGAAGAAGAGTGGTGTAGATTGAAAAGGAGGAGACGGGAACATACTTACCAAAGACAGCACGAAATTGAGGAGGGCTGTCCCACTATAGAAAAGAATAGTCACTAATGTTGTAACCGTGGTAAAAAGCAGGCTCACGTTGCGACTCATCACTATCCACAGAGATTCCAGGATCTGGAAAGAAGAGAATCCGATGTTTGAATTCAGTCAACAGGTAATTTATTAAGCATCTACCATGTACCAGGCACTGTGGATATGCAGAGAGTGCATGCATACACACATATGTGTATATGCACATACACAGTACAGCAAGGTAATCTGAAAGGGGAAGGCATTTGCCAGCAGATTTTCATTGCTTTTAGCATAGCCTGGGCCCAATAACATATAGAAAAAGCAGCATATAAGGAATGCTGCCAATCAAGAGCTTCACACCATGCAGAAATTGGTCCAAAAAACCACTTCTAAATCATAATTTCAAGATTATCCTTAATTTATTAACTATAGAGCTTAAATAGAAATTAACCAATAAGGAGGAATCATTCTTTCAGAGAAACATTTCAGCAAATAGGTAAACCTACAAAACCAATTAATTACTGTGTGAATCAGTGTGCTTATTTATATTACAAAGGCATTACTTATTATATACAAAAAATGTATGGCATGTATATATCAAAGCAAGAAGGGGCATCTAGGTAAAGCAGTGGATAGAGCGCCGAGCCTGGAATCAGAAAGACCTGAGTTCAAATCTGGCCTCAGACACTTACTAGCTGTGTGACCCTGGGCAAGTCACCTAACACTGTTTGCTTCAATTTCTTCATCTGTAAAATAAGCAGGAGAAAGAAATGGCAGACCACTCCAGTATCCTTGCCAAGAAAACCCCAGAAGGAGTCATGAAGAGTCAGGCATGACTGAAACAGCTGAACAGCAACAACCACCAAAGCGACAAAACATACTATAGGAACCAGGATCACTACTTACTGACATTAATGGCCAGAAGGAAATAAAAATTAAAACATGAAAACAAATCTTCGGGATATCAGCCTAATTCCCAGATTCAGGATCTTGGTTTCGAGTACTCACTACCTAAAATTTAAAATGTGTTAAAGAACAATATTAAATACCATCAGCACTCTCTCTGCTACAACCAGAATAACTGAAAGAGCACAAAAAAGGGAGAGCTTAGGATAGAAAATGGGCAGTTTTTAAAGTACTGAACAAGGGAAACAAATACTCCTCGATTGGTTTATTAAAGGGATTTCCAGAACCTAATGGCTGGTAACCTGTAGTCCGCAACATTCCAGAGTAACATGTCACAACAGATTTTCATTGCTTTCATAATAGTTTGGACCAAATAATACACAAAAAGAACAGTACAGAAGGAATGCTGCCTTAACAGGACACAAAACCAGACTCAAGAGTTTCACACCATGCAGATTAGTTTACGGAATATCAAAGACCTGAAAGGTTTGGAAAATGGACAGGTGTTTTCCAAAGCTCCTAATGAGTAATGAACTCCTAGAAGAAAGAAGATAATACATTTGTTTCTTAACCTTGTCTACCACTACTCCACTAAAATTTTTATACTGCATGACTTTATATAGAAACTATGAAAAATCTTACATTTATCTTAAAATATTTATGCTTTTCACAGCAAAATTTTATACAAATGTTATTTGTCTAGAAGAACATGACAAGTTATGACAGTGTCAAAAAGCGTGTGTGGTGAAAACAATGCTTCTAGGTCTTAGCCACATATCTGTAAAGAAAACAAGTCATGGCTACCAAATTGATCAAACTTTTCAGTTGGAGATAACAGAATTAATCAATTTAAAAAGGTTAATGAAAGCATCCATCTATTAAATGGCAAAAAAGACACAAAAAAGTGTTTTCTGAACATGATGAAACCATACCATCCTAGAAACGTCTAAAATTTTTTCTGCTGTATTCTGTTTATATTGTTCAAAAGGGAAAGGTTCAGCCCTTTAAAGGACAATCTCTAAAAATGACTCAGATTGAAGAACTATCAGACCCTGTGAGGCTGGTTGTAAAATGTTAAAATTGCATGCAGAGAGGACAAAAATCCTATTCTATGGGAGAGGGCTTCTTGATGGTGAGAGAGTCGGGAGGATAGCAGAGTAGAGAGGTGAGAAAGATGTTTCTATTCAGCTCAAAAAACATCTGTCTGAGTACCTGTTACATGTAGTGCAACTATGCTGAGTGACAGTGATACAAAGATGGGAAAAAAAAGTTTGTAATCTCAAGAATTTTACAGTTTAGTAGAGGAATAAACACACAAAAACTATATCACAATTTGGAATGCCATTAAGTGGACAAGACAGGTTAAACAGAGATGGATGAGAGATGGCGAAGGAGTCATTTTTAGCCACTGGTAAACCATATCTGACTTTGGTAGTGAGAATTGTCTTTTCTGGATCTTCAGGAGGTGTGCTTGCTAAGAAGTTTAAGGGCTGCAGAACCTATAGTTATAAACACCACATTGCATAGTTAAAAGGGTTACTCTTTTGTATAAAGGCTTGGCTTGAAGTAGGACTAAGAGGGGCTAGGACAGGGGTGTGGAACCTGTGGCCCTCTACGTCTTCAAGTGCGGCCCTTTGAAGCCAAACTTCACAGAACATATCCCCAGATTTGGCCGCATTTGAGGACCTAGAGGGCCTTCAGGCTGCAGGTTCCACATTCTGGGCTAGGAGAAGAGAGGAGGGAAGGGGGTTCTTTGGCTGACCTGCCCACAGGTGGCAGCTGGCTTACTGGGGATGCTGGGTTCTTACTTCAGAAGGGTTGTTTCCCTGAACAATGTTCTATAGGAGCCAGGCTGGAAGGATGGAGGCCATTATTCCCAGGGGTCTTGGGCACTGGGTCCTGGGCTATCTGTCAGCCAGTGGGCCAGTGGGGAGGTGATGGCAAAGGTGGCAGCAGTAGTTTAATTTCTCTCTCCTCCAGGATACCTTGCATCTTATGAGAAGTAGCCTGGCATAGCAGACAGAAAACTAGCCTTAGAGCAAGCTGGCATGACATACGGCCCATGGGTGGTATGTTGGGAAGGCCTGTTTTACATCCTCTACATTTTTCCCGGCACCCTTCCCCCACCCAAATCCTTTGGCAGACTACAAGCAGCCAGTGTGCAGTATGTTGTGCAGGCTTGCCCTAAGGGAACTTTACACAATCAGTCTTGCTAAGGGATTTGCATAAGCAGGCCTGCACAACATATTGCCCGCAGGCCACTTTGGCAGGCCATACGTTGTGCAGGCTTGCTTTACAGCCAGAATGACCTGAGTTCAAATTCTGCCTAGGACACAAATTTGACTCTGTTAGTGCTCTGGTCAATTCTCTGAGACTCCTACTTACTGGAAGCATTTCCTTTGTTCTGGAAATTTTGGGCTGATTTTAAGGAAAACTAAGTTAAAAGCGCAGCTTCGAGACTGTACTTGAGATCAAATTAACTTCTTTGTAAAATGTAGGGTTTTAAACCTACCACAGAAACAAATAATCTCCTATTACCAGAACCTTACACAAACATCACCTACAGGATGAAATCATTCCCTACACAGAGAGTCCTATAGTAATAAACTTGAGTAGCATCTCATCTACAGGAGAGGATAAGGAAATGAAGTAGATGTCTGCTGTATGTGCCTAACTGAAGGAGTGACTTAGAGGCATAATACAGGATGTCCCCAAAGTCTCAGTGTCTTTTAAGCTTTAATGGCTTAAATTCGCACTAAGACTTTTGGGACCCTGTAACAGCCCCTGCTACCATGAGGATAAGTGTGTATCTAATGTGAGAGGGTGAGAAGTGTCTGGTTTAAACAGTCTGTCTTAACAGACATTACAGAAAATAATTCAAAAAACGCAAGCCCTCCTTGGAAAATGATGGGTTTAGTTTTTTGTAAACATAAATTGTTCTTGAGCAACTAATTCAGCTTGTTAGAAATAGTTTTCTTCCATATCAACAATGAACGCTGTTTCCATTCACCTACGTCTGAGTAATAAATCCCCCCAGTCCTGGAAATCTCTAAAAGCAGAACTTCAAAGGCACCTTGGTATCTCCTCTTTTCCTTTCAATAAGAATTGAAACACTTTAGCAAGTCATTGTCTAAAACCAGCTTAATGAGAAACTGTATCCTTGTAAAAGGAGAATTATGAAACCATTAAGGGTTAAGGAAATCAATCCAGCTAGGGCTTGATTTTTTTACCCACTGAGAATGACTTTGATTGGCAATTCAATTACTTTCTATAAGTACCTCAATTACTCTGCCAGTAAAATATAAATATCTGTCACACAGCTTGCTGACAAGAGAATTTAACCCTAACTGTTGGATGTGGAGATAAAAACAAAGCAAAAAGACTGGCTTAATTTCTCTTTTGCTACTATCTCTGCAACTAAAGGCAGCACCACCAGATGGTGGCGGTGTTTTATTAGCATACCATAACCAGGCCATAAGGTAATTTTTTTAGAATTGCTCATTGAAAAGGGTCAAAGACAAACCTCAAGATCCAAGATTTTCTATCAAAACATTGTTTTAAATTTAAAATATATCTCAAAATATTTAAAAACAGTATGATTACAATAGAACTGTCTGAGACAAAGACAACAACCTTAAGAGCAAGAATTAGAGGAAGTGAAATTATACCTGGGTACTCGGGGTACCTAATTATAAACAAGAGCAATTTAATTAAATTTTACTTTTGTGCACACTAGAAAACCATGACTTCTTTCTTAAATTGTTGTGAACTTCACAACTACCAAAACAGTATTTCCACAGATGAAGCAGAACAAATAATGAGGATTGTACGAGGAATTTTGAATCTTTATGTGCAATTTGTTTTTTCCTTTTTAAGTGTATCATAAATTAAATGTTTTATTTTCAAAACTGTCCTGTTTGTCACTTCTGTGTACCTGGAAAAAATGCTTCAATAATGCTTTTCTTTTCTTTTTTGCCAATAATGAGGAAGGTAAGAAACAGAAACCTCTTGTAACAATTATGCAGAGTCAAGCGTGATAAATCCACACATTCATTAGGTCTAAAGACAGGTCTCATTCTGCACCTGAGGATGTCACTTCTCTGTAAGGAGGGCAGTTTCATGCTTCGTCATCAGAGTCACGGTTGGTAATCTCATTCCTCAAGTTTCTTAGGTGTTTCAAAGACTTGTTTCTTTACAATATTGTCAATATTGTATAAATTACTGTCCTGGCTCTGTTCACTTCATTCTTTATTAATTCATAGGCCTCTTCCCAGGTTTTTCTGAAAAAGTCCCTTGCATCACGTTTTACAGGGTGAGAACATCCCATTACATTATATATCATAATTTGTTCATTCATTCCCCAATGAATGGGTATCTCCTTAGCTTCCAGTTCTTGGCTGTAACAAACAGAGCTGCCGTAAATAATTTTTGTACCTATGGGTCTTTTCTCTTTTTGGAGTACTGGCCCAACAGTGGTACTGCTAGTGTGCTCATCATTCTTATGAGAACTCATTTTCCTCTCTCCTAAACTATCTTTCCATCCAGAAAGGCAAAATTCCTTCAGGGGCTGCCTTGACGGAGGGTAGCATGGTAAAAGGACAAGTGCTGCATCTCAAGTCAGAGAACCTAGTTTCAAATCCTGTTTCTGAATACATTCATGGATATGACCAATGTGGGAATGTGATTTGCCTTGACTATGCATATTTGTTACAAGGGTTTTTTTTCTTCCCCCTCCCTAATTTTTTGGGTTACAGGAATGAGAAGAGAAGTGGGGTTAGGGTTCACTTCCTCTGAAAAAGAAGAGAAGGAATCAGAGATATGCAGGATGGCTTTGAAAGTTATATGTTGCATTTATTATATAGCTACTCGCATTTATGTAGCACTTTGAGATCTGCGAATATATGCTTAAAAACCCAAGAAATCTGTACTTAATAAAAATGTCTAGTTTCATACGCAATCCTCTTTTACTGTTCTTCTGAAATACTCATTTTATTTGGCGTTTGTAAAGTTCAGAATAAAAAAAATGAAAAAGAAAAACAAATATAATTCCTATTTAATATTCACCAAATTTGTAACCTTGGGCAAATCACTTACCTTCCCTAGGTCCCAGTTTCCTTACCTGTAAAATGAGGGGGTTAGACTAGATGACCTAGGAAGCCCCTTCCACCTCTAGCTCTATGATTCTATAACCTCTCATTCTGACCTTGAGGGTCAAAACAGACTAATGTTTTTCCGTACCTTTTTTCCTTATGATAAATGACTGAGGAGAAAGTTCTTTAAGAACATTATCATCATCATCACCCATCTACCCACCCACCCACACACACTACCCCACCTGATCTTTTTAGAAAAAATTTTTTACAGGTGCCACACCCTTCTCTTTGGAATGTCGAACAAATGACCGAACAAACAGAATTTAGAAACTTTAAGTGGTTTTGTACCGGTGATTCATGTCATTACAGGGAGGTGGGTCCCTGAGATGTATCTGATGAGCCCTACCGTTCCCTGAACGGATCATGAGGATGGGCTCATCACTAACGCTCTAAAAGAACAAACAATTAGACCTACGAAAAAATCTGATTGCTCTTCAAGGGTTTACTGGGTGCACTCTGACAAGTTCAGGGACATTTCTGCGCTCTAAATTTCTTATAAGGAACAAACAGGTTGCTACAAAAAGCAGTGCTATGATGCACATGCTAGGACGACTCGCAACATTTCTGGGATCAGCTCAGCCGGTTGGGAAAGTGACAAAGGAACTATTTCCACAGCTTTCAAAAATGTAAACGCCCCAGCAATAAAGGCATGCCCTATACAAAAAAGTCAACTGTAACACGAGTAGAAGCCTCTACAAACAGAAACAAGTCATAGGGTAGTTCTTACACTTTTCATTTATGTGCATATGTAGTATAAACAATACTTACAGAAAGAAAAGTTTCAATGTTCTCATGAACAAAGGAAGCGATATCCTGCCAATCCAGAATATCTCCAAGCCAGCTATTCTGACGATTTATAGTCATCTTGTGACCTTTGTGCCTTCCAGAATGTGTTATATTCTACAAAGTAAAACAGAAGGTGAATATTAAATCAAGTTAAAAAGGTAATGGATTTGACTGCACATGTATAAACTACATAAGACTGCTTACCATCTCAAGGAGAGGTGAGGAGAGGGAGGGATAGAATTTGTAAATCAAATCTTTTAAAAAAAATCTTTAAAAAATTGTTTTAACATGTAATTGGAGAAAAAAAGAGTAAAGTTTTTAAAAAGTAATGGATTTTTAAAAGCATATTTAAAAGTACTTAAATGAGCATTTAGACATAAAAAGCTTTGAATTATTGTAAGAAGTGAAACTAATAGCCTACCATCTAAAAGACCAAAGATCTATTATATTTGTGTATTTTAATTCTCTATATGTTGTTTGAGTGCAGGAAAGTCCTGTACTCACATCTAAGTTTAAGAACAGCCTATGGCCCCTGACACGCAAGAAACCTGTCAATTTTATTACTTGTGACAACAAGGAGGCGTACTGGGTAGGTCACCGGGCCTGGACATTCCAATCTTGCCTTAGACACTTCCTAGTTGTGTCACCTGAGGCAAGTCTCTGGGGATGATAATAGCACCCGCCTTGCAGGGTTACAGGACAGAACATGTGAAATCCTCCACAAACTTTCAAGAGCTGTATAAATGCTAGTTATTACTGCTGCTTATACTCTACAACCACATTTTTTTGCTCTCCTTTCATACTTTCCTAGTTTCTCCATTTTTCCTTACTTTCTCCATCTTTTCTTTCTCTTCCCTTCTCCATTTACCTTCCAGGTTTCTCTCTAGTCCATTCGGATTCAAGGAAAACAGAAGAACACAAGACTGCTGGGCCACATTTCTTTACCTTCCCAGTTATCAAATCATTTAACTGTAGAGGATGGACAGACTTAACTCCTATTCCTCATATTTTGGGTTTAATATATCTATTTTTACCCAAGAACTGTCAGGCCAGAAGTGACTGTCTTAATATGGGTTGTATATAATATGGATTTTAGGTCCTCAGAATCACTATATGGAAGAAATGCTGGATTTAGCAGCTACGACCCTGTGGCAGTTGCAGACAGTTTTACCAGAGACGGCCAGTAAGTCAAGGCCTAGAGACGATGGAGCTGGGAGAGAAGATGGCTATTCCTGTACCAGTGACAAGATTGAAGCTACTTTCTCAGCCTCCATTACCCTCTATATTTTCCTGAAAGCCAGGATTCTAGTAACTAGGCATGGCAGTCAAGACCTATTAAGGCAAGAAGAAAGAAGTAATAGTCTTATTTCAGGAGGATGTGAACATGTATATTTGTAAAATTTACGTATTTGAGTTCACGTACACGTACACATACGTATACACACACACACACAGACAAAATTTAAGGCCCTCCACAATTGGATTCAACCCTCCTATCCACTATTATTCAAACTACTTCCCTGATGACAAATTTTGCATTCTAGTCACACTGGACTGCTTTACCTTTTTTCATCTTGTTCCCTCTCTGTTTCTCTACCTTTCTTCATTCCATTCCCTATACCTGGAATTAACTACTCCTATCACCATCTGGTGAAGAGCATTCCTCCTACAAGGCCCATGTCAGATGCCAGTTCCTCCAAAGAGATGAAGCCTTCTGCAACAAGGCAAAAGTGATTCCCTCCCCTCACATTTCTCAAAGCATGTTGTTTAAACTTCTCCTTTGAAATCATTACACTCTGAATCACAGCTGTTTGAATACCTGTTGAATTGAAGGCAAACTGTAACTATTAATTTTTACTTTGGGTGATCACATGTGAAGAAATTAGGAAAAGGCTGGGTTGGCAGGAGTGAGAAATTTAAGAGATGTGTGACTAACTGAAAAGATAGGGGATGTAAAAGGAAGGGAATGGGGATACACATTTATAGGGTGCCTACTATGTGCCAGGCACTGTGCTAAGCACTTCTCCTGTATCTCATCTGACCCTCACAAAAAACCTGAGAGTTAGGTGCTGTTTTATCCCTATTTTACAGTTGAGGAGACTTAGGTAAAGAGAGTGTAAGTGACCTGCCCAGTGTCATACAGCTAATAAGTTAAGTGTCTGAGGCTGGGTTTAACTTAGATCTCCCTGACTCCAGGCCTAAAGTTCCATCCACTATACCCCTCAGCTGCCTCCAAAAAAAGATGGGAAGAAATTTACTCTGGCTAGAAGAAAGATAACAGCTAAAAGAAGTCCAGAGAATGACTATCATTAAGACCTACAATATTTACTGGCATGATTTCTGTCTTAGAATAGCACCCTCCAATTCTGTTGATGTAAGATGTTTTCTCTGTCATGCACAATAAAGGTTAAAGATTTTAACTTTTTTGTTGCTTACATACATCAGGAGCTTTCCCTCATACTGAAAAATCCTTGCCTTGATTTCATCATCCCACAGAGTTCCTCTCTCTCTCTCACATCTAAACTCCTAGAAAAAGTCCTCTCATGACCTTTACTTGTTCCTCTCTCACTGCTCAGCCCTTTTCAGTGTGGCTTCTTACCTTACCACTCCACTTAAAGTGCTCTCCTCAGAGCTGCTAGTGACCTCTCATCCACCAAATCAGATGGCCTTTTCTTGATCCTCATTCTTCTCGACCCTGTTGGCCACTTTCCCTTTTCTCACTTTTAGGATACTTGGTTCTTCCCTCTGACTGACCACTCCTCACTCTCTTTTGCTGGACCATCCTCCACTGGGCCTATGCCAAAGCTCTGTTCTGGGCATACTTCTGTTCTTCCTCCCTACTCTCTTGGTTACCTCATCAGCTGCCATGAGTTCAGTTAGTATTCGTATACAAATGGCTTCCAGATCTATATATTCAGCCCTAGTGTCTCTTCTGAATTTCAGTTCCACATCTCCAACAAGCTTACTGGGTATTTCCAGCTGGATTTCCTGTGTCCACCAGAATCTCGATGTGTCCAAAACAGAACTCACAACCATTTTTTCCAAGGTCTGCCTGTACTCCAAATTTCCAAATATCAGTGAGTTAGGATTCCAACTTTAGGATCACCATTGATTTCTCACTCTCTCTCACACCACCTAGCTTACCAGTTGCCAAATCATGTTGATTCTACCTCCGCAAGTATCTCACATCTGTCCTCATTTCTCTACTAAAATGACCACTCTAGTCCAGGACCTCATCACTTCTCAGATAACTGTAACAGTTCATTGGAGCCCCTCCCCCAAGTCTTTCCCATCTCCAATTTATCTTCCTCACAACCATCAAAGTGAATTTCTTAAAGCACAGGTCTGACCATGTTGCACTCCAGTTCAAGAAATGTCAATGGCTCCTTACTTTCTCTAGGGCCAAACTGGCCGTGTGTCTGTTCCTCACACATGATATGCATCTGCCATTCCTGGGCCTTTGGTGGTGGTCTCTGGTGCCTTCACACCCACCTTGTGGAATCCTCAGTTTCCTTCAAAGCTCAGCTCATGTGAAAGCTTCTTCAGGACGCCCGTCCTGGTCTCCCCAGCTGCTAGTGTCTTCCTCCCCAGCATTACCCTGAGAATATTTTAAATATACTTATATATGAACGTGTTGTTTCCTTCACTGCCCTCCTTGAGGGCAGAGATGGTTTAATTTTTGTCTTTATATTCCCAGCCTCTAGCATAGTGCCTGGCAAATAGATGCTTAATAATGCTTTCTGACTGATTATTTAACCTGAAGTTCCAGTGAAGGAGGTAAAGCAAATAGTGAGAACACAGGCATATGTTATCCTGGTAAAGAGAAACAAAAGGGGCATTATAAAAATACCTATGTAAAAAATACTTGCACATAAACATTCCTATTCTTTTCATTTCACATTTGCTCGGAAGAAAAAGTAGCAGTAATGGCTTTATTAATTTCCTGGCCCATCAGTACATGAGATAAAAAGTATAAATTTCGACTCATAAGATCCCAATTCCTTGCCTTGGAGTTGGCTGGACCTAATACCAGCACCTCACTGCTGCTCTCCAAACCCACTCTAGATGAATGGTATTAAATCACAGGCAGGTCACTAAGACAAACAATGGCTTTCATTTACTGCTTCGTCTCTCTCAACTTGATGAATTTACAAAAGCAGAGCTTCTGCGATCCCCACGTAAGCACTGGGGAAAACTACTCCCTCTTCCATTCTGGGGTTCATCCGGAGCTCATAATTTCTGCTAAGTTCACACTGGTCGGGCAAGCACATACCTAATTCTAGTAGTTACTTCAATGCCACCATTTTTCACTAAGTAATATTATGCAGACAATTTTCTGTTTGTGAGTTTGGAGTTAAACATAAATAGATTAAAAGGAAAAGGGGAAACTGTGAAGAAGATTTGGAAAAAGGTTGGTTTCAGACAGAGAGCCTTGGCCTTTTCTGTAGGGGATGCACTTTCAACATTATAAAGTCAAAAATTTTTCTGGTAGCAGGGGTAAGGGAAAAACAGAATGTGATAGAGGAGGAACTGTTTATTTTATTCAAGGAAATATGTAAGAATAAACGGATTGATCAGATTAGGGTCTAACATTGACTGGTCAATTGCTACTGATTAATTGCAGAGCCTAATTTGAGACCTTATACTCAACAAATGAAAATAATAACTTATTAATTAAAATAGTATCCTCATATGTTAGCAGATTTTACAAAATAATTTACAGCTGACATAGAATCTCAAAGGTCAGAAGGTATCTTAGAGGTCATCTAGTCCAAATGCTATTTGAAGAATGAATACCCTTTACAACAACCCTGGTAAATAATCATACTGACTTGTCTGGAAAGATTCCAGTGAAGTGGAACTCATTATCTTTTACGTAGCATTTTTCATTTTTTGGACCACTCTCTTAGGGATTTTTTCCTTATAATGATGTGAAACCCACCTTCCTAAAAATTGCCTATCTTTGCAAGTTGCACCAATTACTCACCTTCACAAACCAAGAGTGGTACAGTCTGTCCCAGAGTTCTAGTACTTGCTTTTCAATCATAGCAGTATTATTAACTTTATCTCCCAAAATCTTACGAAGCTACAATAGAAACAAAGGCAGGTTTAGTATTACAGAAAACAATAACATGAAAATAAAATTTACTGGTATATATTTACAGGTTCCAAATAAACTCTGGTATTCGAAAATTTTTAAAAAGCGTATCAATAGTAAAAATTAACACACCACAATTGAAAATTCCAATGCAACACTGTTCTTTCCTTCTTTGTTCTTCTGCTTACTTCTATTATTTCATTAGGTATCTAAGATAGTTAGCTTTATTCTAATGAATAAATGAAACATACTGCTAAAAATGTTAAGAGTAAGGAATCATATTGGCCAGTTAATTTTGCAAAGAAAAGTCCTGCTCCATGGTGTGTATTTGTCGTTTGTGGTCACTCTAAGTGACCACATTATGATATGATCATGATTATTATTGTTAGAGTTTAAAAGTAATTCTTATGTAAGTTTTTGTAAACCTACTTCCAGAATAATATATCTTCAATGACATTATAGATATAGGTGCTTAGATATCTGCATATGATTTGTCTGTTTCGGACACAAAATAATTCTCATTTGTGAATAAAAGCTAAAGTATTTGTATTAGCAAATTTAATTTAACAAATGAAATTAAGAAATACCTAGTGGAACAAATTATATAAAATGTCAAAACTGCCTTCTATTAACTCAGCCAGTTATTTCATTTATCATTTGGCCTTGTTCAGAAATTTTTTTGCTATTCTGTATATCACAAACATCAAACATGAGCATTTTCATATGAAGAAAAAGGATTATTCATGAAACCACAAGTCTATTAAGTACAGCTTGTATTTTTAAAAGAATATGCTAAATTCAACATGTTCAACCAGTTATTTTAAAGATCATTTTTATATCTAATTATAATTTTATATTTAATCTTGTTAGATTTGGCTCATTGTTCCTATTTATTTAGGTCTTTTCCCGATTTATATGACTCAGAAATGTGATGACCAAGCTCTCTATACTGTCATACAAATCACTTCTAAATACTGAAGATCTCCCTTTAGTTGAACGATAACTGATTACTTCATATTTTGGGGCACAACTCTCAACCCATGACAAATCCAAACAGTTTTGCTTGTCATTTGGTACTAGTCCATGACAAATTTTTTGCTGATTCACAAACATTTTAATATCTAGTGTCCTTATCTCTTAACACCTATAAATATAAAAAAAAAACAAACCATCTTGTTTTTCCTTTCTCCAGTATAACTGAGAATTATTGGCCTGAGAGTGAGGATGAAGTAATTTACAGTTTAAAGGAAAAAAGAATTCTGCAGTGTAGTTAGGAATACTGATCTAGCCTGTATTTTTCCATTTTGTCCACAAAGAAACTGACGAGGAATGTCAAACATCTTGCTGAAACCCAAATGTAAAACAATAGCCAATGCCTCTTTTCCATTTTCTGTCCTCTTATATTAGCTAACGATCTAGCTAGAGTCCAGAGAAGACATTTAAGAACAAACCATGCTATAAATTGGGAGAGAAGATAAAAAAGAACCAACTCTACTGAGTACCAATTCTCACCCCTGTCAGCTGAAGTAGAGGTCCAACGAGCCTGACTCTCACCAGGACTATTACAATACACACGAATACACCCCAGAAGTCCAGGAATGATTGGCCATATGTATTACACAACAATAATAACTATTACTTATTATGATGATTACTACCAAGGATAATAATAATAAGAAGAAAGGGAATAAGCATTTATAAAGTGCCTCCTGCCAGGCACTTTGTAAGTATTATTTCACTATTAATTCACTACAACCTTGGGAGGAAGGTGTTATGATCCCCAAATTACAGTTGAGGAAACTGAGGCAGACAGCGGACAAGTGACTTGCCAAGGGTCACACGAGTAGTAATCCTAGTAGTATAATGGTACTTATAAGTTACGTTAAAAAAAAAAATTTATCCCTGTGGGTCTTTCGTGTTCAGCATTTCTTCTATGTGGTTCGCAGTTTTAAAAATAAAAATCCAGCAGTACAGTTTGTCTTACATATCTACATTGTACATTACATACCTGTAATGGTAATGTAAATATGAAGATCTTTCCTGAATGAAAGGTTTGGTTCTACCAATAGAACAAAATTGGGAGCTAAGGTATGGGTAAAATGGAAACCGGACGATGTTCCAAAGGCTGCAGAAATTGTAGCACGTGGGAAAGATAGTACCATAACTTTTGTTTATTCAGGCGAAGATGATTACCAAATTGTACCCTCGACTCATGTATTCTACTGTGAATGAGACTATGATAGTTGGTTCATGGACTCCAGAAATACCCTACTTCTGGTTATGGTTTCATTGTTCCTTTTTGGCTTTTTGTCTGTTAAATTTGTTTGCTAGATTTGCTTCCTGCAGGCTTAATCCCATCCACCTGTGGATGCCTGACTGCTTAAGCTGGATATCACCCCGGACCTGTCTACGACCGTAATGTGTCACCCCTGGACCTGGCATCGACCAAATTCTGGATGCCAGCTAAAGAACTGACCTCACAAATAGGACTCCAATTTTGGCAGGAAGAAGCTATGGGGGACGAGACCTTTGAGCCCCCTTTGTTTGAGGGGGGAATGATGACATTGTTTTATACGCTTATTTTGTGTCACCCCTATACTGTTGTAAAGTTCTGTTGACGCCAATTGCCCCACTGACCTATGCAATGGATGAGAAAGATCTTGGGGCTGAATGTAATGGTAACATAAATTTCAAGATCTTTCCCACCCCTCAATAGGCCTAAGTCACATGTGGTGGGAGGAGCTTGCTGAATGAGTGGAACTGGCAGGGTAGAGCAGGAAATGCTCAGAGCAAGCTAGAACCGTGGGAGGAGAAGGACACAGGCCAGGAGTGTTTGTGGGAAGGCCCCAGCAGGGGGCGGAGTCATTCCCTGCTGTGATATGGTGTACTACCTTCTTTGCGGCTATGGTGGATTGGACCTACTGGTCTTGGGATTTGGTCCTCTGGTGTCTGAACAAATGCTTTACCTCTTCTACCTTCTATATGGAGAGTCTCTTATGTTGTGCGATACAGACCCACACAGGCATATTCACCATTACTGTCGCTGCTGTGATCATTGCCTTGCTGACACAACACCTCATTTCTTTCTTCTGGGGAGATCCTTGACATAAGCCAGATCTAAACTTTCAGGCATTTTCCCAAGGGGTGCAGGGCGAGAGCATGACAGTCTAACCTTCTCTCTGAAGGCCTGGATCCCAAAGACTAAATCCAGACCACAAGCATGAGCCAAGGGTCAGACGCTCCCTCAGAGGTAGAAGTGGGCACCCTAGCATCCCTTGGCCCAGCAACAGTTCTGTGCTGTTATACTTGGAGGAGGTTTTCACTCGCCTGGGATTAAAGGCCTCCTTCCTCCTGCCTATCACTAATGTCTCTGAAAATTTCTGTTCCTCTACCCCCTCTTCTCTATCTGGAGAGGTAGAAGTGGAAAGAAGCAGTGGGGGCTGTGAAAGCGCTAGGGTTGCAGCAGCCGCCGGGGATTAGAGGTCCTAGAGCTGCCATCCCTATCAGCCTTGTCCATACTCCACCTTTTCAGCTGCTCTGCCTCTCATCCCGAGTCCTCCAGTCAGAGACCATCCCCCCTGTCCAAGAGCTACCCAATGCCTACCCCTTACTTCCCACTCCACAGCTACCATGGGCCACTCACATTCTCATCCATACCCACCCAGCTCAGCCCAGCCTCTCCTCAATCCCCAGTTTCTTCTGCCTGGCCTTCTAGCCAGTTTATTGGCACCTACAATGCACCAGGCACTGGTCATACAAATAAAGGCAAAAACAATGACTGCCCTCAGAGAGCTCTGTCTAAAGGGGGTGACAACATGGCAGCAACTCTGTACAAACAAGATGTTTACAGGTTATATTGGGGGTAGTCTCAGAGGGAAGGTCCTTAACAGGACTAAGATAGAGGAGGCTTGGGAAAGGGCTCTTGCAGAAGGTGGGACTTTAGGTGAGATATGAAGGAAGCCACAGGAGTCAGAGATGAGGAGGGAAGCAGCCAGGGAAAATGCTTTAAGTCAGGAGATGGAGAGTCCAGTATGTGGAAGGGCATGGAGGCCAGGATCACTCTATTGCAGGATAAGGTATAAGAAAACTGGTAGGGTAAGAAGAGGTGAGGTAATACAGGGATTTAAAAGCCAAACAGAGATTTTATATTTGATTATGGGGGTAAAAGGCAACCAAAGGACTTTATTGAATAGGGAGATGACAGGGTCAGACCTTTATTTTAAGAAGACCTAATTGACAGCAAAGTAGAGGACGGCTTAGAATGGGGAGAGACTTGAGACAGGAAGACCACCCAAAAGGCTATTGTAACAGGCCAGGTGTCAAATAATAAGGGCCTGCACTAGGGCGGCTCTAGTATTAGAAAAGGAGCATATGGAAGAAATGTTCCATAGGCACGTGACAGGACTCGACAAAAGACTGAATGTTGAGAGTAAGAGTAGGAGGTAAGGATGACACCCAGCTTGTGAGTCAGGGTGACTGGAGAGACGAGGGTGTCCTGAACAGTAACAGGGAAGCTGGGAAGCGGGGAAGAGGTTTCGAGGGCTTTGGACATGATGAATTTAAGATGTCCACGGGGCATACATACTATTGGAGATGTCGAAGCTGTAGGTTAGGAAAGAGGGAAGTGCTGAGATGTGAGTAGATCTGAGAGTCACTTGAATAGAAAAGATAATTGAAACCATGGGAACTGATGAGATCACCAAGTTAAACAGGAAAGAGAAAAAAAGAAGAGAGTGAAGGGCAGAGCCCAAGTCCTCTGAAAACCTTGCTCTACTGCTAAATTTCCCTTCATCCTAAGTCGCTAGGCACAGAGGACTTGGGCATCAGGAAGACTTGAGTTCAAATCCTGCCTGAGACGCTTACTTCCTATGTGACCATGAGCAAGTCACTAAATCTCTTAGTCTCAGTTTCTTCATCTGTAAAAAAGGGAATAATATTAATAATATTAGCATTTATTTTACAAGGTTGTTGTGAGGATCAAATGAGAAAACACGTAAAGCACTTTTGTAAACTTCACACATCATACAAATGCTAACAATTATTATTATTATTAGACCTCATCCTGTCACACTCATGAGACTCACCTCTGCTTTGGAATACACTGGATTCTTGGCCACTTTTCCTATCGTGTTCTCCAAGTCACAATTACTTGTTGAAATGTTTTTTCCTTGTTTTTGTCTCAAAGACAATTTGTTAGCATTCCACTTTTGAGGGCTTCTGTCCACATCAATCTTTTCCCTTAACTTTCTGCAACCCACGGTATATTTAAAGACAGCTGGCTTTCTCCTCTCGGCTACCTCAGACTCTACCAGGAGGGCCACCTTTCTCCGGATGTTCATGCCTTCTACTCTACCCATCCGTTCTTTAATCAAAACTAAGTGCTACCTAACGGTTTTTCTGATTCTTCAGCCTAAGTGATGAAACTGCCAGCAAACAAAGCCTAAAACCGATCATAGTCTTGACAAGGTGGAAGGTTCTGGAGAGAGAAAAGTAAAACTCAGAGCGCAGAAGAACCCTACAGAGAACCGAGGTGGCTCATGCGTGTGTGTTCATGACTCTGCATTCATTAAATTAATGTTAAACTATGATCGATAACAACAGTGAAACTTTAATTTCACAAGCTGTTCTCTATTCTCTCCAAGAAGTTAAACTATTTCCTCCATTATCTGATAACAAAGCAAAGAGCTGACAAAAATACAGAACCAACAAAAAGAAAATAGAAAAAAAGACCTTTCCCACCTTACCTTATGTGTTATCCACTCTCGACCATACTGATAGACATTATTAGCTGCAGAATTGAGAGCTCTTTGAACTACCTGAGCTTCAGGAAGCCAACTGAGGTTTAAAAAAAAAGGAAAGATTAAAGTAAATTTTTAGTAAACAGCAGATAATGAACACAGAGTCATGAATATACACCCATAAGCTGCCTCAGTGGTGGAAATGAAGCTGTGTCCATTCTAACCCTGTCTCTTGTATCTGGCCTAAGTTCTCTGTAGGGCCCTTTCTTCTGCACTCTAGGTTTTACTCTTCTCCTTCTAAAACCTTCCACCTTACTCATCTTAGATTTCTCTAAGGTCACCTAGACTTGTTTAGTTTTATTTACTGAGATAGATTAAGGAGATATAAATTCTGCCAGAGGATTCATTTAGAATAATAATCATATGGGGGAGGAAAGAATATAAAATACTGAATTTTTAATTTTTTTTCCTTTTTCTTAAGAGACAGCAAGATGACGCAGTGGAGAGAGTGCTGAGCCTAGAATCAAGTAGCCTTGAGTTCAATCTAGCCTCAGACATCACCAGACATGTGACCTGGGCAAGTCATTTAACCTGTTTGCCTCAGTTTCCTCAACTGTATGGGATAATAATAGTACCTAGTTCAGCAGGTTGTTGTGAAGATCAAAGGAAGTAGTACTGGTACAAGGCATGTGCTACATAAAGCTAGCTACTACTCAAAAAAATTAGAAATCTTAGATTATGAAATTTTTAATAATGAAGATAAGGTATCCACAAACTGCTAAGCAATCTTTACTCTCCCAAATAATTAAAAGTAAAATCTTTTGTACACAACACTGACTATGATATCGGAGCATTACAATTACCCTACGCTAACTGACAAGTACAACACACTCCAAAATGCGACAGAAAATGCCCTGTGTCTGCAGGTCACCAACATTTGGATTCAATGCCTTTTCTTTAATTAGTGGCTCTTTCTGTTGATGCCTGGGGCAGATGTTGATGGACATGTTCTCATTCTTCTAAAAGAACCCGGAATAGGGTAAACGAAGGAGGCAGCAGCTAAGGAGATTTAATTCCAAAGGTAAGTAAGAGGAATCTTGAAAGAAAGTGACTGTGTTAACCTGGAGTTCATTGTTTTTATTCTGTGAGGGGCTAGGGGAGAGAGGAAGGACTGGATCTGTGATTTCATCAGTATTAAGAAAACCCCCTCTACCAATACATACTGGCACAAGTTCTGCAACCTACAGTCCCAGGGGGAGTAATTTACCCAGGGTCACCAAACCCACAAGTAGTCAGAGGCACAACTTAAACCCAGGTGTTGAGAACACTGAACGTACCCTCCAGTCACTATGCCTCTCCTGCTCCATTATAAAATCTGGTGAAATAATTGTATTGACAGCACACAGTGGATGGAGGGCCAGCTTTGGAGTGAAGAATATCTGGGTTTTAGTTCCACCTTTAACACATACTATCTCCATGTGACCTTGGGCAAGTCACTGAACCTCCAAGTGCTCTAGGCTCTAAGCATGAAGTTGCAAAGAAGGTGCCAATCCGTCCTAGTAGAAGGTGAAATCATAGGTCCAGGAACTGTCTCCATCCCTTCTGGACAAAGTGAAAACATGCTGAGAGGTCTTGAATAACTATTAGTTTTAGAATGGGTCACTCTTCACAAAGGAAGTGAAGACTTCCAAGGTCTTTGATATTTGGGGGAGGGTATTTTTTGTCACTAAATCAGCATTCCTACATGAAATGTAGCCTATTCTACTCAGTTTTTTAAAAATTACAGTCTCTACATCAAAGGAGGAATGCTGAGCCTCACTGTCCACTTCTACTACTCTGGTCAAACCTCAGACTTCAGGAAGGTGGCCTTACTTCGCCCATTCTGGGTGGTTGGCGACAGTCTCATTGATTAAGTTACTTGTGACCTGAATCATGTGGACGCTCTCTTGATGCACCTGAGTTAAAAAAGAAAGACTTTGAATGAAAAGCAAATAATGTTTAAACCTTTTTTTAAGATTAACGACTACTACAAAAAACACTTTAACTTAAAATTGAGCTCGTATCAACCACTGAACAAATGAAGGCGGTGTGGCACGAGACAGAGGGCTAGTCGTGGGAGTCTGGAAGACCTTGAGTCAAAGCCTGCCTTTGACACATTTGGGTGTGACAGCTAAGGCGAGTCATTTAATGTCTCAGTGCCCTGGCAGCTCCCCAGGATTCAAGATTACAGAGAAGTTTTCTACCTGCATAGCAAAGGAAGCTTTGCTTTATCTTGAATATGTCCTGTCTAGCCTTGTTGCTGGCAGAGCTGAGGAGTGTTCTGTTAATGTGAACAATCATTTAATAATATTTTCTAAACGTAAGCTGCAACCTAGTAGCTCTCTCCCTTTAGAGGGGTGAGACAGGGATTCATGTGCCAAGGGGAAGCCTCCGAGAACAATGAAGAAGCTGGACCTAGTGGCAAGACCAGCCCACTAGTCTTAGGGGAGCTTGTGTCTCTTTTTAGCTCCATCAATGAGAAGGGAATGCCACACGGGTCGGCTGCTTGTGGGAGCCCTTTCTGCAGGGATCAGCATGGGAAAAAGGCTAGACCAAAGCCGAGTCTAACTGGACCTTGAGCCTGGATGACTAAAGACAGAAGGAAACAGAAAGCTGTCTCACCAGTATAAGAAAAGTCAGAAAGCATTTAAAGCTATTAAAAATGTGATAATAATGAAGGTATTTAATGTATTAATAAATAAATTCAACTCAAACATTTACTAAGTGTCTACTACTGTGCATTGATTACTTTTCTGGTTCAAACCAAAATAACATTCAGGAGTATGTTGACAGCAGTATTTGTGCTGTCATAAATAGTACAGCCAGCCATGTCTTCTGAGGCTAATTCTAAATAACATCATAAGTACTATACTTTATCCCAAATAAAATCTTAAGTACTATACCTTTGCTGTAAGGAGCAGGGCCAGTAGAAGTGTTCCTATTACTAGCAAAAATATGATGAAAATGCTGATTATTTTATCTAGCATTTTCTCCAACCACAAGATCATCTATGCAAAAAAAGGGTAGAAAACAGGATTTACAAAATGATCTTCCATCAAATTTTGCTTATTTATTCAAACGCAAGATAGGCTGGATTCTTGGCATTACAAAAAATGGCATTTGAAAAAATGTTAAAACATAAGCAATTCTGCATATTATATTACATATATACACCATAGAACTTAGATTATAAATCCTTCTGGAAATTCTCATATAAAAATGGCATCCAATTTAAACAGCATGTATATTTATTTGTCTTGAGTTTGTATTATGAAGAATTTGGAAAGTATTCACAAAAAAAATCTGGGAAAGTAGACTGGTACATTTAATTTTCAAAATTTAGCTTTTTATTAATACCTGTCAATATGCATAACACAGGTAATTTAAAAATAAACTTGAATCATTGCCAAGTTTTACTAAAGTTTAATTTAAAGAAAATTATTTTAAAGAAATAGTCATAGTACTAAAATCACATCTAGCCACTGAAGAGTACAGAAGCATTATCTACAGCACCTGTAATACAATTGTCTTACACTAATACAAAGAAAATAAAAGCAACAGGTTCAATGTGAAAATAACTTTTTTTAGATCTCATAAAAAACAAGTAGGGAAATCTGATTTATTAAAAGCTAAGAAATTAATATGTTAAAATGACCGAAAAATATTTATGAAAAAAGGCATTCACAAACTAATTGATCTTTCTTTTGGGTTAACTACTTTCTCCCTGAATGCTACTCAATGTAAAAAGCAAAAAATACCTTTATTTTCTCAAGTTTGCACAATAATACGCATTATTTGTTAAATGGGTCTAAAAAACATGGCAATGTCTTCTACACATGAAATTTCTGCTGTTATCTTGCCCACCTTTTTTTACACACCAAGATCCTGGCTATAAAGGTTATTTCAATACTACCATTTTACTAGTGGTCACTGCGGAAAAGTAACACATTGCAGAGAAGTTCCCTTCAGGGACTGATTTACTGAGTAATTTTGCAAGTGAAATATATATTTTCCTTCCTGAACAAAGATATTTAATATTTGAGAAAGATAATTGTGCACAGAGAAAATGGAGTTATTTTTCCTTTATTACTGATCATTCTGAGGAGAAAGACTGCATGCTTCAGAATTCTAAACTGCTTTACTATTTACAAGTGAACCAGAGCAATTCCATTAGTAGTAACAGCAATGCTCTGTTTCTATAGACTTGTTATATTAGTAATATTTAAATCTGGTTTACTGACATGTATTTTGCCAGAAGTGCCTATATGCATACCACCTGAATTACAGAAACAAAATAATGACGAAAAAGTATTGTGAAAAGTTTTTCTAAAAATTTTTACCATGGAAAACCAGTAAAAAACCCAAAACTTTAATTTTATTAAGTTATTGACTAACTGGTTTCTAAGCTACCTTGCCCCATTTCTTCCATGTAACTATATACATAATTGAGGCTACTGTCACTAGATCAAAACTAGATTTATCCTAGGGAATAAAGTTTATCTTTAAATATATTTTATTAAGGTTAATGACATTAAATCATAAAGATTAATTTTCAGTGCATGCTGTCAAAACACCCAAGACAAAAGCAACTGTAGGGTAATACACAGACATTTAAGATATGGAAGGTCTTTTTAATATATATCAAATTTTGAAATTAATAAAAAAGGAAGCTATACAAATTTATGTAAAATTAAGCATTCTGAGATGAAGGATACTAATGCTATATGTCTACTCAACAAAACAAGTACATTTTTAAAATTTAAAATACAGTATGTTATATATTTCTAGACAGTATTTTTAAAAATAAATTCCTTGGGAATTATAAATACTGATCTATATATCTATAACAGAAAATAAATGATCTATGAACAGTATATATCTTAATTACAGTTAGTTTAAAATGTACACATTTAGAACATTGATAAAAACTCAATTTTTTTTTATGATATCCACCATAGTCAACCTTAGCATTTAGACTAGGGATGGGGAAATTTTTTTTCTCTCAAGGGCCACTACCCCCTAGAAAGAAGTCAACTAAGAGCTAGCAAGATAAAAAAGTAACTTAATTTGAGGTACTGTTGTTTTTAAGATTTAGAAAACATTTGTTTTCAAATAACTTCAAAACTTAGGAACATAAAACTCTATTCATTAAGTTTGTGATCAATAAGTTGTTCTTAGGCCACAGGATAGCTAAGGGCCAGAAATGGAAAACTGAAGGAAGGGGAGGGTCAGATAGACAACAAGCAAAGAGAATCAAAGGAACAAAAACTAAATTGTACAGAACAAATCAGAGAAGGTAAGAAATGAAAAGAACCTTTAGAAAAGGACACAAAAAGACTGCTTCAGAAAAACCTGACAAGACATATACTGATGCAGAACCAGGAAAACAAGTTGTGTTATAATGACAACATTGTGAAAATAAACAATTTGGAAAGACTTAAGATCTCTGATCAATGCAATGAATGCTATTCATCTCCTGAGGAGGAAATCATATTACCTCTAAGGTCCTAAATTCTGCAATTCTATGCAAAGGTAATGATTTTGCCCACGGTGAACAAGGTGTGGCACCCAGCAACAAGTATTCATTCGATAAGCATCTGCTATGTGCCAGGCTTATACACCTCAGAAATGTCTAATTCGTTCATTTTTATAGAGCAAGAAACTGAGCCTCTGAGAGATTAAAACAACTTGGGTGCCAAAGTAAAAAAGCCACATTTGGAGTCAGGGCCCTGGGTTCTGTGAGTTAGAGCTTTTCTAGTGAGTTTGTGCTACATGGGCTTTGGAAAAATCAACTTCACCTTTTGTCTATGTGGATCCTACTGGAGGTAACAAATTGTGGGGAAACAAAACAAAGTTGGGGGAAAATGGAGAAGAAAAACTAACCAGGAAAAAGTGGGTTGAATGTGAGTGAAAACTACAGATTATGTTAACATAATGGGAACATATACTGGGTAGATTATATTTAGTTCTGCCTGGGTCCAATTAGACAAAAAATCCTTTTTATCCTTACAGCCTAATACTGCTTTTGTTAAGCATGGCACATTTAGCTGCTCCTCTTGGATGTCACTATCCATTATTTCAGGCAGAGGATGATTTTGTTCTATAAATTAGCTTCCTGGTAAGACTTCTGAAACTTTACACTACAGTTTTAAAAAAGGATAACTTGGCAGCTACTCAGAAGTAACCACAAAGAGTAGGCCAGAATGTCACAACTAGTCAAGGTGACTTAACTCATCTGAACTGTGACCTCCCTTCAAGACCACACAACTGTCCGACCAATTAAAGGAAAGAGAAATCCTTTGCTTTACAGTCCTAGAAACAACTTCTTTTCACATTATACCATAAAGGCAACAGTTACTTTTTAAAGATACCATTTAGCTACATACAAATAGGTGGAGGATTTCCTACAACTTTTAGTAAAAATGCAACTTTAATGTTTACTTGAATTGGGAAAGACAAAGATTGCTATTTTGGGCAGAGGAGGAAAATACAACCCTACAGATTTCAGGCATGGGTCAACACTGCCAGAATTAATTATCATTTAAATATTTTTATTGCCTACCCAAAGTTCAGAAGTTCAGGTGTTCGTGGAATCCTCACTTTCCCTTTACTTTTAAAACCAAGTATACTTTTATCTTACAGTGAAAGAAATGTTTTCAGTGAGTAACATGCCCATCTTGGAACCTGACAGAGTATTTGCAAAAAGTGTGTTTGTTACAGTTAAGCTGTGTTTATCAAGAGTATTACCTCTTGGTATCTGTTCAGGGATTGGATAAAATTAAATTCTGCATTACCAACTGCCTGTTGGCCATTTCAAATGGTGTATCTCAACTTCAACATGTTCAAAGCATCTCATCATTTCTCTCCAAGCACAACCCCAGGGAATCTATCACTCTAACTCAATTGGCCCTTCTTCTAAAACTCTCTATTTCTCTCAAAGGTATCACTCTTGAAGATAAAATGGTACTTTCTAGTGACCCAGGTTTGCAACCTTGGTATCATCTTTGAATCCTCATTCTCCCTTAGCCTACATAATTAATCAATAAGCAAACATTTATTAAATTCCTACAATGTGCCCAGAGCTGTGCTAAGCATATAAAGAAATGTAAAAAGACGATCCCTGCTCTCAAAGAGATTGCAGTCTAATGGAGGAAGACGTGTAAACAACCAGGAACAAACACGGCGAATACAGGATAAAAGACAGTAAAATTAAGAAGAATGAGAAAAGGTTTATTGCCAAAT
Organism: Trichosurus vulpecula; assembly: GCF_011100635.1. Lineage (NCBI taxonomy): Eukaryota > Metazoa > Chordata > Mammalia > Diprotodontia > Phalangeridae > Trichosurus > Trichosurus vulpecula. The sequence continues at coordinate 7,877,079 of NC_050581.1, read as the reverse complement.
GTGGACTTTTAGCTGAGACTTGAAAGAAGCCAGGGAAGCCAGGAGGCAGAAATGAGGAAGGAGAGAATTCCAGGCAAAGGGAATAGCCAGGGAAAATGCCTTGAGTTGGGAGATGTCCAGTGTGAGGAATAGGAAGGAGGCCAGGGTCACTGGATTGCAGAGTATGTGGAACGAAGTAAAAGACTGGAAAGGTAGGAAAGGACCCTAAAAAGGGTTTTTAAGCTATAAAGGCTTTAAAAGACAAATAGAAAATTTTATATTTGATCCTGGAGGTAATAGGGAGCTACACAAAAGGGACTGGGGTGATGTCATGTACAAATATAAACACATACAGAATAAATACAAGATAATCAGGGTGGGGGAAGGTGGTTCTGGCAATTGGAGGTCTCAAGAAAGGCCTGTAGAAAGTAGAGTATTGAGCTTTGCCTTGAAGGGAAGAGAGAGATTCTTTGAAGTGAGAGTGAGGCATTCCAAGCATAGTGGACTGAGAGTGAAGAGGTACAGAGAGGGGAAGGAGGCTCCTGTGTAAGAAGAAACAGAGAAAAGGCCAGTCTAGCTGAACAGCAGACTGTGGGTATGGAAATAGCCAATGATGAGGCTGGAAAGAGAGGTTGTGAGGGTCTTTAAAAGCTAAACAATGATTTATGGTAAATGAATGTATGGGATATTATCATGCCACAAGAAATGATGAAAGGGATGGTTTCAGAGAAAACTGGAGAGACTTGTATGAACTGAGACAGTGAAATGAACAGAACCAGAAGGTAAAGACAAACAACTGTCCTCTTGCCTTTGCACTGGCCTGTCCTCATGCCTGGAATGCATTTACTTTTTGATTCCTTAATGTCTTTCAAGATTCAGCTGAAACATCACCTTCTATATGATGCCGCCTTTCCTGATGCCCTCCAGATATTAGATGCCCCTCTTCACAACTTCTGTCTGTTTTATGGGGGGAGAATTACTGACTCTGGAACTAAAGGACCTGGATTCAAATCCTGTCTCTGATGCTAATTACCTGTTTGACCTTGGGCAAATCATTTGACTCCCTGGGCCTCAGTTTCCTTAACTGTGACATGAGGAGACTGGACTAGATAGCCTCCAAGGAACTTTCTGAAACTAAATAGATGATCCTGTGACATATATAGGTTCCTGTTGCCTCCCTAACGGACTGTACACTCCTGAAGGGCAGAAACTCTTAAATTTTTGTCTTTGTATACCCAGGGCTTGGCATAATGCCTGGCACACAGTAGGCACTTAATAAAGCAATTATTTTATTAAGAAATTAACACCAACAGAAGGGCCAGTGTGGTTTGTTTCCTTTTCAGTAAACATTTAATCTTAGTATTCCCAATTTGTGAACCATTATGCAGATGCGAGCTCCCGGCTGGCCATAACAAAGCAAGGAATTTTTAAGCTCTTTAGGGATGGGGTTTCATTACATCTCTAATTTTAAATAAGTTATCATGAACACTATGGCAAATTTAGTATTTTATGACCTTCCATAGCTTATACAAAAAACTATGATGAGAGTTGGGAATTCTGAAGGAAACAGACTTGAAAAGCAAGGTTAGGAAAAAAAACCCCAATGAGTTATTAGTAGCAACCAATATGTTTGTTTATTTACCTTCTTATTAAGCCAATGCCAGAGCTTGGAGATTGGGGGGGAGGGGGGGGAATGAGAAGAGAAGAACAGTAGAAGATTATTAGAGAATGCAATGAAGGGAAAAGATAAAGAAATTTGTCTAAAACATGAGAATAAAACCGTTCCTGAACAGAAAGAAACTAAGAAAGAATAAAAAAAAGAGTTGAGAAATTTGCAGTTCAGTATCTTCATGCCCTAAAATCCACCATATTCCACTAAATGAATATTGATGGTAAGATTTGGCTAGTAAAATTACATTTGTGAAAGTCATTTTTATAAGCAGTAGATCAAATTAATCTGAGAAATTTATGAACTGATGTTTACATGCTGTTTTTAAAGCATTTTTCTACGAGCATAGATATGCTTTCACCTCCTATTCTATGTCATGAATAACTTCATGCAATTAAAAAACCTAAACAGGAGACAAACCTAGATAATGCTACTTGGTTCCCATAGGGCTGAGTGGGTGGTGGGGTGGGAAGGCATTTCAGGCATGCTTTTATAAAAAGTATGCAAATGAGCATAATATAAGCTTAATTAATTTAAAATGTTATGATGCCTATAGTATAAAACTTTTAAAAAAACACCCTGAAGAGGTGAAGAAGGAAATCTGGACATTGCTAAGTTAGCTTTAAATTTGAAGTCAGGGGTCCTGAGTTTCAATGCCAGCTCCTCAGGTGAAATCTACATGAAAAATATCATGTAAAGTAAAGTAAATAAATGAATAGTGAATGGCTTGATAATCAAATATGTTAAGAGTTTTCAGTGTTGACTGAACTGAAAGTCATTTTAATCTTAATGCAATTCACTAAATGAAAAGAGTTTACTTAATTATGCATTTGACACTGAAGAAAAACATTAAAACTAGATAAATTTGTTTTAAAAAAGATAATTTAAATTTCTATTGTATTTGGTGACAGTTTTCCTCCTGATAAAATGAAAATAACTCAAAAATATCCATAATTAATTAATTTATATACAGCTTAACTGCTAATTATCTGAATATCTGTTCTGATTTAAAAGACAATAATGAACTCCTTTAACTTTCTGTTGTAAATAAGAATTAATGTGAAAAATAAAATAATAATAATATAAACACAGTATTTTTTTTCCTGTTTACAAATGCTGGTTTTATAACAACTCTGGCAGGAAGGTGTTGTAAGTATTATCATCCTCACTTTACAAATGCATAAGATGAGGTTCAAAAATATTAAGAGTCAGGAAACTTGGTTGTAAGTCTCAGCTACGCCATCACCAACCTGGGAATCAAAAGTCAGCACTCTAAGCCTGTTTCTTCCATTTTGTTTGAAAGTAAAAAATAATTAGGGATTAGGATGAGACTATTTTCCACCCAGGAATATGAATCAACAACCTCTCCAGTGTCACAGAGTACAGAAAGGAATCAGGGCAAGTTATTTGACTCCTACTCCCATCCTCTTTCTACTACACTTGACATAGAATTAAATCTCCTTAAAATGTGCAATATGTAGCTTTAAAAATGAACCCTACACCTATTTCTGGGCTTTGAAGAACAGGTATTAAGATTCCATCATAGAAATGAGACTGAACTTTTGTAGGAAAGAAAATTAAATTAGGCCTTTTCTGGTTTGTGACTTTAAAAATGCTTCTCATGTAACCACAGGTTCCCCTGTAGTTAGGAATATTAAACATTCACATCACAACTCTATCTTGGTTTTGTTATTCCCTTGCAAAGGAGTCTCTCAACATACACCTAGAAGAAATTAAATGTGAAATCACTGACTACAAGAAGGAAAACATGGATTCATCACAGAACCCATTTATCAGTACTTCTTAAGTTGTCTTTCAAATAACAAAATACTTGTTATTTGAAATGTCTTAAAAACAATACACTATAGCAAAAAAAAAAAAAACAACACCCCCCCCCCCACACTTGAAATACTGTACCTTGCTATCAACTTTTAACATGAACTTTCCAAGCCCTATAATGGGCCATGGTGTGAGAGCTTCTTGCCGGTCCTTCAAAAACTTTTCCAGAACTTGCCACCATCCATAGCAACGTTTCTTTAAGAAGTTCACAACTCCAAAGTGTATAATGAGTTTTTTGAGTACCCAGACTGTAATCAATTTTAAAAAATAAAAAGGGCAAAGATTAAAAAAAAAAACCCTATACTCTTAACTTTTATCCTAGAGAGTCATGGAAAAGGAAATAACCACATTCATGTACTTAACAGAATCCACTAAAATCATTTCATGGCTTTCTAGAATGTTTTTAGTAGGAGAAATACCTTCTAGAACTACTCCAGATGAGAGGCTCTAAAGCTGGGATGTGTGAATGTTTTTTTTTAAAACTGTGATTACTACATGTAATTCTCTCTACCACATCTATGACAAGGAGTCTTCTGGGTTACAGTTAAAGGCTTTCAGGAACAGGGGAAGTCACCAGCTACCAAACTGGATTACTTCATATCCTATTAGATAGGAAGTTTTCTCTTTAATCAAACTATAAATCTATCTTTCTGAAACTTTTATTCATGGCTCCTACCTCTGGTCACAGGGCCACGTAAAAGAAATCTGTCCTTTGCCACATGACAGTCCCTCAAATATAAGAAGATAGCCATGACAGAGTGACGAGAAATAGATAAGAGCCAGAAAGCTAATCCTCAAAATGCTAAGCTCAGATATAATTAACTTGGTTTCTATGGTCATTAAGGTTGGATCTAGTTTTTATGGAACAATACTAAAATCCATTAATTTATTGAAGCCTTCTAAATATAGTGATACTTTTTTTCTTATATTACCTCAAGGTACTAAGTTACATGCATTTATTATTACGTGTTGTATGCAATTTTTTATTGAACAAATGAATGCTGAGTAAATGAACGGGTTATTTCCTATCTGCCCTGAATTTACACCATTCAAGATTTAAGAGCTGCCTTCTGGTTGCAACAGTCCAGAATTATATGAAAAACTTCATTTTCAAACATATCTCACAGCTTTCATCTTTCCAGAAGGAAGAATTATGGATCTTTTTATTTGCCCACAAACACCTCATTATTTTAGTTGCTCTTTTCTGGACCTTCTCCAGCTCCTTTATATGATGAGGTATTTAACAACTAAAACAGTACACCGTATTCTATATATGAATATGCCATGGTCTCATACTACTGCAGCATATTTTTAGTTTCATATTTGGTGCACTTTTTTTTTTAATAATTCCCTGTGTTCTATAATTTACTTTTAGGACTCAGCAGAGAAATATGTTGGTTATCCAAGTAGAGGCTTAGCAAGACTGAAGACGTATGGGCGAAAAGCAGTTCAACCCTTAAGGAAGCCATGTCATTTGGCTCTGGTAATCGTGCCTGTCCTAACTTGCTCCTTAAAACTAGTATGAGCCTGGTCCTCTGTGATCCTACACCAACACAAGGACTTTGATCTTCCTATTCCAGGTTTGGAATCTTGAGTTGGTTTTCCTGTACTGAACCTTGACTTTTGAGGGGAGGAATTCCAATAAAGTTTTTCCTGCTTGAGCTAGAAAGAGGCTCCAGATCATTCTAGATCCTAAGGCAAGTCTTATACCGTCTTCAGGATTGGTCCACCTCTGAAAAAGACCCTCCCAGTAACTACAATCCTTGGTGGGTTTCCTTTGGTCACAACCTCTGTTCCTCAGATCATTCCAAGATCCCTCTGATCACTCTGCAGTTTAGGGTGATGCCTAAGCACCCTCAAAGTGTGACTACTTAAAGCAGCAACTGTATCTTACCTGTTTGTGCTACCACATCACACTGCCTCCTGGGACCATTCAGGAAGATGATTTTAAAAATCACACCTTTTAAACCATATTCCAAGAAACCCCAAGTTCCAGATTCAACAAAGGGCTTTCTAAGGATTTCCTGAAATAACGTATGAGCATGATGTATGTTCCATCCCTGCTATGCCTCGTACCTTGTCCTTTAAAGGATCAAGGCATTAAACGTTTGACAGAAAGCCATCAAGCTACTAAGACAGAAAAGCCAGTAACATTGATATTTGTACTTAAGGATGTCTATGAAAAGGAATATAACTCAATGTATATATGTGTGAATACATTTAATTCAACACAATTCTCAGCTTTAAAAATCCATAAGCATAGTTCTTAAACTGAAATTGTTATTTTATCCAATGAAAAAGGATGTAACTTTAAAAGTGAATAAAGGTGAACTCTCACAACATATCAAATAAGGTTGTTTGTTCACTTTCCTTTTCCTTGTGCACAATATCACACTGCAGATAAGCACAAACAATCAGGCTTCTCTAGGATCCCTAACATCCTGCCAATTGACTCCTCAATTCCTTGATGACTCAAATACTACTTCAAACTCAAAAAAGTTCAACTGGAAATGGAAAACAGAGCAATAAACTATAAAATGACCTGCAATAGGCACTGGAAGCAGCTGGACAATCCACAAATTCAGCCAGATCTGGACTGTAACAATGGCCCAGACAAGGGTGACAAAGTAGACATCGCTGGTCTTCTTCTTTCTAAGAAATGCTCCAATCTCAGGCCTCTGTCTGCCCAAAGTGGGAGATGGGGAGGAGGTAGTGGAAGAAGAAGGATACAAACAAGGGGATTCTCCACCGTTTGTAGTTTCTATAAGAACAAAAAAAACCATATATTCAATTAATTTCTACTAACCACCATTACTGGGCAACTGTTCAAACTATTCCATTTTAAGTTTTGAAAAATACACATAATTCAAATAGTAAAATACAAATAATTCCGCTACATGCTATATTAATCAAAATTTCTACTAGGTATAGTAGGCTGGTATGGTATTAGCATTTACAAAAACTAAGCTTTTAACATTTGGTTTTATTTTCACTTGATTTGATATGTTTTGTCTTTTTGTTTGACAATCTGGCACTTGGATCTGGTTATGCCAATAACAATGAAACTTTAAGCAACTTATATTTTCCTGGATTTCGGTCTTCTCATTAGTAAAATAAAAAGGGTGTACAAAATGATTTTTAAGGTTCTGTGATTTTAGTAAATGATTTAAAGTATACAAATTATTATACCTATAAAATATTTCTTAATGGTTAAAAGTCTGTCAATTTTTCACATAAAATCCCAAGGTAGAGAAAGCTCTTCATAGATACTTATCTACAAACTGAGTTTTCAGGAGGCTTATTCATTTCTTTAGAATATATGACTTTCTAAGTAGGGCATATTGCCTTGCTGTTTAGTCTAGCCTTCTAAACATTAGTGGTAAGGATGTTGAGCCGAAATAGCAATCAGGAGTATGAGCGTCTACAAATCTACCTCTGAAACAAATGTGTCATGTAAATTGGAAGATCTTCCCATCCATCAATAGGCCCATGTGACCTGCTTAAGTTACACGGAAGCCTGTGGTGGGAGGAGCTTGCTGAAAAACAGAGGTTGGTCAGGTCAGTTAGCGCCAAGGGAGAGAGAGCTAGCTGTGAGTGCTTGCTTGTGGGAAGGCTTTGGGATGGTGGTGCTCCCTGCAGCGATAACGTAGATAAACTTCTTTGTTGCTATGATGGATTTAGCTTTCTGGTGTTGGCATGGGGCTTACTGGTGTTTGAATAAATGTTTTGGTTCTGTCTTCCATATAGAGAGTCTGCTACATTTTTGCGATTTGGAACTACACTGGCATATTCATAGTCACTGTCGGTGCTGTGAACGTTGCATTGGTGATACAAAATTGCATCCTAAAAGGCCTCATAGTTTACCATATAACATTATCTAGGTTTTTTGCTTCTAAAATAAAGTTCATTTTAATTGTACTTGATTTTTTAAGAGATAGAGACCATAAAAATTTAACATAATATTATTAAAAGTTTTCTTAAATTTAGTACTTGTCATATCCCTCAGGACAGAGTGAAATATAATTTAACATTTTTAAAAGGTAGCATTAGATTATTAAAAAGCTAAATTAATGGTTCTGAAGAATATTGAATCCTACAGGAATATGAAATCCTTCCGTGCCTTTGCATATGGGGTCTTCAATATCTGGAAATAACTGATTCCTCCATTTGTTATTACTTTTTCTCTTTTATAATGTCTTTATATCGGCTCATGTGTATAGACATTATATGTCCTTCTACTCTCAAGTAAAGCTGAAGCTCCATGATGGCAGAGATTATTTCCATTTTATTTTTTAATTCCCTGTAACACAATGACTTACATAAATAAAGTGGGGTTGAATTAAAAGAAAAAAAATCTTAGCTTTAAGTAAAAAAATTCAAATTTCTAAGTAGTTTAAATGTAAAGATAGTAAAAACACAGTTACAAGTCAAAGTATCACAAGCATCATTGGTCCAAAGAGACTCTCTCTGGACATACAAATTAAAGTATGGTTTTATTGTATGATCTACAAAAGGAAATATTCTTCTAACAGAAAAAAACGACTAGTTCAAGTACCTGTGACGACAGCCCTTCTCTTTACTTTATCATTCTCTTTACTTATCCCCAGAACACACTTTTTAAAATTCTAAGAAAGTTTGGTGGACGTACCTGGGCCAGTAGAAAACTGCTTGGGTACAGTGAGGTTGTGAATAGGGGGTAGGCAAGAGTAGTAAGGATGGTTTCAGTAGGAGCTGTTTCAAATGAACTGTTAGTGGTGGGTCAGAGGAGTGGGCAAGGTATGAACTAAGACCTACCATATAGGTACTTGAACTAGTCATTTTTTTCTGTTAGGGAAAGATTCTTTTGCCACAGAGGTTACTTTTGGTGAGTGTGAGACACAAAATCTTCACAGACAGACTTCTTAGTGGTGTTATATATGATTGGACATCAGAGTCCCATTTCACTTTGGTCACAGACATAGATGTCCCTCAAGAAACACACAAGATAACATCTTCCTAGTAGCATGCATTATCAAATTTGAAGATGTGTCATTTTAAAAAATTATATTTTTTTGAAATGACAAATTAAAAAAACATTAAAGAGTTAAAAAAATTAGATTTCCAGAAGGGCACTGAGTAATTTTTTTGTTAAAAGAGGCGGTAGGCCAATAAGTTTGGGAACCTCTGCTCTATGGCAATACCTTCTGAGGCCACTCCTTTTCTTTCAGAGCAAATTCATGCTCAGTAGGGGCTGAGAACTTGTCAAAGCTCCCTCATGCCAGATTTCACCACATAATCATTGCCGCTGCATACTTGTAGCACTCTGTTTTTTCAGTCCAAAACTGGTTTATAACCTTTCATTGCATAGTTGTTGCATGGTTCGTCACACTGCTTAAAAAATAAACAGGGTGGCAACGTATTCAACAGTGGCACATGGATATGCATTTATCTCTTGTGCACTGAGAGCCATGAGCCTAGAATTCTCAGTGCTTTTGCACTGTCAGTATCCAATTTTAATATATATTCATGAGTATTCTGTGCATTCTTATCTTGTACCAAAGATTTTTAAGTAATGACAGCACAAATTTAAAAAAAAAACTTCACATAATGGTTGCACCTCACTTTTTGCAAAAATCTGACATAAAATCTGGGATGATTATGTGGTGAAATGCGGTAAGTCTGCCTGACGGAGTGGAGGGAAGTGGAATTACAAAGTATGGACCAGTGGGAAGGATCATAGGAGGGTCACAGCCCCTCAAAAGCCTTTAATCAAACCCTCTCCTTTTACAGATGAGAAAACTAAGGACCAAGACTGAGAATTGCATCCAGTCAAACGGGTGTCAGAGGATGGCTGGTGGAGCAGGCAGACGACATGAACCAGGGACAGCAATCCTGTTTCTTCCTCTTCGCTATACTTACCGCCTGAGGTGCTCTCCCTTTACTCTATGTCTTTTAATGATAATGAACCTTTCCTTCTATGACCAAGGAGGCAGCTGTGCATACTTTGTGGTCAGAGTTGGCCTGGCCCTACGCAGCCCTCAGGCAAGCATTTTCTGCTGGTGCTATAAAGGCCATAACCAGCTCCCTGACTGTTGCCAAACTCTAATCCCCATCATAAGTAATTAGGCCTAGACTACAGAGAAAAACACGACAAGAAGAATAGGGAGGGTTCAGGACAGAAAAACTAGCCCAGGGAGCAGAAACTAAAGCCAGGTATTGGCAAAGCTCCTACTGAACCACCGGGGAAACTCACTGGAGTTAAGTATCAACCAAATGACTTGCTGAACGGAACTATCAATAGTTAAGAACCCCTTCCCCACTCTAAAAGAAAAACAGGAAAAGGGAAGACATCCACAACAGATGATTAGAGGTGGGTGGAGATGGAATGAAGGGAAAATGAGGCAAAAAAAAAATCAAGGACAGACAGATCAAAAGGAGTAAAGGAAAAAAAGAAATGAGTTAAGGAAGGGAAAAAAGAGTAGAGGTACAGGGAATCCAAAGAAAATGAGGTATAACAGAACAGAATAGGAAAAAAAAAATCATAGGTGAGAGGAAAAAATCCCTGAGATGTAAAAAAAAAGAAGAAATCAAAGAAAACTTCAGAAATAATTTACTTATTAAGTTTAACAAGACAAAATAAAAACGAAAAAGAGCAAAAACAAAGAAAAGGAGGAAAAAAAAGGAAAAGAAGCAAAAAAGGGGTGACGTGACCAGATAAAAATGTAAACGTGGAACAAAAGAAAAAGTAAATAAAGTTAAAAAAGATTTAAAAATAAAAAATAAATATATACACATATATACATACAGACACACATATAAGATTAGGACTAAGAAGACAGGAGAAGAAAGATTTTAAAATAGAGTAGTAACAAGAAAAGTCAAGAAGTTTTATAAACCCCACATATATGATCATTAAAACGTTATAATTTTATGTTTTATTCTTACACAGTTCAGTCACCTGTAGGTTGCTGTGCTGAATTTTGTTCTTCCTGTCCTGGCTCATACCCTGTGATGGATATGGCAAATGTGGCCAGTGTAGAAGCAGCAATAGAAATCACCTGACCAGGTAATTCTGTCCCTATAAAATAAACACATTTCTTTAAAAAAAAAAGGAAAGGTTGTTTCAAATTAGAAATACTTTAAATTTATTCCTGTTTTAAATTAAACTTTACATCAAAACAATGGATATTATTAATATGTAAATTCCAATAGAGGGGTTTAAGATTTTACACATCTTCAAAGTATTTATAAATAAGCAAAAAACCCCATCCAGTTAAAATACAATAAAATATGTTTTACTCTATGCGGATCTCACACTAAGATACACCTAAAGGCATCAAGTCTTAATGACAACGCTTTTCTATTACATGTTAGCAGTATTACTTCAGCCCAGATCCCTTCTGGCTCAAAGTCCAGCATGATTTTGACCACAAGGCCAGAAACTACAGCATAACCATCAAAATATAAAGTCCTCACAGAAACTTTTGCACTTAACTGAAAATCAGTATATCAGAAATGGAAGAGAAACCATCCCCCTGCTCCAGGTCCCATTTCGCCACAGTGTTACCTAATTTGTGCCAATGTTACAAAAATTTTACTGTGCTTTTTTTCTTAGCATTCAACCTCATTCCGGCTCCCTTTCCTTTATTCGTTCATTCACCTGATTTATTAGTTACATGCCACATATTAGTACCACCACAGAGTTGTGAAATCTCACTGCAACCAAACCTGATCATAATGTCAAAAAGACTTTGCTAGATTTCTTTTAGTCAATCATCCAATACACATTCCTGTCTAAAGTAAAATTGTAAACAATCTTGCTTCACAACTGACTGAAAGCGACAGAAGATCTCTTGGTTGAAAGGTTTCTCTAGACTATGATTCCAGAAGCACACCAGAATAGCGTCAGATGCCTAACCAGCAGAACAGCATTCTTAGGGCATTCTAATCTAATTCGTTCAATCCACAAACATTGGTTAAGAGCTCACCGTGTACCAGATACTCTCTCCTTCAAGGAACTTACTTTTTAATAGAGAGGCAATAAATAAAGAAATACATACAACATACACAAAGAGGAACTGAGGAATAAAGTCCAAATAAACTCCATTATAAGATAACACACGAATTATCAATAGAGGAAAGGCACTAGAATTAAGGATGATCAGCAAAGGCTTCTTTTAGGAGATGAGATGCCTCCAATTCCATTTGGACTTAATTTGGGGGCACCTATTGTCTAGGTAACTCAGCAGTAATGATGACATTAACGTTTGACTATTTATTTGTGAACATGCTAATGATTGAGGGCCTGTAAATGAAGGGCTAAATGGGAGTATATTCCAACAGAGATTAAATGGCTTGGGGTCTTAAAAGAACAAAAATCATAACGAAGAATAAGGTTTGAGAGATTCAAACATGACCGAGGATATAAACTTCTCTGGGATCTCTGCTGAAAGAATAACGTTGACTTAAGAGGACTTGAAAAGTGTTGTCTAGAGTTGTCTTGGAGGCAGCATACTGTGTTAGAAAAAGAGTTATCAGACTTGGAATCAGGAAGCCCTAGGTTCAAATTCTCCCTCTGACACCTACTACCTGTGTGACCATAGACAAGACCAGGGGGGCCTTCTAAGTCCTTGGGTGAGGCCTTTGAACTGAGTCCAAGTTTTACAGAACAAATACTTTTATTGAAGGGATTTATTCTGTTAAGTTTGGATTCAGTCAAAGGGCAGCACTTGAGGGCCTAGAGGGCCTCATGTCTGTGGGACCTCCTTTCTGTGAGCTTCAGTTTCCTCATCAGTAAGGTAGGGGTGATGCTTATAACGCCCGCCTGTAACAACAATGTTGCTAGCAGCCGCTGTGGTCATGTAAGACCAATAACACCAGCACACAGGAGGGCTGCTAGCACAGGTTCTTTGATCTGCTTTTCTAAAGGAAAGCAACTTTAAAGGGATCAACAATTTGCTTTAATCAAACATACACACACACACACACACACACACACACGGAATGGTATAAAAGTCTTCTAAATTCAGAAAGAAATAAGATGGCAAGGAGAGATGGAGGGAGAGGAGAAGGAAGGGAATTTTGGAGGGGCGGGTAGGTAAAGAAGTAGGAGTGCAAGGTAGCAGGTAGAAGTAAATCAGAGGAGTGAGGAGCAACAGGACAAATAGAGTGAGAAGGATAGTAAGGAAAAATAGGAAGGAGGAAAACACAGAATAAGTAATTGTAACTTAAAATGTGAATGGGCTGAATTTACCCATAAAATGGTAACAGCAGATTAAAAATTTGAATTCAACAATATGTTGCTTTCAGGAAACACTATAAAAATGAGATACATTCAAAGATAAAATAAAGGACAAGAGCAGAACTTATTGGGTAAAAAAAGGAGGCATAGTAATCATGATATCAGACAAAGTTAAAGTTAAAAGAGATTTAATAAAAAATAAAAGAAACTATATTATGGGCCAGCAATATTATTCAATATTGTTTTAGACCATTGAAAATAACTAGACAATATGAGCATATATCTGCCAAAACAGACCCAGGTATTATATGAATATAAACATAAAACACTTCATACTAATAAAGTCAGATCTAAATAAATGTAGTGACATTTATTGTTCATGGGTAGGTAAAGTCAATATAATTTAAAAAATAACAATTTTACCTAACTAATCTATTTATTCAATGTCATCCCAATCAAATTACTAAAAAATTATCTTACTGAGTTAGAAAAAATAATAACAAAGTTCTTTGGAAGAAGAAAAGGTCAAGAACTTCAAAGAAACCAGAGAAAAAAGATGTAAAGGAAATAGATTCAGCAGTATCAGATCTTAAACTATATTAGAAGGTAAGAGCACTGTTGAAGTATAAAATGGATAATTTTGATTATTCTAAGTTAAAATTTTCTTGTCTAAATAAAACCTATGTAGCCAAGAATAGAAGGAACGCAGAAAATTGCAGAAAAAACTTTCATATACACTCTCTCAAATAGGAATGGTACTGGTTTGGAATATTGCTGTGGTGCAGGAAATGAGCAGCTGGTTGATTTAGAAAAACATGGAAAGCCTTGGACTGATGAAGGAAGATACTATCCACCTTCAGAGAAACAGATGACAAGTAGAAATAAGCATAGTATGGTCTCACATATGTATATTAGTGTATGTGTGTATATATGTGTATGTTTATAGATATCTGTGTATACATATATATAGCCATGCTTCACTGTAGCCTTCCTTAGGGTGGAGGAGGGAAAGAGGAAAAAAGTAAAAAGTATACAGCAGAAAACAAAAGAAAACCTACAAGGAAGCAAAGAAAAGCTGGGCAGCTTTGAAAACAATGTACAGTATTTATCATATAGGTTTTCTTGAAATCGAAATTTATTATTTTTAGAGAATCCTCTCTTATATTCTGCTGTGTATATGACAATAGTTTTCTTTTCTCGTTTTGCATCTAAGTTTAAAATAATTAAATAAATTTGCAACAAAAAAAAAATTTGCTGCTTCAATTTGACTATCTAGCCCAATCCCTTGCTCACAGTAGGCCTTTTTTGAATTGTATCTTATATTCTATAATTTTTTTTTCTATATAATTATTTAGGTCAGGACATAGGGTAAATAAAGCATATGGATTTTATGACAACTATTCATTAGTTAAGCATTTTAAAAGTTTATTTCTGATCAAAGATATAAAGAAAGGTACCCTATATATGAAAATATTTATGGCAGTACTTTTTGTAATATTAAGGAATTGGAAATAAAATAGATATGTGTTAACTCAGGCGTGGCTAAACAAATTCATAGTTCATGAATGTAACGGAATATGGCTATTCCATAAAAAAATAATAAATATGAAGACTACAGAGAAGCAGAGAAAGATTTAAATTACTTGATGCAAGGTAAAGTAAGGAGAACAAGAAAAACAATGCCCTTGAAACTGAATACTGTATAATCATAATGATCAAGCTTAGCCCCAGTGATGACTTCCAAGGTCCCTTCTCATTATAGCTCTATGATTCTATGGCCTCTCTTTCCCTTCCTCACTGAATGGGGAGATGGTCAGGGTCAGACTTGGTTGATCTGTTGGTTGGTTTTCATGAAAGGCTTTTCCCCTTTTTCCATCGGCTGCATGGGATGGTTGTCCTTGGGGGAAGGGAATATACTCCCACATAAAAGTGATGTAAACATCAAAGATAGCAATATATTTTAAAACCATAGTTAGCTGCATTCCAAATGGCTTTTTGCCATACGTCTAAGCTCCAAAGTAAGCGTATTTCTGACACCTCACAAATGGTTGCCCTCCCTAGCAAGCACAACTTTTATGAACACAGATAGAATACTTTAGAAAGATAATTCTTTAAACCTAATTTCTCAAGGAACTTGTATCATTACCAATATAAAACTTTTAAAAATATATTTTTGAACAGAAAATGTGGCAAGTTTTTTTTTTTTATTTTACTACAATTTGTTCGGCATTTAATCTCCAGCATACTTCTTGGAATACTACTATTAATAAAATAAAAGTTCTTACCAGAGGAGACTTTTTCATTCTGCTTTTCATAAAGAGTACCCACAGACATGAGAAAAACTATGACCAGGAATACTGGAATCCTCCAGGAGCCAGCCAGAGATGCTGAAAATAAATGGTAAACAAGTCTAAGCCCTCTAAAACAATCAACATAGTGACCTGAAAGGACAGTTACTATATGTGTGTGCTGCGTGTGTATATAATTAAAACATTTAAAATTCTACACCATAGACTAGGTTTTGGAAGGAAAAAAGGTAAAGAGTGTGCTTCTGTGTGAAATACTCTGACCCAGCTCTGGAAATGCATATCCAATCCAGAGCTTTCCCAAGGAGCTGATGCTGACTCTACGAGAGTCTGACTGAGCAAACTCAGAAGAGACTACACCCTAGTACATTTTAATCCCTCAGTGATAAAAAGCCATTCTATATCAGCGCCAAAATGCTAACCATCTGAGTCAAAGCTTCTATTTGTCTCTTCAAATATGGAGCTGCTTGGATCTCCTAGGACTTCGGATGAGCCCATAATACTCTGAATTCCCAGAAAAGGGTGAGGGCATAGATAACAAACTAGAACATTACTCTCTTTAATGTACAGGGTTTAGATACTTAGGGGTTGCCAGGGTCCAGATCTCTGTTTCTCCTCCTCAATCTCCCAAATTCAACATGGTCAAATAAAAAAACCAAAGGGCTACTGGAATAAATTCTCCAAGAAACAAGCAAGAACATGGAAGTCATATTTTGAGGATCATGGGTTGAGAGCAGAAAAGGAACTTACAGGTAGTCTTGAGTACTATTAAAAATCCCTGACCAAAGGTGTCTTACAGAAAAACAGAGAAATGAAATAGTAAAGCAATATATTTTTCTAAAAAATATTTTAAATGCTGACTTTGTTTTTCAATTGTAAAAAACAAGATTCTAAAAACAAACATCTAACAAAATTAAAAGATGAAAAACTGAAAATGTAGCATTTAGAAGTTAAGTTCTCTAAAAATCTAATAGGAGTTTTAATAAATCTAGAAATATTTGCTTTAAATTTACATGGCATACCTCTTGGTATCAAAAACAAATGACCCACCTAAATGGAAAAGTAATATAATCCAGACAGGAATTGAAACTGCTCTCAAGTAGCGTTCAGTACTTGGATTCCACTTGAATAAAACAGCCAACACATAGCCAACTACCAAGGTCCAGATCTTTAGGGATAAATGAACAGAAAATACAAGGTTGAAAACACACGGATATGTAAATAAACACAAACATACCTACATTATACAAAACTTTCAAATATTTGTATTTTAAAACTGCTATTGTAGTAGGTCTCTACTATACATATTAGGTCGTTAAGATGAAGAAAGTAGTTTTAAGAAAGGTTCTTACATCTCATTTAAAAAAAAAGAAAAAAGTCACCCTTTTGGTTGAAAATTATCAGATGTTTAAAAATGTAAATTCTGGGGTGTAAAAAACCCTTAGGGTTTTTCTTACCTTAGTTTTAGTTTAAAATCTGTTAATATTAGAAGATGATTCACAAGTAGCAATCCTAAGTTCTAATTGGGTATTATTAGAAACACTATCTTTCACAGGACATGTTCTACATAAGAAGCCTAATATGGGCTTCCTAGGTTTCTCTACAGATTTGTCAATCAAGAAAACCACTCTATCCAGGGAAACAGTGTTCATGAAATTTAGAAGATCTTATTAAAACACAAAATGAGAATGCATGTAAAGTGTACTGCAAATCTGAAAGCACTATAAAATAAAATTAATTATTACAAAAAAGGAGAAGGCACGTATCAGAACCTTGGGGTAAACCCAGAGCAAGCAGGCAGGATATGGATGATGATAAAGCAAAGGTGGTTGAAGAGTGTCAAGATAAGCAGTAATAGTCACACAGTAACTCAGAGGAGAGAAGGGTCAGCAGTATCTAATATATTGCAGAGAAGTCAAAAAAGGATGATGACTGAGAAGAGCCCACTGGATTTTCACAAGTAAGAGTTAACTGATAATTTTGGAAGGCACAGTTTCACTTCAGTGACTTGAAGTCAGAAGTCACATTGCAAAACAATGATAACTTAGCGAAAGTAAAGAAGTGGAAGTAATAAGGGTAGATTTTTTTTCTATAAATTTGGTTATGAAAAGGAGATAAAGTACAGGCCACTAATTTGCAGGAATAGTAGGGTTAAGTGATGATCTTTTCAGGATGGGGGAGACCTGGGCTTATTCATAGATAGCAGGAAATGAATCAGTAGGCAGGGAGAGATGGAAGGCAAGAGAGGGGGGTAGGGGAAGGATTTTTGTGTGTAGAGGCAATGTGCCAGACAACGTGGGAGTGAATGAAAATAGCATCAAGGGTACCTTTAGAGGGTCTGGTATGGCTATAATGTTCTGGCTCACTACTGTTGGAAGCTATGGATTGATGGTCCATTAGGAAAATTCAACCAAAAAAAATCACAAAAAGCTAAGTTGAGTTAAACGATCACAATTGCAGTAGAAAAACTATGATTCCTGTGAAAATAGTGGGTGATAGACAGAATATGAAACCACATTTTAAATCAGGACAAAACAATACATTTCACCTATTTTTATGGATGTAATTAACAAGAGGCTTTCTGTGCTGTCCGGTGTAATAATTACTCATCCATCTGTTAGACTCGCAGTCCTCAAACTTTTGGTCTCAGGACCCATCTACACTTAAAAATTACTGACAACCCCAAACAGCTTGTGTTTATGTGAGTTATAGCTATCGATATTTATCAATATTAGAAATTAAAACTGATAAAATATTAAATTATCTATTCCATTAAAGTAACAATAATAAACTCATTACAGGTTAACACAAATACATGTTTATAAAAAATTACATTTTCAAAAATAAAAAAAATTTAGTGAGAACAGCATTGGTTTATATATTTTTGCAGATCTCTTTAATGTCTGGCTAACTAGAAGACACCTGGATTCATGTATATGCTACTGCAATCTGTTGCAATATGTTGGTATGATTGAAGCATACGAAAAATAATCTGGCCTCATAGGTAAGAAGGTGGACAAGGAAGGAATATTTTTAATAGGCAAATAATGTTTAGTATTATTAAGAAAATAGTTTTGATCCCGAAGATCCCCTGAAAGGATCCTGGGGACTCCCACGAGTTTACAGACTACACTTTGAGAACCACTGCTTTAGAAAGATGTTATAGACCAGGTTGAAAGTAAGATGAAAACAGAAAGAAGTGATCTAGAGTAAGAAGACCTACATTGGAATTCTCAATCTGATACCAGCTCTGTGTCACCTTGAGAAAGTCACCTAATCTTTTATCTCAGTTTCCTCATTTATAAAATAGAGATACTGCTTGAATTACTTACCAAATGGTGCTGTTGTGAAGGGGGTAGGGTGGGGAACAATTATAAAATTACAAGTTGTTTTCCTGGGAAAGGTCTCCTTTAACTATATGCCACTAGATTGAAACCAGGTGGATTTAACAATTCTGTTCCTATGGAGAAAACTAGCAGCCCTATCTCTTAGTTTGATTAAAAATCGCCACCCCCAAAGGTCAAAAAAGTCCCAATTCTTAGCAAGATTTGTTCATATCCTTAAGGTTCACTGAACTGAATTAACTGGATTCAGTTAAAGTCACATAAAGACAAGCCCAAACCTTTGTTACAAACAATTTGCCTATTTGAAAATTTGGATTATTAAGTCCATTGGGCTTGGAGCTCAGTTGTCAAAGAAGATAAGGTTTTGTAGATCTGGGAACATTGCTGAAATTGTATAGACTTCTACAAGTGATTTTACAAGCACTGCGAGAATCCTTACATGATTTGTATGTTCTAGGGCCTTCCCTGATTGACATCCAGTGAGAGAACATTCTTGACGTATTATTTATTTAGATCCTGTCCTAACTAGTAAGCCTTAGTCTTTGTCACCTAAGGCAGCCTAGGAGACACAGTGGAGACAACAGGGAAGAGAACAACAGGAAGATCTGATTTCAAATTCAGCCTCAGACACTTATAAGCTGTGTTACCTTGGGCAAATCACTTGTTTACCTCAGTTTCCTCAAAATGCAGATAACAGCACCTACCTCCCTGGATTGTTGCAAAGATCAAATGAGAAAATATGTGTAAGACATAAATGCTAGCTATCATTATTATTATGACATATCATTATAGTTCTCTAGTTACCTCAATTAACTACTGCAATATTGTTTATTCAAGATGAAATAAAAAGAGAAACCCTCTACTCTTTATCATGTACAAGTGACAACTGAAGCCCAAGGAATAGATGAGATTGCTCAGGGAGAATAAACAGAAAGAGAAGGACAAAGACAAAAATCCCTGGGGCTTTCTGTACTCCGGGGGCCAACAGAGATAAAGGAGCCAGCAAAGGAGACAAAAGGAAAAATCATACAGCTAGAAAAAGAACTGTAAGAGGGCAACATCATAGGAACCAAGAAAGAAAGAATAGCAGTGGTGTCAAATTCAAACAGAAACAGGGACCACTAAGCCTACATAGGACACTTGAGGCTGCATATGCAGCTGGACTTGGAAAACCACAAATTAACATTATCTACCCTACTGTATTTGTATTATTTTGTTAAATATTTTCCAATTACATTTTAATTTGGTTCCTGCCATATTCAAGAGTGTGGGTCTGGGCTGAGTGTTTGACACATCCGGTCCAAAGGAGCACAAAGTAGAAAGATCAAAGAGGAGGAGATTTAAAACCAGCAATAAGGAAGTCATTCTCCCTATGGCAGCCAGATTGCAAGAAGTGGAGAAGTGTATGGGAGAAAGAGATCTGGAAGTCCCCTTTACTCAAGAATGGAACAGATTAGAGAAATGGGCTGCCATACACCAGTAGCTGCCTCCAAACTTTTTAACTGCATGCCTCTTGATAAAACTTTAAGCACATATTTGAATATATGTATACTTTTAATAAATTAGATACATGTTCTATTGTGCTGATTATGCACACTAGAAAACTTACACAAAATAGAAATTTAATAAAGGTGAACTAAAGATAAATATTTGATCCTCGAGTCAATGGAGAACTATTGGGGAGTGATATGGTCAGACCCATGCTTCAGGAAATTCATTTTGGAAGCTGTGAAGAAAATGGATGGAAGAAAAGAGAGACTGGAGGCAATGAGGAAGCTACTGAGATAGTCCAGATGAGAGGTGCTAGAGAGAGGAGAAGGGGACAGATGTGAGAGACACTGAGGAGGTAAAAATGACCAAATCTGCTAACTGACTGTATGTGTGGGGTGAGGGAGTGTATCTGTCATTAAGGTGGGACTTTTTTACTGTTTTCTCTTTTGGAGCAGGGAGGTAATCAAGTGCCCTTGATGAGTCCGGCCTTTGTTTCTTTGATTAAATCAGGAGTCTTTGATGACCTGCTTACCTCAAGGGAAAACCTAGTTTATATGGGTTTGAGTCACATTTGTGACACCAGAAGCTTTTAGGTCACATGGGTTTGAGTCACATGTTGTGAGGTCCTCTGACCCTGAACAGGGTATATAAACTCAGAGGTTGGTATTTTTCCTTGGGGGCTGTCACTCACTAGAAGAGTTTTTTGTGACTTGAAGAGACTGGGGGCAGCCATTGATAAGAGATCTCCGGCTTGTAAACCCAGATGTTGATGCTTCCCGGGTAACTATGGATTGTGATTTTAATCAGACAAGGTCTGTCTGTTGATGTTTGTAATTTCTATTTGTATTTGCTCTGAAGTTCAGGGTGCTGACTTTTCCTTCTGAACTAAATGAGTTATATATGTGTATGTCTAATTAAAGTGAGATCGTTAACCTCTTAAAGTTACTTTCCTTAGTAAAGCAGATCAAAGAACCTGTGCTGGCAGCCCTTCTGCGTGCTGTTGTTACTAGCCTTACACAGTCACTAGTGGCAAGCCACATTGTTACAGGGAGTGAGCTGAGGATGACATCCAGGTAAAGAACCTGGATGACTGGAGGGATAACAGTGCTCTCCACAGTAACAAGGGCATTCTACACAAGAGTAGTTTTGGGGGTAAAGATAATTTAATGAGATCTGTGATCACTGTAAATCACTGTCCTCCCAAGCCTGCTTGTTCTATGACTCACTGTCTCAACTAAAACGAAAGGGGGAGGGGAGGACCTTACTACCCACAGCCTTGGAATGCCAGCCTACTCACCAAGGGATGCCTGCCTCAAGTAACCAAAATGGTAGAGTGCAAGGAAGCTGGGGGCCATATGATGAGCAGTTTTACATACATACTACTGTGAGTACCTGAACTGAGTTTAGCTATAATTATGCTGAGGACCTAGCATTGGGTACAGCCATGGGGGGCCAGTGGCGTGAAGAGGCTGAGTGGCAGAAGTATTTAGACAGTAATGGACTAAAGCAGGGATGAAGCTGTGTTGGTGATGGGCTCACAACTAGCCATCGTGCAGAGAGCAGAGTCTTCCCACATTCCAATTGGCTGATCATACACAACACTTGGGGTTATGCAAAGGACCCCATTTTGGAGACCACTGGTATAGCCCCAGGAATAAAGGAGTATCCTGAGAATCCCATAAACTGACAGCTCAACTCTTACTTCATAAGTCACCTAGAAACTGGCAGCTGCTAACTTCCAACGACCTACACCTCATCATAGAAAGTGGCAGATTTATATTAATCTTTCAAGACACATTGGAGAAAGAGTAGTGATAAGAGACTCATAAAGTTATATTGTTTACATTCCTTTATGGGGGGATGTTACATGTAATTCCTAAGAACTTTATCATTATTAGGGCAGTTAATAGGAGTTTACATTGACCAAGGGCATGGGTATGAGTCAATTTTGTGAAAATGATCTCCAAAAAAAAATGAAGGAGAATGTACTGGGAGAAGAGGGAAGGAAGAGGTAGAATGAGGAAAATTTTCTCATGTAAAAGAGATGTGCAAAGAAGAGCTTTTACAAGAAAGAGAAAATAAGGGAAAGGGATGGGCAATGCTCAAACCATACTCTCATAGGAATTTGTTCAAAGAAAGAAGACTCTATTTACACACTAAGTTGCATTTAGAAATGTAACTTACCCAACAGAGAAATAGGAGGGGAAGGGAATGAGAGAAAGCAGGGGATGATAAAAGAGAAGGCAAATTAAGGGAGGCAGTGGTTAGAAGCAAAATAGATTTTTGAAGATGGACAAGATAGGGAGACAGGGAGAGAGAGAAACAGAAGATAACAGGATGGAGGGAAATACGCAATTAGTAATCATAACTGTGAACATGAGTGGGATGAGTTCATCCATAAAACAGAAAGAGATAGCAGAATGCATTAGAAACCAGAATCCAACAATATGTTGTTTACACACTTGAAACAGACAGACACATGCAGAGTTAAAATAAAGGTCTGGAACAAAATTTAATATGCTTTAGCTAAAGTAAAAAAGGGAAGAACAGCAATCATGACCTCAGACAAAGAAAAAGTAAAAATAGACCTAATTAAAAGTGATGATCAGGGAAACTACATGATGCTAAAAAGGAAGTAATAGCAAAAATATTTGCAGCAAGTTTCTCTGATAAATGCCTCATTTCTCAGATATACAGGGAACTGAGTCAAATTTATAAAAATAAGAGCCATTCCTCAATTGATAAAGGGTCAAGGGATATGAACTGGCAGTTTCAGAAGGAGAAATCAAAGCTATCTACAGTCATATGAAAAAATGCTCTAATTCACTACTCCTTAGAGAAAGGTAAATTAAAACAACTCTGAGGTACTACCTCACAACTATCACATGTGGCAAATGCTGGAGGGGATGAGGGAAAAACAGGTACGTTAACGAACTGCTAGTTGAGCAGTGAAATGGCAAAACCATTCTGGAGAACAATTTGGAACCACATCCAAAGGACTATAAAACTGTGCATATGCTTTGACCCAGAAATACCGCTACTATGTTTGTATCCTAAAGAGATCAAAGAAAAAGGAAAAAGACCTATATGGACAAAAATGTTTGTGGCAGCTCTTTGTGGGGTGGCAAAGAACTGGAAATCAAGAGGATGTCAATCAACTGGGAGATGGCTGAACAAGTTGTGGCCTATGATTGTGATGGAGTATTATTGTGTTATAAGAAATGAGAAGCCCATATGTACAAGAATATTTACCCATATGTACAAGAATATTTATAGCAGCTCTCTTTGTGGTAGCCAAGAATTGGAAAGCAAAGGGATGCCCATCAATTGGGGAATGGCTGAACAAGCTGTGGTATATGAAGGTGATGGAATACTATTGTGCCATAAGAAATGGGGATGATGCAGACTTCATAACAACCTGGAAAAACCTACACGACATAATGCTGAGTGAGCGGAGCAGAGCCAGGAGAACGTTGTGCACAGCCACAGATATGTGGATTCCGTGAGGACCAACCCTGACATATTGCGCTTCTCTCAGCAACCTAAAGGGGCAAGGACAACTCCAGGGGACTCACGATGGAGAATGCTATCTTCATTCAGAGAAAGAACTGCGAAGTTTGAATACAGACTGAGGCACACTACATGCTCGCCTTTTCTGCTTTTCTTTTGTTTTTGGTTTTGGGAGTTTTTTTTTGTTTTGTTTTGTTTTTTGGTTCTGTTTCTTCTTTCTCATGATTCATTCCATTGGTCAAAATTCTTCTCCACGACTTGACTAGAGCATAAATTAATTCAATGCGAAGTTATACATGGACAGTTATATGAGACTTCATGCCGTCTTGGGGAGGGAGGGGGGAGGGAGGGGAGAAAAACTGGAACTCAAAACTATGTAGAACCGTGTGTGGTAAACTAAAAATAAATAAAGGAAAAAAAAAATAAAATAGAAAAAAAAAAAAAGAAATGAGAAGGCAGGTGGTTTCAGAAAACCCCAGCAAGAACTACATGAACTAATGCAGAGTGAAGTGAGAAGAACTGGGATATCACTGTGCACAGGAACAGCAACGTTATAACGATGAGCAACTGCAAAAAACTCGGCTGCTCTGATTAATACAACGATGCGAGACAATTTCAAAGCATTCACGATGAAAAGACGCCATCGACCGCCAGAGAGAGAACCGATGAATTCTGAGCGCAAACTGAAGTACAATTTTCTTATTTTATTTTTCTTGCTTTTTGGGGGGAAATACGGAAGGGGAATGTGTTTTACATGATTTCACATATATAATCGACATCCTATTGCTTGTCTTCTCACCGAGCATGGGAGGGAGGCAGAGAATTTGAAACTCAAAATTTAAAAACAAAAGAATGCTAAAATTAAATTAAAATTAAATTAATTAAATTAAAATTATTTTTTTCTAAAGTAAGAGGTCTTTAAAAAGTGATCAAAAAGTTCTGGGGAGAAAGTGAACTTGTACACAGACAAAACCTCCAGGGTGGACTATCAAAACTAAATGAAAAAGGACTCTGTGGTAGAGAACAACAGGATTAGGGCACAAGAAAGATAAAAAATCCTGATGTTCGAAGTTTGATTAAAATTTAGCTACCTAGCTTTGCCTTTAGTTCTAATGTATTTACCCACCATCTACCTCCAAGTTTCACTCAGCTTACCCTGGCCATCCAAAGCAGTGGACCTATCAGATCTCCTAGTGTTTCTAGTTCTCATCTCACTCACAAATAGTATCTCAAGCTTGGTTCTTTTGAGACCTTGAGTACCTTTGATGAAAATCTGCATACTGACTTATTTCTAGTTTCTCCTACGAACACCTCACTAATGCCTCTATCCGGGTCTCTACCTAACTCCCCTTCGGGATACTGACATTGATGGTTTAGCTGGGAAATCTGTTCATCCCCCCCCACCCCCATCCACTCTTATTCAGTGACCTCATTTCAAGAGAGATGTATACATAGGTTTGCTACTTAAAACAAGAGGAATACACTCAAGAATTCATATACAAGGAGGAAAGGGCTTGTTCGCACAACCTTTCTTGAGTAGGTCTTTTCTACTAAGTGTCTGATACTACTCATATGAACACTCTCATCTTCTACTAAACATTCACGCATGTATTAGATTTATTTTTACAATGGTATAGAAGCATCTGTGTTATCTTTTCTGTTATTTCTAGGTTTGGCATCATTCACTAGATAACCACTTCTTGAGACCAGAGGCAGGGCTTCTAAATAAATTGTACATAGTTATCTTCCTTACAAACACTATGGTCAGTCTGCCACAGGAACTGTTTTTCTGCCCATTTTCTCTCATACCTAATTCCAAATGCTAAGAACTTTTATTAGATATTATATGGTGGTGTTCCAGACCATTGCACAGAAAATAAAGACCCTTACAATCCAAGTTTATTAAGTCCTCCCCTCCAACTCCAGGTCTCCACCAACATCTCAGAAGCACAAATTTACTTAATAATTTAGTACTGGATATGCGAAAGGGTATAGGAATTTGGAAAGAATCTAGGATGTTGTTAAAGGTTAGTGTCATCATTGGCTTTTGTTTCCTAGAAGTAGGGAGAAGGCAAAAAAAATCTAGTTTATGAAGGGTTTTCTGTACTGACAATTTATTTCAGAATTTCTCTGCAAAAAGAACTTTAATCGCTTGACTTTCAGATTATGTTAAGAGTGGATATATTTTGAAACCTTCTCCCGGGAGGCAGTTACTCATGGCAAGTTTTAAAACACAATGTAACTCTTAAGGTTTTTTATATTTGTTGTTCAGTTGCAACCAATTCTTCATGACCCTATTTGGGGTTTTCTTGGCAAAGACACTGGAGTGGTTTGCCGTTTTCCTCTCCAGCTCATTTTACAGATGAAGAAATGGAGGCAGATAAGTGACCTGCCCAGGGTCACACGGCTACTAAGTATCTGAGGCCAAATTTGAACTCAGATCTTCCTGACTTCAGGCCTCGTGCTCTATCCATTGCACCACCTGGCTGCCCAAACTCTTAAGTATTAACTAATTTATTTAATGAATGTTCTCAATTCATAAATTTCATTCTGTGTCTAAATGACCTGCGGAATATGTGATTAAAAAAAATTCCAAGGAGATTTAGGCAAGATTAAAGAATTTTGTCAGACACCCGTGGGAAATCCTCCTCCATCATACATTCAACAGTCATTCTTAAATGATGTTAATGCTTACGTCCCTCTCCCAACTTTCTCATCTCTACCTCTTGGGATTCCTGACTGCCTCAAAGGTATAGCTCAGGTATCGCCTCCTATACCCAGAGGTAACTACTGCACTCTGTATGGACTTCCTAGTTACTAATTCTTTGTTCTCGGCACCTCCACCCCCAACACCCTTTCCCGGTAGAACGGAAACTCCTTTTAAGAAGAGGCTGTTAAGTTTTGTCTTTGTATCCCCTGAGTGCCTGGAATATACTCGATGAAAGGACTAGGGGGAAGAGGAATAAGTAAAACGATCACCATCAAGGCAAACGAATGGGAAGAGGAAAACCTGGGCCAAGATCGCCAGGTTCACCCCGAGATCCGAGATCATCCTCGCAGCAGATCCAAGATCTCGTGCCCCACAGGGCCTCAGAGCCACAAAACCCAAACCCCTCATTTTACAGAGGCCCAAGGAGGCTAAGGAGCCCACCCAAAGTCTCTGAGGCAGTTTAACTTATTTAATATTTGTATCCATGATTCAGATTTACCCGTGCTAAAGGCTGAGGAGGACAGAAAAGCCATCTAGACAGGCTGGGCAGGGGCGGGGAATCTGCAGCCCCACGCGTGTGTCCTTTGACACAGTCCAAGTTCTACAGAACACACCCTCTCATTGGGGAGATTTGTCCTGAGAGGTCTGGATTGGGTCAGAGGGCCGCACTTGAGGACCAGGGCTCCTGGTCGAACCTAACAGATGAAATTCAATGGGTTCATTTAAATTCTTGCGCTTGGGTACCAAAAAAGAGAAGGAGAAAAGTAAAAAAAAAAACCCCAAACCTCACAAATGAAGACGGGGGAGGTTGGACTGCGATTGTTCCGACAGCCGTCCCCAAACACCCAAAGGGCTGTCACGCAGAGGAGGAATCAGGGTTTTTTCGGCCCCGAGCAGAGCAACATGTGGGAGTTCAAAAGAAGCAAATTTAGGTTCAAAGTTGGGGCGGGGGGTGGTGCTTTCCCAAGAATTAGAACTGTTCAAAAGCGGAAGAGGCGGTCCGAAGAAGTGAGTTCTAATCCGACATCGGACCCTAGCAAGTCAGACCCCGCCTGCCTCAGTCTCCAAAATGTGGATAAGAGGCTAATAGGACCATAACCTTCCGGGGTTGTTGTGATGATCGAACGAGCTCGCACGCGTCAAGGCGCTCTGCAGCCCTCAGTGCTATCTATCACTGTAAATCGGCCTTCCTCTGGCATCTTAAGCATGTTTTTGGAGACGGGCAGGGGGCTGCCAAACAGGTCCAAAAGGTCTCGACGAAGCGCCCCAACAGGGCCGCGGGTCCCCAGGAAGGGGGCTCGCTCGGGGCGCGGGGGGAGGCGGGGCTGGGGACGGGACTGGGGCCCCCGGCGCTCACTCACCCACAGGGTGTTGAAGTAGTCCAGCCCCTGGCGGATGAGGGCGCACGCGTAGGCCAGCAGCACCTGCACGCCCAGGTAGCTGCCCAGGTGGTAGAGGGCGTAGAGCAGCGGCGCGCCCGCGCCCAGCAGCAGCAGCAGGCGGCGGCGCCGCAGCACCTGCTCGCCCAGGGCCTCCACGCCGTAGTTGGCGAAGCAGAGCGGCAGCAGCAGCGCGGCCAGCACGATGGGCGTGTGCGCTCGGTGCAGGCGGCGCAGCCAGCGGCGGCCCAGGCGCGTCAGCGAGCTCTTGAAGGGGTGCAGGAAGGTGCCGCACAGCACGGCCCACAGCAGCGGCCGCAGGAAGGCCTCGAGGATGAAATACACGAGCACGGCGGCGCCGCAGCACAGGCACACGAACAGCACGGCGCCCGTGTTGTAGAAGGCCTGCTTGATGGGCTTGTCGAAGCGCAGCGCCAGCCCCACCGGCGGGACCCCGCCCCCCGCCTCCCCGGGTGCGGGGCCCCCGCCGGGACCCTCCCGCAGCGGCAGCGGCGGCGTATCCCGGGCCGCGGCCCGTCCGCACACGCCCCCGGGGGCCGGAGCCGCCGCCGCCCCCGCCCCGGCCGAGCGATCCTGCCCCGGCGGCGACGGCGGCTGGGCAGGACTGGAGGAGCCGGAGGTGGCCTCGTCCGCAGCGCCTAGGCTGTCAGCCATGGTGGCGCCGCCTCGCTCGCCGGCGGGGGAGCTCCGGGGAGGGCGCAGGAAACGGTATTGGCCCGACCACTGGGGGCGCGGGGCTTCATGGGACTTGTAGTTCTCCTGGCGCTCGGATTCCAGAGTGGGCGGGAGCGAAGCCACACCTCCCGAGAGGCACCCGGGACCGTGAACCTTTGCCCTTGGGGCTCCTTACCCTCCTGCCCGCTGTCTGCTAACTCCCTGCGGGCAGTCGTCTGGCGAAAAAATTCTGGAAGCTCTGGTCCACCCTGGGGTCTGGAAGAGGCGATGGAAGTTCCCCACTAAATGACCTTTCCCCCAGTTTCTAAACCGAGCGGTCCAGAACCACAGATGAGGCAACAGAAATTTACACTGCGAACCCTTAAAGCGAGGCACACGTTAAAATCGCGGGTCCTTCCGCAAAGGCCCCCGAAAGCACCGGTGTGGGAGCCGGGGGCTCCAGTTTGGCCACTTCACCCACTTTTGTGACCTTCGACCCCTTGGTTCACCCTCTGGACTTGAGCGTCCTCATTTAGGAAACGAGAGGTTTAGAAAACATGACTTAGGAGGTGCCGGCTGTAAAGCCCACGAGCTTTTGATTCTGCACAACAGCAGCAAGCCCACAACAGCCCTGACCGCCACCCTCCCGACTGCCTGGCCAAGCCCCCTTCTCTACCTCCAGGGAGAGCTCACTCCTGGGAGAAGCGCAGAAGTGACCCACTGGGTGGGCAGCCCATTCCTGGTCCTGCTTGTTTTCACACGGGCCCACACCAGAGAACCGAGCCCTGCCGGTGGCTTTCTTTTCTTTCTCTTTTCATAAATATGTATATTATTCAAGCAGCCTTTTTATTGGGATGGGGATCCAGGAAAGGGCTGTTGCATCTTTGCATTTATTTTGCATATAATAACGACAGCATTTTTGAGGGAAAACTAGCAGTTCAGGGCCTCTCTAAACCCTAGGACTGTTTGTTCCACTCATTGTGCCTAAAGGACAGGGAAGCAGGCGCACAAGATCCTCTTTGGGATAGGAGCGGTGGGCAGTATTGTGAAGGAGATGGAGGTCTATGAAGAGTTAAGTGGGAGGAAGCTCATCATCGGAGTGGAACCTTGGAAGGTTCCAAGTACATCAGTAGAAAAGCTCTCTTCAAGGCTCAGACCAAATGCCCATCATTCTGGTTCTTCCCAGTTGTTAGTACCCTCTCTACCTTCCCAAAACTACTTCACAGTTATTTGTATATTGATAATCATTTAATATCAATTTAACAACCTCGATAAGAGCCAAATCCTGAACTCATCAACCAGAAGAAGCGCCTGGACCTAACACCATTGGTCTCTGAGTGAACTCAGAGAATCCCTCTTCCTATGTCAACTATAAGAGCGTTCTTTCTTCAGTCTATGACCAGTAAGGATGAGACCCTTAAACGGAGACACTGTCTTGAATAATGGGACCTTTTTTTTGTATCTTAATATTTTACAGACATTTACTATGTTATAATATGTTAATGCTAAAAAAAAAATACAAATGGCCTGGATCATAATTTCAATTGACACTTTGTCAACTTTCTTGTATTTGCCACCAATTCAATTAAGAAAATTCCTTTCTCATTCCATTTAAACATATATAAAGATCATAAATTTTGGGTGCCACGGGCACCCTGAATTGGGATGGCTCTAAAATGTATTTAAGCCTTCTCATTCTTTTGTTCAGACAGTCAGATTTTAACTGGCTCCATATATGTATGTATTACACTAGCTTTAAGGGAATAAATAATATAAATATATATCACCTAGCCTGTTTGCCTCTTTTAACCAAACTTTTAGGTCAACAGTATATTTTGCATCCACCTCTCTGTGTACCTAGGCTTAGCACAGTGTCTGGCATATGCATGTCGAATAGTTCACATGCTATTTTTACTCCCAATAAAATGTAAGCTCCTTGAGGATGGGAACTCCTTTGTTCTTTGTATCATTGTACCTTGCGCATAGTAGGTACTTAATAAATGGTTGCACTCTCTCTCTCTTTCTCTCTCTCTCTCTATATATGTGTGTGTATATGTCTTATTGTTGTACCAGAAGCGAGCAAGACACACCACAGAGTGTAAGTTTTAAGTGGAGAATTTATTAGCCGGCGGCCCTTGGGGTACGGCACCACAAATCAATGGCAATGTGTTGGGGTGATGGCTTGGCTTATATAGGATATGGGGTTACAGGGTGGGGGGAGGAGAGGGGGAGCAGGAACAGGAACAAAGGTCCTGGCTGATCCAAAGATTCAGTCAGGTTATCGTACTAGTGGGATAATCTCATTTACATTCCTTGGTGGAGTCACGGAGCCCCAGGGATAGCTGCTAGAAAGGGTCTGCCAGGTTATCCTTCAGTGGGATGGTCCTATCTATTGACATTCCTTGGTGGAGTCATGGAGTCCCAGGGGGTTTGCTAAATGCCAAAGATATCTGAGTCCATTCTTCTGGGGGTGCTTGTCAGTAGCTAGGGGTTTCTCAGGGGTTCCTAATTTTCCTTGTATTACATTATATATAGCACTTTAAGGTTTTCAGACTCTGTGTAGGCTGTCTCATTTTATCCTCACAACCACTCTGTGAGTAGATGTATTTATTATTCCCATTTTACAGATAAAAAAAACTCAGGCTGAGAGAATGTTAAGTGGCTTGCCCAGGATCACATAGCTAGTAAGTGTTAGAGTTGGGATTCCAATTCAGGTCTTCCAAACTCCAAGTTGAAATTGAAAGAAAAGCAGAGGCAATTTGGTGTAGTGGGAAAAGTTCTGGTCTCGGACTCGAGACCTGGGTTTGAATCTCAACGCTGATGTTTTCTAATGATATAATCCAGATGTTTTGGGGCAGGCACTTTATATGTTGTTTTCCAGTTTGAATTAAATGCCATTTGTTTCATGGGTCACCTTTGGCCAAATAAACATTCACCTAATGGCCGTCTTGTTGGCAGTGAGCCACCCCACACTTAATGAGCCATAGCTATTACCACATTTGTAGCTTTATCCATTTGGTGGGGCATTTCAAAGCTCGTGCTTCATTGGCAGGAGAACCCAGGATCACCAACACATTCCTAGTAGGACTTTTGTGGAGGAAAGTGTTAAGCCCAAGATAATGAGCGTCTAAACTATGAAGTTTTTTTCTTGTCCAGATGGACTAGAGACTTGTAGAACATCCGTACCTGACTCATTTCCAACCATGGTGCAAGGGAAGCAGAGTAACATTTTTTTTATCCTTGGCATAAAAAGATATTATATCAGTACCCTTAATACAGCGGACTGCATATGGGTAGATTGGTGCAGCATCCTGAGCACCTGTGCAGTGACATCATCACCATCATCATAGCTACCATTTACATGGCATTTTATGTTCCTCAAAGTGCTTTACAAATACCGTCTCACTTTGCCTTCCCGAGAATCCTGGGAGGTGGACACTACCACTATCCCCATTTGACAGCTGAGAAGATAGAGGCAGACAGAGCTCAAATGATACGCCCGGGACCACACAGCTAGTGACTATCTGACTTTAATTCAGGTCCTCCTGACTCCAGGTCCAGTCCTCTCTCTGTTGTACCACCTAGTTGCCCCATCAATGTCTTCATGACTCATATGATCAACCAGTGGGGGAAGACGAATCAGAGGCTACTCTATGAGAGCCAATCATGAGATTTGCCTCCAACACAACCATATCAACTTGAAAAAATTAAAATTAGTTAATAAAATTTAAATGGTGAATAAAAAGGGGCACTTCCATATATAGTAGAATAGAAAAAGAGGACTGAATGAATGAAATGATATTTAAGTAGACCACTTAATTGACACAATGCCTGGTACATAGTAGGTACTTAATAAATGCTTGTTCCCTTCCTTTTCCCTCTATTTGGAACTGTGAATCATTTGCTTTTATACACACACACACACACACACACACACACACACACACATAATTAAACAAAACCTTTAAAGCTATCCTGTGTGTCCACTGTGGTTGTATAAACTGGTTTCCTGATTCAGTTCACTTAACTCGAGTGCATACGAGTCTTCCAACACACTTATCCTTCACTCATTACAGTAAGCACATCACAGAGCAAGCTCCCAACTTTTTATTTTCTGTGCCAATGGTTGGTCAATTGGGATATTTCTAACCTAACCCAATTCAGGCACACACAGCCATGACAGTGCAGGTGCCACTGTGAAAATTACTTCCCCTCCCACCCCCAGCATATCGGTCAGGATCAGAAAAAGTTTAGAGACTACTTCCTTAGAGAAACTCTAAAGGTCTCTAAAAGTCCCCTAAAAGATCAGACATCCCCTTCACCAATCCAAAGCTAAACATCCCTGCAGCGAAGTAAGTAGATTTGGAGAGCTGCTGTGGCCAAGGTCTCGATTCCCTGCAGCTCTGCTGAGCTCTAGACTTAGCTAGGCTGATTCTCAAACCAGAGACAGTCTTTCAATCTAACTGTACTAAAAATTTTTCTTGCTTGGTAGAACTTAAGCAAAAATCATACTTGCCTGATAAAGTTTTCAAGAACCCAACGTCACCTCCACACCACTGTGAGATATTGGAGTAGGACTTTAATGGAGGATAGGGAGACATCATGAGAAATAGGAGAGCCCTCTGTATCAGTAAGGCCATAATAACAATGTAGATGATAATTGTCGAAATGCCTATGTAGTTCTGTATCGCAAAGTATGCCAGACTCTCCATGTAGAAGGTAGAACAAGTAAACCATTTATTCAGACACCAGAGAACATATCCCATAAGCCATTTATCCAGTCTATCAGAGCAGTAAAACATTCAATACACAATATAACGTGGAACCTTGCCATCCCAAAACCTCTCCATTCCCTGCTGGGGTCTTCTCCAAACACAAGCTCATAGTACAGGTAATTGAGCCTGTTCAGTTCTAACTACCACCATGGCGGCCATTAGCAGCCATGACTGCTTGCTCTCTCTCTCTCTCTCTCTCTCTCTCTGCATTTCCTGTGACATAACTTCCTTTTCCTGTCAGGAAACTCCTCCCACCACACGTGACTTAGGCTTCCTGTGACGCAAGCAGGCTACATGGCCCACTAATGGGTGGCAAAGATCTTCAAATTTAAATTGCTACTACACCCTATCAGTGGGACAGATCCAGAAAAGTGAGAAAGAAGAGGACATTCATTTAATTTCAACAAACATTTGTTAAGTGCTTCCTATGTGCAAGGAACCATTGTGTATGTTAAATATACAAGATACTATGACAGCATTTACTCTCAAGAACTTGAGTCTAAGGGGTTGAAAAAATGTGAAGACAAGAATATTTTTGCTTAACTGTACATGTTTATAATGCGCTTTATTTTTCTTGCTTTCTTCATTTGGGTAGGCCTGGTGGGAGGGAGAGAATGCAGAATAGAAAATAAAATAAAATTTAATTTTAAAAAATTAGAAAAAGGAAAATGAAGGAAAAGATATGTAGACAAACAATTATGACAGGAAAAGGTGAGGTTCAGTCAAAGTGCTACGGGAAGTTTGAGGGAGAAGAGATTATTTTCATTTGGGGAGAGAGGAAGGAACTGGAATAGTTTCATGAAGATAGCTTCTGAAAAGTTTTATTGAGAAGATAATTTCTAAACTGGACCTTAAAGCCAGAAAAAGTCTAAGAACATAGTGGCTTTACAGCTTGAAAGAACATTCGTGCACACCCAGTCTAAGCTACTGATTGTACAGATGAATAAATTGTGGTCCACAGAGGGGAGGTGGTAACTCACACAGCTGGGATTCAAACCCACTTCCTGTGACTCTAGTTCCTGTGTTCATTCTATTACAGTATAGACTTCAACAAGGAGGTTTATTCTGGGTAAGGGAGGCAGTGGGAGCAAAGATGTGGAGATGGGAGAGGTCAGAGCAAGAATGGGAAATGGAGTCTCCAAGTTATGACTAGAGTAGAGAACAACTCTACAGAGTAGAGAGAGTATGAACTAAGGCTGGAAAGATAAACTGTAGGCAGACTGGGGAGTAGGAATGTTAAAATCAGGAGTTTATATTAATTAAATTAAAAAAAAAACATTTTAAGGGCCCACTGAAGGAGGCACAAAATTTAGGCAAGACATCATGTTTGCAATTATGGAGATTATAACATAGTAAGAAAGAAATGGAGTGGCATAATGGATAAATAGTGGACTTGGTTTCAGTAGTCCTATGTTCAAACCTTGCTCAGACAGTTACTATTTGTGTGGTCATGAGTTAAGTGACTTGCCCAAGGTCACCAGTGGTACCTTCTCTGATACTCAGTTTTCTCATCTGTAAAATGTGATGGTCTTTTTAGATTAGATTTAGATAGATAATCTTTAAGGTCTCTTCTAACTCTAGACTTTAAGGATACTCTTTAAGGCTGTATATTTTCATTTCCTCAACGATTTAGACTTTTAAATTTGGCATTAGTTCCTATATAATATATATTATTTTATTTTTCCCCCACTTATTACGTTAAAACAATTTTTAAACTGTTTTTTAAGTTTTGAGTTCCAGATCCTATCCCTGTCTCCTCCCCTCCCCCTTCTCTGAGACAGTAAGCAATCAGATATAGGTTATACATGTGCAAACATGTAAAACATTTCCATATTAGTCATTTTATACAAGAATATTTGAATGAAAAAGAACGAAAGAAAGTGAAAAATAGCTTGCTTCAGGCTGTGATCAGACAATATCAGTTCTTCCTCTGGAGGCTGACAAAATACTTCATCATTTGTCCTTTGGGATTGTCTTGGATCATTGTATTGCTGAGAAGAGCTAAATCATTCACAGTTGGTCCTCATACAATATTGCAGTTACTGTAGACAATGTTCTGGTTCTGCTCACTTCACTTTGCATCAGTTCATGTAAGTCTTTCGAGGTAGGAGTTTCCACAGGTCTGCAAACTTATTTTAAAAATTTTTGATAACTATTTGAATGTTTCCTTTTAAATCCTATGTATTTTATGCATTTAGAAACTTTATTCTGAGAAGGGATCCAGAGGCTTCACCAGACTGCCAAAAGGATCCAAGACAGAAAAAAACTCAAGAAGTCTTGCTCAAGAAGGAGCTTGTGTTTCCTGTGGGGTGATTGTTTGGGTTATAAGTTTTGAGGGATTGAGGGGATTAGGAAAGCAAGATATTAATTGTGGGAATTGAGTGAATTACACTGACTCCATTTTGGGACTCAATTCTGGAACTAATTCAGTTCTCTTTCTGCTAAACTATGGGCCTAGTCCAATTTCTGTCTTGTGAGAAAACTTTGTTTGATTATGGGAAGGCCTTGTTGCATTGCTTGAACCTAGCCCTGTATGGCTGGGAGGGTAGACCACCTCCCCTACCTGCTGTTTAGAGACCCTTAACTAAGAACCTAGGTTATGTTGACCAGAAACTCAGTCAGATCCAAAGAGTGACACAAGGAATTTTTTTTACAGTTGTACATCTGAAGCAACCCATGAGTCTTATCTAAAAACTAGCACCATACTGATCAATCAGTTATTGTTTCCGTGTATCTTTGATTGTTTACAGACACTTGAGAAGGGTGGGATACCCCTTTCCCCCAAATTCAGGGAATTATACAGGTTTGTTCTTCCCCTCCTACCTGGGAAAGCCCCTAATCGTTCATCCAATGAGAAAGCACATCACCTAATGTTGTATTGCTTCCTTTTAATTAATTGGCCTTATTTGATTAAGTGGTTTTAGTGTATAAAAATCTGTCTCCTCCTGTATTTAGGGCCCAGCCCTAAACTGAGGAAGGGGCTCGGTCCCAATGGTTTTTAGGCAATTAACATGCATTGCTTAATAAAACCTTTGTTTCCTCAGTCATTTCTTCTTTCACCTGCCACAGTTTTCTTCTCCTTAAAGAGCATCCTAACTACAAACGAACGAATGAATAAAACACTTATTAAGCACTTGCTATGAGGCAAAAAAAGCACTGTGCTAAGGGCTGGGGATACAAATAGAAAAATAAGACAGTACCT
Source organism: Trichosurus vulpecula (assembly GCF_011100635.1). NCBI lineage: Eukaryota > Metazoa > Chordata > Mammalia > Diprotodontia > Phalangeridae > Trichosurus > Trichosurus vulpecula. The sequence continues at coordinate 7,840,980 of NC_050581.1, read as the reverse complement.
CTCCTTCTGTTCTTCTGATAGGGGAAACAACACACAAACAGCTAAGCATGTACAAAATGTATACGGTGGAAATGGGAAGTAATCTCAGGAAAATGGCATACATTGGGTCATAGATCTAGGACTGGGGTTTACATTAGAGGCCATCTCATTCAACTCCTCTTCATTTTACAGATGAGGGCTAGAGAGATGACTCACCTGAGGACACACAGTTAGCAAACAGCACAGCGGGAATTATAACTCAGATCCTCTGGCTCCCAATTCAATGTTTTTTCCATTGAGTCACATTACCTCTCCTTATTCCTGAAGAAAAAGCCTGAAGAAGAGAATTAGAGGGAAGACAATTGAGGTCTGTAAATAGCTGAAGGGTTGCTTTTGTCAGGTCTCAAATTGTCTTTCAGTGTGTCTTAATAAAATATCCGAGAATAAAACAATCCATTTGCCTTCTGATGTCATCTCAGCGTCTCAGAAGAATTGGTTGGAGGCTGTGGTATATTAGCTGAATAAAGCACTGTACTTACAGGAGAAAAAGCACTATTGTAATAGCATCTACTGGCTGTTCTGTTTTTAAAGCAGTTTTTAAATCACCTAGTAGTGATTTCGAATCATCGAATGGTGTTAGATGGTAATGATGCCTCCTTTAGAAGGCTATCAATGTTACTGTATGGTTTTTAAAGCTAGGTGCAGCTATTCCAGGAATGAAATATGTCCTGGGATTATTTAATTGGTTCCATGTTGTACTGAATTCTTGTGTAAAAGAAATGGTGGCTGTGCTCATTTATTGGAGCAGTGCATTCTCGATTAGAAATCAAATTATGTTGCTTTCACAAGCAGCTGATCTGATTTTTTCACTCGTGGGCATAATTTCTGTAAATATGCTCATTTTACTCTGTGTATTTTTCTAGCAATGTGTTTATGTTTTTGTTGAACCTGACTGCAAAGTCTTCAGTTAAATAGTCTCAAACATGCAGTGGGGTTGACAAGCCACAGACACAAATTAACCATAATACAGAATATAAGCTTGGAAGCGATAGAGACAACAATGTGGTAATCAAGGGCCAAAGAAGGAAAGCTCATTTCTGGGGGAGGGGGATCAGGGAAGGCTTCACGGAAAGAGGTGACATTTGACTTGGATTGGTAGAATTTCAACAGATGGGGCAGAGGAGGGGGAAGATTATTCCAGTTGTAGTGAATTACAGAAACAAAGGCAAGAAAGCTTAGAACATATGCAGGCCATAAGTTTGTCTAGAACATAAGGAATGGTGTGAGGCAAGGCTTAGGCAGTAGCTAGAAGCAGGTCATGATAGATCTTGAGCACCAAAGTTTTCACTTTACTAAACAGGAAATGAGGAAGACTTTACCACTTTGAGCAGAAGCGTGCTATGATTAGTATTGTGCGGTAGGAAGATTTAGGCTGAGGTAGGACAGACTTTCACCTATTTCAAGAATGAAGGTGTGGTCAACAGTACCAAAGACGGAAGAAAAATAATGGAGAATGAGGATTAAGAAAATTAGAATGGGAGCTATGGGAAAGGAGATGAGTCAGCAAACATTTATTACATACTTACTATGTGTCAGGCTCTGTGCTAAGGAATACAGATACAAAGAAACACAAAGAAAAAATAGTCTTTTCCCCCAAGGACCTCGAAGTCTAATGGGAGAGATAACATGCAAACTACTATGTCCAAATAAGATATATACAGGACAAATTGGAGATAATCAAGAGGGGGAAGGCACTAGTGTTAAGGAAGATTGAGAAAGACTTCTTATAGGAGGTGGGATTTTAGCTGGAACCTGAAGGAAATCAAGGAAGCCAGGGGTTGGAGGTGAGGAGGGAGAGAATTCCAGATTTGGAGGCCTGTGTCAGCGCACCAACAGAGTCAGTGGGAAGGAGTAGGTGTAAAAAGACAGGTTATGAATGGCTTTAAAAACAAGAGGATTTTATATTTGAACCTGGAGGTAATAGGAAGCCACTGGAATTTATTGAATAGATGGGCGATATGGTCAGACCTGCATTTTAGGAAGATCAATTTGATAATTAAGTGGAGGATGGATAGGGGTTGGCAGAAACTTGAGCAGAGAGATCAAACAGAAGGCTGCGAAATAATCCAGGCATGGGGCAGTGAGGACCTGGATCAGGGTGGTAGCAGTATCAGAAGAGAAATCAGGATATATACGATAGATGTTATGAAGGTAGGATTGATAGGGCTTGGCAACAGATTGGATATAGGAGGGACGAGAGTGAGGAGAGAAGGATAACATCTAGGTTGTGAACCTGAGTGAACTGGAGACTTGTGATACCCTCAACACTAATAGAGAAGTTAGAAAGAGAGGAAGATTTTGGGGAAAAGATAACAAGTTCAGTTTTGGACATGTCTGTGGGACATCTAGTTTGAGATGTTTAATAGGTAGTTGGGAATGTAAGACTGGAAGTCAGTAGAGAGGTTAGGGCTGGATAAGTAGATCTGAGAATCATCTACATGAAAATAATAGATGAATCCACAGAAGCTGATGAAGTCACCAAGTGAAAGAGTACAGAAGGAGAAGAGAAGAAGGACAAGGAAAGAGGTCTGGGTGATACCTACTGTTATCAGGCATAACTTGGATGAAGATCCAGAAAAGGAGGCTTTCGAAGGAGCAGTCAGACAAGTAGGAGTGGAGAACCTAGAAAGAAGAGAGTATCTAGAGGAGTGTGAACAACAGTGCCTCAATTGAGGAATAGCTGAACAAGTGGTGGTTTGTGATCGTGATGGAATAGTATTGTGCTATTCGAAATGGTGATCAGGATGCTTCCAGAAAAAAACAAAACAAAACTGGAAGCACTTACATGAACCGATAAAAAGTGAAATGAGCAGAATCAAGAGAACACTGTACACAGCAACAGCAGTATTGTATAATGATAAGCTGTGAATGATTTCACTCTCCTGGTCATGCCAATGATTCAAGATAAATCCAATAGACCTGTGATGAAAAATGCCACCCAGCTTCAGAGAAAGAACTGCTCGGAGTCTGAACGCAGACCAAAGCACACTTTTTTAACTTTATTTTTCTTGGCCACCACAAAAAGAGCTCCTATAAATATTTTTGTACATAGAGGTCCTTTTCCTTCCCCCTCCCAAATTTCTTTGTGATACAGAACTAGTACTAGTATTGCTAGGTCAAAGGGTATGCACTGTTTTATGGCCTTTGGGGCATAGTTCCCAATAGGCAAGGATCTTTAAAAAGTAGGGAGACCTGAACATGTTTGCCAGTTGATGGGAAGGAAAGATTCAAGAGAAAGAGATCAGAGAGAGAGAGACAGAGACAGAGATGGAGAGACAGAGAGAGAGAGAGAATATGATTAATGAAGCAAGGTCATAGAAGAAAAAGGAGGGAATTGCACCAAATAAATCACTTAGCCCTTGCAAAGAAAAGAACCATCTTATCCTCTAATAATCAAGGGAATAGAGTAGAGGACTGGAAGACATAAAGAAGTTTTGAGATGCAAGAATTCCTGCAGGATGGCCTTAATCTTTTCTGTAAAGTAGAAGGTGAAATCTTACATTGAGGGTGTATTTGGGGATGTGAAGAAAAGAGAAGGTTAAATTCCTGCTGTGGAGTATGTGAGAAGCCAATGAGAGGTGAAGAGAAGGATTGCCAGACAGTACTGACATCCACTTTAGTAAGGGCCATTTTGACTTAGAAAGCATGAATATCGTTGATCAGTCAACACAGTTTTGCACCTCAGGAATAGGAGCTGGCCGTATGGACAGAAGGGCACAGGGTTTGGCATTTTCAGGGCAAGAAGAGAGTAAGGACAGAAGGACTACAGATTGAAGAGTAAAGAAGAATGCACTGTTGAAATGGCTGACTATAGCATAAAGAAGAAGATAAAGGAGGATTGGAAATTTTGATTACTGAAAGGAATTTCAGTTTGAGATCTGAAAGAGACAAAGTTTTGTGTAATGGCAGCCACCCATGGGATGGCTGATATAGAATGGAAATGGAGATTACAACAATTGAAGACAAACTGGTAGGATATTAGAAGATATGCAGAAACATAGATGTATATAGATAGAAGGATATAGAGTATTTATTAAGTACTAATTATGTGCCAACAATGGTGCTAAGTGCCGGATATGCAGATCAAGCAATCAAGACAGTTTCCATGCACAGAAAGCAAACATTCTAATGGGGGAGACCACCACACATAAAGGGGAACTGAAAAGCACTAAAACAGTGTGGAGATGGGAGAGACGTGACCTGGAGACCTGATTCCAGCCAAGATAGGACACAATCTCATCCATCAGACCCCAGGGATATGGAGGAGCAGTCTAAATTTGTGAGGGGAGGAAGATGAGAATGATGGCTGGAATGTAGGCATCATGGTGAGCAAATGATTGGAAAAGGTTATCAGCGTGTGTGTATACTGAAGCCACCAAGGACAATAGCAGAGGTTGGATTGGAGAGGAAGGCTGTAAAACTAATGATGAAGTCATTGAAGAAGGTAGCAAAGTATCCTGGTAGGTGGTATGACAAGGTTTGTGGCAGGGTCATTTGGACAGAGGATTTAGAGCCGGAAGGGACCCTAGAGATTATCTAGTCCAATTTTATAGCTGAAGAAACTATGGTCTGGAAAGGGGGAAGTAATAAGTCCAACATCACAGGGAGTAAGTGCATAGCAGAGCTTCAGTTTGACTCCATGTGCTCAGAATCCAAAACCAGCAGTCTTTGCATTGCACGGCTTTAACGATGTCATTGGATGGTATGAACAACCAAGGAAGTGAGTGAGACTGTTGAGCCATGGACTCTACATAGCACAAGTCTGTAAGCAGTAGTGGGGGAAAAGAGTCATGCCAAGTCTTCTTTCCGGTCCTGTGAATCAACAGATGTTAGAAAAGGAGCACCTGGCACTGGAGAGGGTGATAAGTCAGCAGTGGTGCGTTGGAGCCAGCTCTTACAAGATTTCAAGAGCTCATTGTTAAATTTTCTCTGTGAGCGTATATATACACCTTGGAAATCAACAAATACTACAAATCAGGGCTTGGTTTGTTGTTTTATTAATTGTATAGACTTGAGAAAATGGTAATAACGCAGATTAAATTTAAAAGTGCATTGTATGTACTTTTCCCCCAGAATGCCAGTTGTCAAACTTTTACCAGCTCTCCCTTGGTAGTAAAACATATGGTGTTTCTGAGAGAAAGTCAAATTTTCATTTCACCTAGAAAGCAGAACTGCAAGAGGAAGAGATTGAGGAATGAACTCTAGAGCGCCTTTATTTTTCCCATGTGTATTTGTGTTATTCACTTCATATTATCCCAAGTAAAAAACTTACCATTGATTCTTCCAAAATTTCATACCTTATTAGCTTTAGCACACCATTCCTATCTTTTGAAATTATTTGAGATCCTGATTCAGGATACATTTGCTATCTCTCAGTATTGTGTCATCTGCAGATTTGAAAAATGATATATCTGCTTTTATCCAAATGATTGAAAAAATACTAACTATATCTCAGACAAAGACAGGCCAAAGAATAGGATTTCCAACCTTTGTTTCCTAAGAATTAAATTATTTTATTTTCCAATAGTCAAATTTTTTGATGTTGGTAAAGCAAATTATTTTCTTTTAAGAAATGAATGTTCCATTAAAGTCCTTCTCTGATGCTCCCTCATGGTATGGAGGTAACCTTGAATTTCTGAATGCTATACTAATGGAGTGTAAGCACTGGCAAGTCCTTCTAAGCTGGAGAGGTTTCAAGTATGGCTTGGTGATGACTCCATGTCAATAGTTTGAAGCTCAGTCTAGCTAAATTCTTAGAGGTTTATCACCAGATTGGTGATTTATTGGTGATTAATCTTTTGGCCAAAGCATTTTCTTTTTTTGAGACTCAGTCTCTTTATCTTGCCCAGGCTGGAAGTACAATGACCACTCATGGGCCCAGTCCCTATACTGCTCTGTGTGTTGAAGCTGTTACTGCTTTGTTTTTGACTTGGTTTAGTCACCCTTCTTAGACAATTTGGTAGCCATTTCCCCAACCCACTAACCATCCTAATGATAGACTTGGTATAGATGCCCAGTTACTGTTAGCTCTACTGCAGTTCAGAGCCTCTAAGGGCAAGTGCTCCACCAGCCTCAACCTCCCCAAGAGCAGGCATTAGAGGCATGCACCATCATGCCCAGCCAGCAATTCTTTTTAAGAATATTTTTGTTGATATCTTTTGTTTTTACACACTTCCCAATGTAATCCTCTCCTCTCACCCACTCAGAGAGGCATATCTTATAACAAAGAATTTTTAAAAAAGAAGAAAAAGTTCAGCAAAATTAACCAATATATGGAAAAAGTGTGACATATATGGTGTTGCATTCCCATAGTGCATACCTCTCCAAAGAAATGGAGGGGGTGGGGATGTGGGAGAAGGTATCTTTTTGTATCTTCTCTTTTGGGCCACACATTGGCATTACAATTTCATATTATTCAGTTTCAATTGATGTTACTGTGGTTTTAATCATTGTATATATTATGTTCTTGGTACTGATCATTTCACTTTGCATCAGTTCATATAAGTCCTCCCATGATTCTCTGTATTCATCATAGTTTTAATTTCTTACTGTTCCATTCATCTACCATAATTTGCTTAGCCATTCACCAGGGGGCATCTACTTTGTTTCCAATTCTTTCTTGCAACAAAAAGTATACCGCAGTAATTCCTAAAGACCTCCTACTAAATCATCTTACTAAGAGGAGTCATATTCTTCACCATGGGTAAAATAACAGTTGTTGATGTATGCATTGTAAGGAACCAAATAAGCAAAAGAAAATGTTGTCTCTGGGTTGTGTGAGGTCAGAGGAAAATGCCTGGTTTGACAGATCAATTATTTTCTTACTGTTAGATCCTCAGTGACTCTGTCAATGTGATGTCTTTCTCCATGAATGAGAACTTGGAGCAAGCTCAGCTGATAGAATTTAGATAAACTGTACTAGAGTGGATATGAGAGTTCAGCTTTAAGTTTAACTGACTCCCTGTATAGATACATACTGTGTGGAGGGGTTCGGCAGCTACATGAGCACACCACAGAGTGGTGACAAACACCAACAACACCCCACACATCAAAATCACTGGGCATGGCTCCCTTGATCTTACTACTTTCTTTTCTCCCTCTGCTTCAATAATATACTCTCTCCAATGAATTACTCTTCATTCGAATAACAGTAACTTGTACTACCGAATCTACTATGTTAGTCCTCTTCCTACTCTTTGGCACCCCCAAATATTTCTGAGAGCTGCAAAGGGCTCTGTAAACCTTAAAATACTGTATAGGTGCAAGCTATAATTATCATCCTCCCTGTCCCCAAGCTGTGCCATTAGAATTTCTTTATAGATGTGAACAGAATTTTCATGTTTCTCCCTCCATAGCCTTGAGTTTCTGATCCCTTTTCCCCCTGCCTATTACTGATATTTAAATCTAGGATAAATTAACAAAAAAAATCCATACATAAGTTTTGAGAAATGATTCTTTATTTGAAAACACTGAAGGCAATAAGATGGAATGAGAGGATCACATCTTAGCAGATCACTCAAAACAGCCTGATAGGGAAAACAACACAGGAACTTCAAGGTCTAAGTCACAGATTAAAGTCTAGACTAAAAGCAAAAGCAATCTAATAATGAAAACAACAGCCTGAAACAACCCAAAGTCACTCGCTGTAGGAAATCTTTAAGATATGAATAGTCATTTTAGGACAGTAAAACCAAGACCATAAGTCTTCAGGACAGTAAAAGTAAGACATAAGAAGGCCATCTTAAAGTGTTAAGAGCAAAATGGCAAGATTTAAAACACTAAAAAGCAGTCTTAAAATACTAAAACCAGTCTGGCATAATAAAAAGAATCCTGAAGGTAATCTAGATTTACTAAAAGCATAATAAAAAGGATAAAGATAAAACAGTAAAGTTCTTACAATACTGTAGGTGATAAAATAATAGAACTAGTTCATAATACCAATGGCTTAGGTTTCTACAGCTTCACAGTTTACAAAGCGATTCCCTCACAACAACCCTGTGAGGTAGGCAAAGTATTTTTATTCCCAACTGACAGATGCGGAAACTGAGGCTCAGAGAGGTTAAATGACCTGCTGAGCATCACACAGTAAGGAGTAGAGGGAGAGTTGTAATCAAAGTCTGGATCTCTTTCCAAGATTTTACACTGCTTCTTTCCATGTGGAGCCAGGACAATGGGGTGGGGTCTATGAATGTGAATAGCCTTCCCCAAGAAGTTGGTGATACGTTCCTAGATCTGCAGCTGGGAGGGTCCTTAGGGATCATCTCTAGCCCACCCCTCCATTTTACAGATGAGGGAGCTGAGGTCTAGGGAGGCTGAGCTTCTGGTCCTAGGTCAGCCAGGTCTTCAATGGCAGAGGAAGGACAGCAGAGCAGAACTCTCCAGTGCTCCTTCCATTGCACTATGCTGCCTCTTAATACTAATAGCTCACATTTCTAGAAGAGCTTTAAACATTTCCAAAGCACTTCCCCCACAACAGCCAACAGCAGAAATGTTATATCCCCATTTTGCAGATGAGGGGATTGAAGCCCAAGGAAGTTGAGGGATTTGCCCATGGTCACGCTGTTAGTGACTGCTGGAACTAGGACATGACCCCAGATCTCCTGGCTCCAAGTACAGCTGTCATTCTACTACCTCATGTTGTAGCCCTCTGTTCTTCAGAGGCAGATGGTCTAAGAAAGGGAGCTTCTCATCTAGAAGGGCTCAGTCACTCTCCAGCCCCTAGTCTAGCACCCTACACAGAGAAGGTATTCGATAAATGTTGGTTGATGAAAATGATGATTACCGTCCCCAGGCTGAAAGAGCCCCTTAGCTCTCATGCTCTGGCCAAGTATGAGGGCACTGCCTTTTACACCTAAGTAGAATAGGAAATTCAAACAGCTGCTGGCAGCTTCCCATTTATTGTAGCATACTCTCCTTTCTCAGCTTCCATCCTTGTTTATGAGTAAATCTACACTTTGTAACATCATTTGAACAAATTATTCTTTTATTTTATTAAAGACAAAGACCATTTTTCTAGAAATATACATCATTATTTACCTGCTAAAGAAAATAAAGAAGCACTGTCTAATTGTCTACAAGTTAGAATTGGGATAAAGTCCAAATGCTGGGCTTGAGTTGGTTAGCCTGAATCATTCAGACAAGGTCTGAACTGGCTGTGCTGGCATAGGGGTTAAGTTGCTAAATATGCTGGGAACTGTAGTTTTCCCCAGCTCAGGAAAAGACAAAGCTACTATGAGATCAGAAGTGGAAGTCTGAGTTTTTCTACTGCAGTGGAAATTTAAAAATCTCTCTGAAGAGAGATCCAGAGAGTCAAAGAGAATGAATAGGGGAGATAAAGAGACAAGAATGGTGGAGAATGCAGCAGCAATAGCAGAAGGAGGATGCTTTCCAGGAGACTGACTCTAAGACTTACAGTAGCTGGAGCCTTTTCATTTCCCTGGCTTACTTTCCAGATGACCTTCACTTAATGTTCAGCTATTGTGAGGATTTGATGTCCTCTCTTCTTCCCAAAGACCCCTCATTCAAAATGACTTGTCAGCTGAGAAATAATGAAATTAGCTCATCAGGGTTTTAGTCTAGGGCAGAGGTTCTATGGGTCTATGAACATGGTTTTTATTTTTTTAATAGTTTGACAATGATTTCAATGTATTTCCTTTGTAGTCCTAGATATTTTATTTTATACATTTAAAAACATTATTTTGAGTAAGGGTCAATAGGACCTTACCTACGACCGAAGGGGTTGATGACACAAAAAGTTTAGGAACCTCTGGTTTAGGGTATGGGTCCCAATTCCATACGGGCTTCTTTTTCTCTGCAATGATAGAAGTCTTAAAATACATATTATTAGCAAAAGTAATAAATCTCTGGGCCACTAGGCAATCCTTTGATTACCAAGCTGGAAATATGGTGTTCTAGCCAGTTGTATTTATATAGTTATAGGTTCTACCCATTCCCCAGAAGTGAGAGTAGGGGAGAAATAGTCTTTAGCCAGACATCTGCTGGGTGTCACTAGTAGGAATTACTAGCACTTACTAAAGAGGCAGGGTATGGAAACCCACCTCAATATAGATCAATTTTGAATTTCAAAGTCTGCCATAAAGTCATGAAGCATGTCTATATCACTTTTCCTCTAGAACTGGGTTCCTCTTATAATTATGTCTACCCTAAAATTGTGTCTTACTACAATAATAATAGTTCACGTATCAATCACATTCTGCAGTTTACAAAGCAATGGCCTCATTACCCTGGAAAAGGTATTAGAAATTTTAGTTGGGGTATATCTAGCTAGAATTTAGTATGGTGCTAAGGATGAAGAATTAGAAGAAATTATAAAGCATGGTAATTGATAGGGTCAAACTAGTGATCTTTTTAGTGGCATCAAGGGCTGTAGATCCCAAGGATAATGTTACTAGTAAATGTCATGATTCCGGGTTCCTATAATTCAGGGGTTTTACATAGAACAAAATCCCCAGTAAATTAAGTGAGATTCCATTGAAATTCAAAAGCATAAAATTACTTGTACACAGAATGGGATTGTAACATTTGTAACTTAGATAATTTGCTCAAATAAAATTCACTCTTGAAATTCTTCTCATTAAGCACCTATTTAAATATTCTAATATTTTTTGCTAAGTACATTTCTGTCAAGACCAAGATAATGAAGAGATGACCATGAAACATTTTGAGGAGGGAGATGAGTAGAGGAAGGAAACAGCAGAAGTGAACAACTATACTGATCTCTTCTCTTTTACAGCAGGGCTTTGACTAACTCAACGCTCATTCTTTTCCTGTTATATTAGTTACATTTTTCCCTGCTGCTAGACACTGTATGTAGCAGAAAGAAAAGTGAGTCCTACCTCTTCCACTTACTAGCAGTGTGACAACAGGCAAGTAACTTAACTTCTCTGAGTTTAATTTTCTTCATGTGTTAAACAAGGGTGATGAGACATCTACTGTGTACTTCACAGGAATGTTGTGAGGAAAGGGCTTTACTAAAAATAAAGCACTATTAAAGAATAATCATTGTGAATCTTTATGCTTCCTTTCTCTATTTCAGCCTGTGGAGGATGCATTGGAAGGCAAGGGTAAGTTGTGATCCTCAGAGTCAGAGGAAGTACCCCCATCAATGACATCACAGGTTCACTGAAACAGTAATAACTAACACTTATATAGCGCTTTAGAGTTTTCGAAGGGCTTTGCATACACTAACTTGTGATATTCTTATGACTGATCTGCTCCTGGTTTTTGTCGGCGTCCATGCAGAATAACATACCACTAAATTGGAGGCCAGCCTTCCACCAACCTCCATGATTGGTAGCACCTCTGTGACCCCAGAAAACGCTCTTTGATTCTCTGAAGTAGCTGATACAAAGCTCTTACCATTAAAGTCCCGTTCTGTATTCCTTAGACAGTCATTCAGAGGCGTATGCACTGTTATTAAATAAACAAATCTAACAAGCTTGGTTATCTGCCCACAACAGAAGAAAAGCATCATGTTGTAAAGGAATGGCAGATAGTCCTCCTGGCAGCAGGCAAAATTACAGAAGAAGTGACCTTTGATTAGCAAAAATTGAGAGAAAAATTAAAAGTAAATGTAGCAATCATGCACAGAAAGAATTTATGCCGAAGGAATCTGCGTAGTTCCAAGGAAGTCCCTTCCAAGAGAAAAGCCTTAGAGTACACTTATTCACATTCGCACACACACACACACACACACACACACACACACACACACACACAGTAGTTGCAGAGACTTCTAGGGACATAAGAGCTACAAGAACGAAGGGGTCTCCACGTTATGGTGGTGAGGAGGGAAAAGGAGGCAGCAGTGAGAAAGGCCGTGGCTATGTGGCTATGTGGTTCTTGAGAAACTGTGGATGTCTCAGTATCCAGAGAGTACTTTTAAGAGTTCTCGGGAGCATGTATTGGGTGAGACATGATGTAGACAAGTGGCAGATGCTGGAATGAGGGATTAAGCTGATACTAAAGAGAGAAGCAGACCGAAACTACTTTTTAATAAGGTACTTAAGCAAAAGAAGAGGAAAGACTACAGCTGAAGAACAACTCAAGAAAAAACAAGGGAACTTGAGCGCATGAATTAAAGGAGGAAAAGCGGTCCTTGAGCTGAAAGAGAAGCAAAAGTGACTCAGAGAAAGAGGAAGAAAAGGATGCGGGAAGCAAAAGGAAGTTGGTAAAGCAGCTAAGTATAAGGAGTCAGTGACACTTGTACTGGAAGGAATGGAAAACAAAAGTTTGTATTTCCACCCCAACCCTCCAGTGTGGATACTTGGAGTGATCTGAATGGGCCAGCTGCTCAATGTCAGAGGCATGATGGGAGGTGAAAGGAATTCATTTACGATAACCCCACTAGTAGTGAGGGCTGAAGGCCTCTCCCTGAGGAGGGTTTGGGTAGAGGGGAAAAATTAAGAAGATGGTATTGACAGCTGTCTGAGTATCAGCCAAATGTGGTATGTGGTGACTATTAAAAGTGATGAAAATGTGTTGATTAGCTCCCAGACATGTTGGCCTGGAGCAGTTTCACAAAAAGTTGTTAATACTCTTTCCAAGGGAAGAAAAAGCCACAGAGGCTGATAGAAAATGATAGCAGCAAGCCGGTAGCGTAGCAGCTGCAGATCGTAGCTCTAGGAGTTGACAGCAGGAGAGAAGCAGCTGTCAGGAGCAGCTCAGAAGAGTAGCAGCAGCAGATGATCACTTCAGCAGGTGGTAGTAGCAGCTTGGCGGAGCAGATAACAGCTCCAGTAGATGGCAGTAGCCCCTTAGTAGAGGAGCAGCAGTGGATGATACCACAGCACATGGCTATAGCACTTTGGCAGAGAATGAGCAATAGATGGTAGCAGCAGCTAAGTAGAAGGAGTTGATAATTTAAGAAGATGGCAGCAGCAGTTTGCCAGAGAAGTGGCAGCAGATGGTGGCAGCAACTAAGCAGAGAAGCAATAATAGATGGCAGCAGCAACTAAGGAGAGAAATAGCAGTAGGTGACAGCTCCAGAAGATGGCAGCAGCATCTTTAGTGGAGATGTAAAAGTGGATGGCAATAGTAGCTTAATGAAGACGTAATAGCAGATGAGAGTGGCAGCTAAGCAGATAAACACCAGCAGATGGCGGATAGCAGCTAAGCAGAAAAGCAACAGTAGAAGGCGGCAGCAGCTAAGCAGAGAAGCAGCAGCAGATGATGGCAGAAGCTAAGCAGCGAAGCAACAGTAGAAGGCGGCAGCAGCTAAGCAGAGAAGCAGCAGCAGATGATGGCAGAAGCTAAGCAGCGAAGCAACAGTAGATGGCAGAAGCAGCTAAGCAGAGAAGCAGCAGCAGATGGCAGAAGCAGCTAAGCAGAGAAGCAGCAGCAGATGGCAGCAGAAGCTAAGCAGAGAAGCAATACTAGATGGCGGCAGCAGCTAAGCAGAGAAGCAGCAGCAGATGGCAGAAGCAGCTAAGCAGAGAAGCAGCAGCAGATGGCAGAAGCAGCTAAGCAGAGAAGCAGCAGCAGATGGCAGAAGCAGCTAAGCAGAGAAGCAGCAGCAGATGGCAGCAGAAGCTAAGCAGAGAAGCAGAAGCAGATGGCAGAAGCAGAGAAGCAGCAGCAGATGGTGGCAGCAGCTAAGCAGAGAAGCAGTAGCAGATGACAGCTGCAGAAGATGGCAACAGCAGCTTAGCAGAGAAGCAATAGCAGATGAAGGTGGTAGCTAAGCAGAGAAGCGGCAGCAGATAGCGGCATCAGCTAAGCAGAGAAGTAATAGTAGAGGGCGACAGAAGCTAAGCAGAGAACCAGCAGCAGATGACAGCTGCAAAAAGATGGTAACAGCAGCTTAGCAAAGAAGCAATAGCAGATGGCGACAGCAGCTCAGCACAGAAGCAGTAAGAGACGATAGCGTCAGCAGGTGGTAGCAGCAACTCAGCAGGGAGTCAGCAGCTACAGGAGCAGATGAGTAGTAGTTCCAACATGTGGCTACAGATTGGCAAAGAAGCAGCAAAACGGCAGCTTTGTAAGTAAAAAGGAAAGGCAGCTGCAGAGCTGGAGTGGAAGAATGATGAGTCACAGTCAATTGCTAGAGGATGAGAGGCGTTTTATGCACAACACAGCTCTTATAGAATGAGTTATCCAGGGAATGTTCCTTCTCCCACCGGCATCAGAGTTTGTGGGAGAATAGGTCCCTTCATATATGGATGGCAAAGAATAATTCTGTGACTTGATTTTCACTCTCCTGTTGTCCTTGGTAGTTAAATATGAAAGCTACATCTGGGATTAAAATGGTTTTTCCCCCTTCTTTGTTTTTTCTTTAAGTAGGAGTGTGTAGTATCGCTCAAGTCACACTGGGAGTCTCTCACTGCAATTTTGGTTTTTCAATTTCAGCAGAATTTTAGCCCATCTAAGCAGAGAAGCAGCAGAAGATGGTAGCTGCAAAAGATGGCGGTGGCCACTTAGCAAAGAAGCAATTTGCAGATGGACTCTTACTCTGTGATTTTGGGGTTTTTTTTTTCAGTTTGAACATAATTTTAGTTGAGCATTTCTTGATGTAATTTTGGAAGACTTTTGCTTTTTTCCTTTTTATTTTTCAGATGTTAATTTTTCCATATATTTGAAAATTTTCAGTTTTTTAAAACATTATTATTGTATTTTTTGTTTTGTTTTACTTTCAATAATTATAGCTGGATTTTACCAGTTTGAGATCCCAAGACATCTCAGCGGCACCTGCCGCTTTCCAATAGCTGAGGGAGAAAACAGTCACAGATATAGATTACCTGAAAGTCTTGGTGTACATAGATGACTTTATTGATTTTGGGAAGAATGTGGAGAAAGAAGGATGCAAGTATGGGAATGGCAAAAGGAAGCTGTCAGATGACTAATGCTAGTTTTGCACAGCTTCTCTCAAGTATACAAGTCAAAGAGTATCTCCATAAGGCATGAGCACCAATCCAGAGAAGAAAGAAGCACTCTTGAACTGGGCACACCACAGAACCTTTGAGATCTGAGGACATTTCTAGGATTTAGTGTTTATTATTGCAGATTTGTGAAGAACTATATTGCTATTGCTAAGCTACTGAATGTTCTCACTCATGCATACATGATCAAAGGAAACCAAAAGCAGAAGGGCAAGAAAGGTCAAATTAGTTTAAAACCTGTGAAGCTATTTGGAGATCTATAAAAGGGCATATGTGAAAACCTATCAAAGACTTGAATCCACTGCCTCATGACTATCTAAGTGTTGCCTAGGAAGGTCCAAGTAAACCTTTTGTCCTACACACAGATGCCAGCCTGAAGTATTTGGATGTGGTGATTTTTACCAAGAAGGTGCTGGTCACCAGGAACCAACTACATTTACAAGCTGAAGACTCACTATGCCACAGATAAATTGTTATTCTTGACTTTGAAAAGTTCAAAGACTGTGTTTGAACTCAATTCCAACCGTGAACTAACAATAATACATTGATATATTTTCACAAGTACTAAGTAAATGCTTCTTGTTGTAGATGGGTACCAGCACTAGCCAACTAAGAATTCAGCATTTACCAACAGCTAAGGAAGACTCATGTTGACGTAGATGCTCTTTCCCAAGGGTCGCATGACATCAAAGCTACAGCGATACTCAAGGAGAGAGTGTAGGGCTATACGTGATTCCCAGACAGCCGGGCCATTGTCAAGTTGACGCGTAGCTAAGACTTTGGGACTTTTCCCATGAACCTTGTTTCATCGAACTTTCTTTGTCTCAATTGTCTTTAGAAGACTGCCGGTGAAAGCAGACGGCTGACGGGCAATAAGAAGCATTATAGGCCAAGAAGCATGGAAGTGAGGTTGAAGGACTTTAAGTTCCTAGAAGTTCCTAGTCCTTACTGTTGGAACAATAGGAGAAGTTGAACCTGTGTAATGGAATTCTGTATAAGACTATTACTAATCCTGCGCCTGGTACCAAAAAGCAAACAGTGCCATCCGGCGCTTATCACTCTATGTCTATGACCATGATGACTTTGGACGTACAGATCAAGAAAGAAGTCTAGAGTAAGAAACAGATTTTACTGGTTTGAGACGGTAGCAGATACTACCAAGAAGTGTGAGATGAGTTCATTATGTAACAAAGAATTGTACCTCATATTTGAAGAACACAAGCGCATCAAACCTTTGGAACTTGTCCTAACCGACTGTATCTCTGGAAGAAGAGAGCAAGAACAGAAGTTATATTTTAATGGTGACTGATCATTTCACCGGGTATGCACAGGTGATATACAATTCCAATCAGGAATCAGAAGCTTCCATGGTTGCTAAATTGTTGTAGGAGAATTACTTCTCAGTGTATAAATTCCTTGCTATGATCCATCCTGACCAAGGTAGAGACTTCGAGAGCAAGCTACTCAAAGAAATAGTAGCATTCACAAATATCAAGAAATCAAAATATACCTTACCATCTCCCAAAGAGACTCATAGCCCAAGTGTTTTCAATCGTACACTGTTGAACCTGTTAGAGCACTGAAACCAGAACAAAAAACGGAGTGGGGTCAACGTACGGTGTTTGTAGTACATGCATACAACTCCTCCAGGAGGCTACCCTCTTTAAAGTATACTTGCTGATGTTTGGGCAGGAGTCATATCTATTTGTTGATTTGTGCCCTGGAGTCTCAGAAGAGGGAGGAAACTAAAACATTCATAATAAGCGCAGTTATCAGCTGAGAGGAAGAAGGAAGCCTATAAACTAAGCATGACTTCAGCTTGGAAGAGCTGAAAGAAACAAATGAAAGTATGGTGGCCAAGTAAGAGTCTTCCTGAGAAACCTTGGTATTCAAGGGACACAAGTTGACAATTTGACTATTTATAGAATAGACACAGGGAGTGGCTGGGACCTGGTAGGAACAATTAATTGCAACCAGCTATTATCCATAGCAAATTTAGTTGGATTTACTCCAGGAGGACAGAAATAATAGATACTTACCTCAATGGACTCTTAGAAAGAAAAACTGTTTGCCAATTGTACAAAAATGGTCTGAACTGGATCAGAATGAAATGACATTTTCAGTGGTGTTCAGCGGTCAACAATTTTGCCTTACTGAGGATGTGGGGAAAAGATTCGACCCAGAGACAGCACCTTTCCTCCTTGGAACTTCATCTGTAGAGACTTCTAGGGTCCAGAGACAATTCATAGAACGTAGAAATGCTAATAGCCAGAGTTAGACCCTCAGAACGTTCAGGAATAGGAATACAGACCTATAGATGGCAATGATGAAATGACCATTAACCGGCTCAGGTATAGGGCCAGAAAGAACAGCAGGAGACAACACAACTAGGTCTATCTGACCTGTGAGCGAACTGACCTTTGATGTTATCTGTGAAACTGGAGAAGTGGTTTTACATTTAGCCAGACAATAATAGTGCTGTTTGTTCATATAATGAGTGCCTTGCTTTTAGTTGCTTATGTTTAATTATGTGCATGTTAATTACTGTATGTTCTGCATTATGCTTCTGTTTTATCATTTTTCTATTTGTTTATGTACTAGCGTTATACATATAGCATAGCAAATCTGTTAACGAGGTATCGTTTTGCTGCCTATTTGCATATATGCTAATGTTCATGCATTGTTAATATTATACAGGCCTATCTACATTGTTATTTCTAGCTTTTTTCTACTTATGCATATTTCGATTGTATACTATGAATATGCATAATCTACCAGAATATGTCTGTGTAATATGTCCTGAATATAATTTAGAGAGCGAGTTATTGAAATGGCTTTGCACTGTCCTATGCCTACTGAATGCAATGCTGTTGTGAACTTAAGGTAATAGTTACCATTGGATGATTACCCAGGATCCTGGGATAATTATCCATGTTACTTTAAATGCTGCTATTTACCTTGATGCTTGTGACATATATGTGTAGAGGTCAAATGTACAACTTCAAGTCATTTTAAAAAAGGCTACAAAATTTCTGGCCCTGGGGAAGAATGCAGTCTAGATTTGCTATGCCCACAGATTTTCTCTTTTGCCAGCAAGCCACGCAAACTACCCAGAGTTCCTGAAGTTTTTGTGGTCTTTCTTTTGCCCTTGGCTGAACTTCAGGGAAAGAAAAGACAGCATGATGGCTAGAGAGAAATGCCACCCAGAGCCGATGGGATCATTTCCTCTAGAACCCTTTTCTAGTACTCTATTCCGGATTGTTCAGGTGTAGGGCAGAGTGATGACTGAGTGAAGGATGGTGTGAAGTAGAATATAGGCTCAGCAGATTATAGAGGGGCTGGTGAGATGAATACAACCGGTCCCTGATACTTTTGTCTTCCTTTTCTCTGCTACTGGCTATACATGCTGTCTTATGTTTGCCAGTCTAAAAAAATTCCTGTGGCTTTATTTCTTCCCTTGCCCCCTGATAATGAGGGGAAAGAGAGAAACAGAATGAAGGGGAGAAATGTCAACTTCGTTTCCTATCCATTGCAGCTCCAGGTGGTAAGATTTCAGATGAACCGTCTTCTGATTATTCATTTAGTTTTTATGTCATTAACATGATGGCCACAAACGTGAACTATTTGCATTGGTAATTATATGCACAGAGAGAAAATAAGAGGGAAAATCCCAGTCCCTAAGAAAGGATAGACTGTTTCCCCTTAGCACAAGCTGGAAGGTAGGATGAGGAGTCAAAGAGAGAGAAAGTGTGAGTTTTATAATCTTGCATTGTGTGCATGAGTTAAAATGGAACCCTAGACAAAGAGACTCATATTTGCTGTGAGTCAGAAGGTTTGCTTGTTAAAGAAGATGGTTATTTTTCTCTTGATAGAATTTTATGGGTGATTGGACTTTTTTTTGGTATAGCTGTTTAGCCCAAAAGGGAGTGAGTGATGACTTTGCAGGTGAAATCATACATTCTCCCTGGCAGTGGCTAAACAAATTGACATGAAAGCACAGGATTTTGCTCAAGCAAACAAATAATTGTCCTTCAAAATAAATTGGATGCTAATGAATAAATTGATAGTTATCATTCTCTATTTACAGCTATTAATCCAAGTTTGGTCTTTATCTTAGATATACTGACGTGAAACTCAATAAATTAAGAGAGTCAGGATGATGTAGATGTCCTAGATCTGGTCTCAGAGTCAGGAATACCTTGGTCAAAGTCCTGTACCTGATTCATACATACTGGCTGTTTGTCCCTGGGCAAATACCTTCTCTGTGCCCCTCATTAAGATTCTAGGTTGCAGAACAATTGCCCATTTGGATTGGTAGAGGGAGTTTCCTCACTGGTAACTCCCTCTGCCAGTGAAGTCATAAGTCTGAACAAAAACAAAGAAACCCTCATTTAACTAGAAGGCTTTGAGAACAGATGTTCTGGTTAATTGAATTTTATGGTCAACTCATTTGTTTCAACTTGATGAAAATCTTTTCAAGATGTATTAGTCTCCTTTCTTGCCTTATGTAAGCAGAATACACTGAATGTGATTTAGTCTTTCTTTAATGATCAAAAATTTGGATGGACCTCAAGGGAATAGTGCTTAGTTTTAACAGGTTTAATAGTTTTAAATGTTGTAGGATAATGGTGTGAATCAAAGTTAACCTTGGGAAACAATCTGGAAATCAGTTTGAAGTTACCAATATGAGTTCATTTTCTTTCATTTTAAACTTTCTCCCTAAACTGAGTTGCTAGATGGGGGAAAAACCCCTACTAATTGGGGACTCTAGTTAGTGGGGCCAGTAAGGTCTTATTAAATGTGTGTAGACATACTGTGTGCATTTTTACCTTTGTCAGGAGTTAGTTCCTTTAATTTAGTAAGCACTGATTATTTAATGGGGCTGAAATTATAAAGTTAACTTCATTGAATCTTCAAATTTAGGAGGTTGTTCTCAAAGTTGTGAACTCACGTCATTGAATAATCATGACATTCAAATACCAGCTAAAATCCAAAGTAGGAAAGATCATCTAGTAAACTCATAAATGATTTCGTTGTTGATGCTTTCAGATCAAGAGCTAACTATCGGCTTCTTTAAATAATGGCTTTATAGGTTGATTACAGATGTTAGCATATGAAACTTTGGCTGAGATGGGCTTACAGGTATGAAACGAAAACATACTTGTGACATCCTAACTCTACACACAAGTGACCTGTAAAGCAAAGCAGGAGTTGTCAGTGAAACAATTAGCTTATTGCTTTGAAATGTGAATGGGATGAAAGTTCAAGAATTTGCTAATTATTCTTCCCTACTGCAGACAGGTAAGGAGTCACATTTATACAATTCAACATTATAAGTATTAGTCTACACGTAAAAGAAAACAGAAAAATCTTCCTAAAACATTTTGCTTTTTTGTAGAGGTCATAGGGGGCCAAATATATTGTTGTCTCATATTATAACCTATAACCTAGAATTTGAGGAATAATTAGTGTTCTTCTTGGACTCAGTTTAAAGGAATTTAGTTATAGGAAGAATTGTAAAGACATCATCATAGCAAGATCTAGCCAATGTCATAAATTCCAAGATTGCTGCTAAATTGCCTTGGTTAAGAAAGTAAACTGCATCTTCATTAATATGAAGTATGAGTACCACGTGAAAATTACCAATACAAAGCATTTGAATCAGGCCAGATTACAGGAAGTACTTAGGGATATTAATATATATATGTCTGTATTCATATATGAAAACAGTGTGGTAGAAATGACAGGTTGGGAGTCAGGAAGACCTGGTATCAAACCCTTCTCTGACACCTGGCAGCTGTATGACCCTGGGCAAGTACTTTAAACTCCATGTGCCTTGGGCAACTCTGTAGGATTTATCTCAAGTCATAGATGGTTGTGGTCTATGATACATATTGTCAAGTGAAATTCCTGGAAGGGAAATTCCAGGCTGACAAAATCACAGATACTTCTCATTCACATACAAAATAAAGTCAAGGCATGATTATTATTATTATATTGGCTGTCTAGTACACAAGTATATATTTTCAAAGCAATCAATGGAAATAATTTTTGGTATATTCCTTTCACCGTCAATTTTTCTACTTCCTGATGAAATAGAAGATTCTTCATCTAAAGTAAAGTTTTTCTCATGTAACACTATTTCCAAGATATAATTGTGAATTATCCTTGAATGGTTTTTGAAACACTATTAAGATGGTTTGCTTCTCACAATGCATATTTAAGTTACTTCAATCGGTTAGGCACCCTTGAAATGAGTTCTGACTTTGACGATAAAGTCATTTAGACCTAAAAATCACTACTTTTTGTCAATTTAAAGATAATTATACATGAATATCCTAGTTTCTTAAAGTAATTATGTGACCCGCCAAATTCCAAACTTATAAAATTACTATTTTTAATGCAAAATATAACTTCATTTTTCTATTGCCTCATTAAGGGCTGAACACAAAATATTTTGCTTTTTGCCATTAAGAAGGGGGGCTGGAAATGAAATAATAATCTATTTTGATTTTAATATTAGTCACACTTTCCTCCCCCAATATGGCAGTCTTTTAGTAAGAGAATGACAGTTAAAGTGATAAAAAAAAAAACCACTTGTATTTGAATTAAAAGAAATGTAAAAAACTTTCAGAGTAATTTCAATATGGTAATCTTGTAAAAAAATTTCCATTTGAACTTATATACTTTTTTCCCTTTCGAAGACTCATTTTAAGAGAGCAGCCTATTTTCAGAAGCCGCTTTGGACCCATAAAACACACTGCAATATCCCTGTTCTTCCTTTCATCATCAATATCATTATTCTTAAAGCGCTTGTTCTCCACTGACTTTTGGAAGTGTTTTTGTATTTGTATTTGTCTTTTTGTCAAGCTTGGTCTAATAGTTTTGTGATTTCACAGCAATTTATTGTATGTTCTCTGATTTTAATAACTTTTGTGAAACCAATAAGAAAGAATAGTTCAAAGACCTTGCTCCAAATCTTGGTTCTTTCATGAACTAGCTATGTGTCTATGGGCAACTTACTCAATTTCTCTGGGTCTCAGTTTCCTCATTTGTAAAATGGTGATAAAGTCCTTGCTCTATATATCTCCCAGGGCTGTAGTGAGGAACAGATGAGATAATGTATGTGAAAGTTCTTTGATGAGAAAGAAAGGCTATAGAAATGTAAGGTATTATTATTACCACAAACCTCTTCTACCCGGAAGATAAGCTAGATAACTTTTTTTCTGACAAATTTAGTTGCTAAAAATGAAATTTTTTTTAAAGGAAACAATTATATTGAACTCTACTAGAAAACACACCACAATGAAGAAGTTCCAATTAATCCACAAGATGTTCTTTCGGCTTTGCTGCTGTGGTTACGGGGTTCCCATCAACAAGTAAAAGGTCAGCGCGACAATAAGAAGCAAGCAGAATGGAGAGGAGAAGGTTTGATAGGCAGCTGATGGCATGAAAATGTCTTCATACTTGTAAATACTGACAACGCGCTCTGATGTAGGTGGTGAATCTATGTCATGCCGAGTTATAGATCCTTTAAAAGAAAAGGATTGGAAAAAATACAGATTTAAAACAAAATACCTGAACAGCCAAGGAATCTTAAAATCTTCAGTGCCAAGTAAACGAGCATCAGCAGCTTGGATTACACTCACATCCATGACTGGATAATAAAGAAAAGGTGTTAGCACAGGAATTAAACGGAGTATCGCTTGAATAGCACTTAAATGAATGAAACAGGCTGGTTTCTCATTACTCTTTGACATTCTTCCCCTATCCAGACATATTCTATGGGACAAACTCTACTGGCCTCTCAATGATTTAGCCATCAGGGTAAACTCATTTACCTTTTGTGGCTGGGTTCTAAGTTCTACCAGTTCTAGTAATTTAAACTTATTGACACCATACGCGGCTCCTCAGAAAACAAAAGGCTGGACAGCCAGACTCAAAATCTATATAATTTACTGACTGTGAATATATACCAGGATGGTACTACAGTGCATGGTAGGGACTGATCCCATCATTGTATTTTTCAGGGAATTCCCAGAGTGGAGCTTAGTTTTGTAGCCATAAATGGACAACTGCACAAAAGTCTGACTAACAGAACTTTTTTTTAGAGAGTAGGAGAGTGGCTATGTGGCCCGCTTATTTATACTTGGCATAGAACTTAACCAAAAGCTTGATAAGAATTGACCACTGTCAAGAAGAATATTAACAACTCTCTCCCAAAGATAATTCTAAAAGGAAGAAATTCTCGCCTCTGGCCTCTATAGACGTCTCTGACTCTCTTACATAAGTTTGCTCTTAGCACTGGTAGGCCAGAAATAGGAGATCTGACTATACTGGAATTGGATGTTGGAAGTACCATGTGCTGGTTTTCCCTTTGCCCTACTTTCTTAGGGAATCCCCTAGGGTTACTGAAATAGAAACACCGACATTCCCAGTGAAGCATTTGCCCATGACCATAGAGATTGAGAACAATAAGAAAACCTTTAGGAGACAATATATTTTTGAGGGGGTTTGAGGGAAGAGGATAGGAAGGAATGAGAAGAGAGGATGGATGTGTTATATTTTTAACAAGTTGCTTTCTATAGGACCCAAATGGGGAAAGTGGTTGAGAAGCATACAGCCAATGCTATGTCGTGAATCTTTATAGAGTACCACGAACCTGAAACACAGGCCACTCTAGGTACAAGACAGGATTTGTTAAGCTTTTTTTGCCATGGATATGTGGTGTATTCTGTATTGTGCACCTGGTGACCAAGGCCTCCTACCTTGATCTGCTATCTTGAGTTTCTACCTGCTCTAGGTCACCCTCCATACAACTGCTAGATTCATCCTCTTACTTGCCTTTATCATATAACTTTCTGGCTTAGTAAACCTACAACAGTTCCCTATAGACTACTGGATAAACTAAAAACCCTTCAGGTTGAAATTCCAGGCTCTGTTCCACTTGGCAATCTTACTATTCCTCAACCCGGCTCCTCCTTATAACATCTATCTTGCTCACTCCATCTTCTCTCGTCAATTTAAGTCCTATACTTCCTTCCAGAAACAGCTTAAGTTAATTTTTTTCTTATATGCCTTTTTGACTATCTCCACTCTCCTAGGAATTTTTCTGTTCTTTTGAATGTAATTGGTGGAGGGAGTATTCATATCCATGAAACCATGGACAATTGGAGTATTCCAAGGAAGAAGATATGATAAGTGCTCAGATTGGTTTCTTAATATATTCCCAGTCTCCATCAATTCTTTTCTTTTCATTGACCACTGACTTTCTAATCTTAGAATTGCAACCTTTATATTTATATGGAACAGTTTTGCTCAAAACCCTCTGTCGACTCCCCATTGAAACTAGTGAAGGTCAAAATCCTTACCTTGGCATTCAAGGTCCCCCTTCATATTATGGCATCACACTACCTTTCTATAATTTTCATGTTAATCTCCTTCACGGATTTTATGTTCTAACCAAAGTGTACAATTTGTGATCTTTTTCATGCTTCCTTGGTTCTATATTTTACTAAATTGTTCCTTACTCCTATAACGCCTTTCTTCATTATGGTTCATGGTAGCTGGACCTTGGGCTCATCCCTGCAACACATACCCACAGTTTCTGTAACGAGGAAGCCTGATGCTCATGTAGTGGGGAAGAGACGAGTGAACGTGGCATCAAACATAATGCAGTGTAACACAGATGAATTTCAAATCCTGAATTGAAGTTTGCAAAATCAGTTGCCCCAGCATTAGATGAGGGAAATGTAGCTAGACTGAAGTTCATGTGAAAAAATGGGGGTTTTAGCTAGCTGCAAGCTTGTTAGAATCATTAGGAGCTGGCTTTTAGAATGCCCAGCTATGAAATGGTGGGGAAACCAAATTTACTATCAATCATCACTATAGGAGGGTCTGGCTGAGTAAAGGGAGGAGAACTGAGGTGTCAGAGCCAAGGTAACAACTACAGTCAAACGCCAAAATTCTGAGTCCATAGTACGGTGCCAAGAAGAGGTGATGAGCTTGGACAAGCAAACAAAAGAGGGAACTGGGAACCCAAGGTGGCTTTGAGTCAGGATCCCCATGAAACGAGACAGGAACTTCCAGGATAGATCACTGTCAAGATCTCCTGGTCAAATGGTTGACAAGTTCCTTTTTTCAAGGTGTGGTAGCCCCACCCACTCCTGCGCCTTAAGGGAACAATTGCTCTATGAATCTGGATCAGGTGTTTCTTTTGTATCCTCTATTCCTGGACCCATAGTAGGAGATCAATAATGGCTCGAGTATTTTTTTGGGAACAGTCACTTATGGTGTTGAATTCCATTGGTAGCTATCAGCTTACCTTGAATTGCTGGTCCCCAAGCAAATAAGTAATACCAGCTCAAATGAAGATCCACAATTGTTTCATCTCTGGGAACATTCACGGGACGTTTAAATCTGCAGGTCACGCGATTATTTTCAAAGATGCCTTCTTCATCCCTGGCAGGGTTTCTCTGGATCTCTTTGGCCCACTGGCCAACGTTGTAAAAGTGTTGGATGCGGACTCTGCCATTATCATCATGAACACAGGCCATGACATCATCACCACCCTAAAAACAAAATAGTTTAAGAAGAAAAAAAAAGTCAGAGGTGCATCTTTTGAAAGATCTGTCTCCCGAAGACATTTCAACTAGAAGCATAACTGCCCATTCATACCTAATCCTGGATAAGAAGAAAATAAAGAACGGAACTGGGATAACCCTTTGGTCATTTTCGTAGTCTTGGTTTTTGGTTCAAGGTTGGTAATGTTACTTATGCCTTAAAACACCATTGACAAACAACTTCATGAGAGTTAGAAGGAACATTTACAGATTATGTGATCGTTAGATTGCAGGATCATAATTAGAGCTGAAAGAGACCTCATAGACTGGCTAGTGAAAGCCCTCATTTACCAACAAGAAAACTGATATCCAGGGGGATGAACTGATTTGCCTGAGGAAACGTAGCAAGTAAGTAGTGAGCTAGAACTCGAACTTCTCAAGCTCTCTGTCTAAAGCCTTTTCTTTTACACAGAAGAGATCTAACAATTTCAAGTAAGCAGAAAGTGCTACAGAAATGCGGTAGCGCTTGAACAGGTGAATGAAAAAATTATTTATGAAGAGCTTCTTCTGTGCCAGGCACAGGGGGATACAAGTAGAAAAGTTAGCCACTCCCTGCTCTCAAGGTAGAGAGGAAAACACTCAAGAAAACCTATGTTTTAGTCCCAGCTCTATCACTGTCTAACTATGAGGCCTTGAGTAAGGTGCTGAAACTAGTCATGCCTCAGTTTCACCTTAAGTAAAATAAATAGGGTTAGATTAGGTAATTTCTAAAAAGCTACAATTAATGGCTAAGAGTCTCATGGCTCCCACAGGGTGACCTTCATATAAAAACATTTCCTCCAGACTCTATACTTAGGGATGAACAGCTTAGATTTAATAATTAATCATGAAAATATTGGAGTATGGTCCTATTAGGTATTTCCATTCATCACAGGTAGGAGGGAGAATCCTTGCTGCTGTTTCGTCGTTTCAGTTGTATCTCACTCTTTGTGACCCCATTTGGGATTTTCTTGGCAAAGACACTGGAGTCGTTTGCCATTTCCTTCTCCAGGTCATTTTACAGATGAGGAAACTGAGGCAAACAGGGTGAAGTGACTCACTTTGAGTCACACTGAATCACTCTAGTAAGTGTCTGAGGACAGATTTGAACACAGGAAGATGAGTCTTCCTGGTTCCAGGCCTGGTACTCCATCCACTGCACCATCTAGCTGCTCAAAACCTTTACATTGACCCCTATTTGGACAAGATGAGAACTAGAGAGTCTGTTCATCCCTACCCAGTTTGGTTTCTCCTTTCTCTGAATCAATGCTGAAGATTCAAAGACAAAAACAAAACAGTTCCTGCCCTCAAGGGGCATACCTTCTGTTAGAGGAGAAAACATGTCTCTAATTATCTATACAAAATAGCCATCAAGTAATTTTGTGTATGTGTGGGAAATGCTTAGAGGAATTAGGAATGTTTTTTTTGGGGGGGTACAGCAAGTGGTCTTCCCCATTGGATTCCTGAATTGAATAGTCCATGATTGAGAGATGGCATGGCACAGCAAGGAGAGTCTAGGTCAGGAAGACCTGGGTTTGAATCCTACCTCAGACATTTATGAGATGTGTGATCCTGGGAAAGTGACTTAAGTTCTCTGAGTGTCATTTTTCTACATCTGTAAATAGGATAATAACAACACCTCCCACCCAGGACTGATTTGAAGATCAAATGAGAAAATGTATATAAAATGCTTCACAAACATTAGAGTGTGATATAAATATGAGCTATTGTTGTTATTATTGATAAAACAAAGTTCCTTAGTTAACTCTCTCTTCCTCTCTCTCTGTGTCTCTCTTCCTCTCTGTCTCTCTCTGTGTCTGTCTCTGTCTCTCTCTCTCTCTCTCTCTCTCTCTCTCTCTCTCTCCACACACACACACACACTCACTCCTTTCTGGATTTTTTTTTATCACTAGCCTATTAAGCACTTATTATGTGTCAGACATTGTGCTTAGGACGCAAAGAAGAGCAAAAGCTGACTGCCTCTCCAAATGACTCACTCCTTAAAGCCAACAATTGAAGGAGCTCAGCTCCCAGCTTTGCTTTACTGGGATGAGCACCGCATAAGAACAGGCAGCATGAGCAATAAGATATCAGGGCTTAAGACTTGGCCTTGCCATCCAAAAGCTCTTGAAAAATCCGCTCAGGTGAGAAGAATATGACCTGAAAGAAAGCTCAAAGGAGATTTCCACATGTCTGTTAATGAGAAAGCTCAGGACTGATAAAAGTATTTTGAGATATTGTGTTTTGGCAAATGGATCCCATCAAAATGAAAAAAAAGGTTTAATTTGTCTGAAATACACTTTTTAAAAAATGCTCCTCCTTATTGCTGGCCAAATCTTAACATACTCACCTTGGTTTTATCAAGGACATTGACCTAGTAAGAAAATTCTAGAAAGCTCAATTTGTAGGGGGGAAAACCCCAACAAGCAAACAAAAAAATATCAAACAAGGGACATACCGCACATTTAATAGTAGGAAATGAAGTCTGGACAACAGCGTCACAATTTCAAATTGCAAATGTAGCAATAATACGATGCATCATGCTTCCATCAATCTTACCATTTTCTTGTCTGAGGAAAATCCAACTGCCACCCAGCCATCAGTGTCGGCACTGAGCTCAAATTCTACATCAGCTCCTATCATACGGTAACTAAGGAAATAATCACAGGTTTCTGCGGTACATCCTGGTTTCCCATACCTAGAAGACAGAGGAAAATAGGTCTTACTTCTCCTAAAACCTTGAATATAAGCATTCCTTTTTACCTGCCCATCTGTGGTTTGGCCATTTATTGACTTTGGTATTTTAAGAACCTTTACCTTTGTCTATGTGCACTGTCCCTTTCACCAATGCAAATCTTAATGCTTATGTAATTTTGTAGCTGGGCAAATTTTTAAAATCTTATCTTACCGCTGCCTGTCATTTTCACATTACATTGATTTCAGAATAAATACTTTCCCACTCTTCTACCCAGTGAACCACCCCTTATAATAAAGATTTAAAAAGAGAAGGGAAAAAATCAGTTTGATGAAACTAACCAATACATTTATTATTTCTTACAGCATATCCAATATTCGACACCAACAATTCCCAACCTCTTCACTGAAGGGAAGGAGGCATATTTTTTCAACTCTTCCCTAGAGCTAAAATTGATTATTATAACTATACAACATACAAGATTTTTTGTTGTGGTTCTTTCCACTTATATTGTAGTGATCATTATATGTAATTCTTCTCCAGGCTACACTCAGAACTTCCTCTGCCATGCCCAGCCTCTTCACCCTGAAGCCTCATTTCAGCCTGGGAATTCACCTGTCAGAGGTATCCTTTGGCCACTGTGCTTTACTCTCCCTCTGACTGGCTAAGACGTCACAGAATCT
Organism: Trichosurus vulpecula; assembly: GCF_011100635.1. Classification (NCBI taxonomy): domain Eukaryota; kingdom Metazoa; phylum Chordata; class Mammalia; order Diprotodontia; family Phalangeridae; genus Trichosurus; species Trichosurus vulpecula. The sequence continues at coordinate 7,812,065 of NC_050581.1, read as the reverse complement.
CCTTTGAAGGAGGGTGTTCAGGTCAGCCATGCCTCATTCTTCTCCAGCCTGCATTTAGGACTTCCTCTACTGTGCCCCAGCAATGGTACATGGTACCTTTATATTCCCCCCTCGTTTGCTTTTCAGCATAGTTTGAATTTCTGGAGTGCTTTACAGTGTGCAAAGTACTTTCTTCCTTATCTCCACTCATAATTTTGAACTCTGGGGAGTATACTTTTTGTTGTTTCTCTCTGGATTTCTGCTCTCTTGCCAACTACCCAGCTATCACATGTACACTCTCCTTACCTCTTGACTTACTATTTGGATCATGGACCTACCAGTTGCTCTGACTTCTGACAACTGCATTCCCTATACTACTTTCTGATTCCAGATGATTCCAGATCACGACACTTCCTTTGCTGCCACCAAAGTTTCTGCCTACTATGGTCACATAGGCTACAGAGAGGAGCCAGAGAGAAAACATGGATTTTAGGGGACAGTTGCCAATTCTGGAGGCCTGCAAGGAGGTTAAGAGATAAATTGCTTTTCCAGCAAATAAAATGAGCCTAAAAGGCTTTGGGCCCTAGGCAGGCCTTGGGAGTAGAATCAGAGTGAACTAGATCTAAGGAGTAGAAATAAGGTGAACTAGTCAGAAGACCTCACACCCTGAAGGTCAAGGGCCTGGGACAAAAAGACTTTGGATTAAAAAGGAAATGCTTTGAAAGGAACCATATAATCCCTTAAATTTGTGCCACACTAAATGAGTAAATTGAGACTGTGATTCAATTCCGTTAGACTCAGACAATTTTTAATCATTTACGAGCCTACACACCACTAGGGGATATAAGATGTACACAGAAAAGTAAAGGGAGGATAATTTGAAGGCCAGAACATTGGTGGTGGTGGGAAATAAGCAGAGAAGGCCCCAGGGGACATCTGAGTTAAGTCTCGTAGAAATGGAGAGAGAGCATTGGACGCCAGAGGATCAGATGCTGAGTTTTGAGAAAAGCTAGCAGACTAATTTGACTGGAATACAGATTGCATGAAAGGAAGTAAGATGAAGAAAACCTGGAAAAATAGGTTGGTACCTGATTGGGAGGAGTTTTAAATTCTAACCTGTGGTGTTTGTATTTTATCCTAGATGCAATAGGGAACAAATGAAATTTCTGAACAAGGGTGCATTGAAAACATGCCAGTGTATTGGGAAACTAATGTGACACAAGTCTAGAGGATTAGTTAGAGAGGGAGAAGAGACTAGAAGTAGGCAGACCAATTAGTAGGAACTCTTTCAGCAGCCTAGGAGAGAGGTAGTGAGGGCCTGAAATAGGGTACTGGCTTTGTGAGTGGAGAGAAGGGGACAGATTTAGAGATATTATTGAGGTAGAATTGATCAGACTTATTAAGTGAAAGATTTTTAAAAATTCTTTTATTTTTATTTATTTTATTTTTATTAAGGGCATGTTTGTTCATAGTGGAGATGTCAGGACATAAGGAGAGGCTGAAGATGGAGAGCGGAATGATTGAAGGGGCAAGCTCCAAGAAGTGAGGATGGAATCAAGAGCACAAGGAGTGGGGCTGGCCTTGATAAGGAGAAGGCCAACTTTCTTTTCTCAGAATGATGTCAAAGAGGACAGGATAGGTAAAATGCAGAATGGTTTTGACTCGTGTATGGAATAGGAGAGATGAGTGAGCTCATGACTGATGACCTTTATTTTTTCAGTAAAATAGGAGGCAAGGTCATACACAAAGAGGGAGTCTTGAAAGAGCCTTGAAAAGAGAAGAAACATTTTGGAAAAAACTGCTAAGGGAAGCCTAATGGTTAGTCAAGGAAGAATAGGATTTTCCTGTGGCAGTAAGGATTTGGTTTAGATCTGATAAGATGGATTTGTAGTGGGACCCTGTAATTCCAGATGGGTCCAGAGATTTTGTCCAGGTGAAGTCCCTCCAGTGGCGTTTGCTTGCGTGGGCTGTGACCGAGGATTGAGAATCAGAAACAAGGTGGTAGTAAGACAAGGAGGAGAGAGATCCAAGGAGAGATTATAGATAGTTGAACCTGTCAATTCTAGGGTCAAGACGTTGAAGGGAGGTTAGAGCAGAGGTAATGTGCTGGGAGAATGGGGTACAGTAGAGGGACTAGAGGTTATGGTAAGGCCAAAGAGATAAGTTTAGGAAGAGTAAGGCAGAGGAGAAGCAAAAGAAGATTTTAATCAGACGGGAGAATTTCAGAGTTTGCGATCATGGAAATGGCAGTTTTAGGTGATTATGAGATCTAAGGTATGACTACTCTGTGGGTGGATGAGGGAAGAGTGAAGACAAAAGGTCATGAAGGAGGAGGCCAAGGGTGCACCACTGTTTTCACTGAAGCCCACAAGTATGAGAAAGGAAGTCAGGTACTAAAGTTGTTGAGATCTAGGATGAAGAGGGGGCAGGTAGGTGGCTAAGTGGATAGAATGCTAGAACTGGTGTCAGGAAGACGTGAGTTCAAATCCAACCTCAGATACTTACCAGCTGTGTGATCTGGGCAAGTCACTTCACCCTGTTTGCCTCAGTTTCCTCATCTGTAAAAGGAGCTGGAGAAGGAAATGGCAAGCCACTCCAATATCTTTACCAAGAAAAACCCAAAAAGAGTTGGACACAACTGAACATGACTAAACAAAGGAACCAAAAGCAAAGACGAAGAGCATTTGGCAAATGAGAGTGTGCAGGTTCCAAGGAGCTCGCTCAGTGGAAGGGGAGGACAGAAGAAAACAGACACTCAGAAATAAATCCTTAGGAGCGACGTATGAATCTCAGACGACTTCTGGGAAAAGAACTGGTGTTTTTTACGGTTAACTGAAATCAGAGTACTGGGTCAAGCCCACAAGAATTGGATGTCCTGGTAAGACACAAGGCTCTCCAAGGAAGAGAGAATTTTGAAGGAGCTTTAGTTCTCGCCGAGCCGGATGGAGTGCACGAAAGGAAACATCTCCCTCTTGCGGCAAGAAAAAAAGATGTCAAATGGCTGACCACGATGGCCAATGGAAAGACAAGCGGAAAGGACTCTGAATTTGGAGTCAGGCTCGCAGCTCAGCTTTGCCACTTCACACCTGGGAGAGATGACAGCAACACCACCACCACCAATAAACAACTAGCGTTTATTTAGTGCCTTAGGGTTTCCAAAGCCCTTTATAAATATCATCCCATTTGGGAAGTAGGTACCGTTATTATCCTTAGTTTACAGATACAGAAACCGAGTCAGATGAGGTCAAGTGATTTACCCACACTCATACAGTTAGCAACCGTCTGAGGCTGGATTTGAACTCAAGTCTTCCTGACTGCAGGTCCGGCCCTGGCCACCGTGCCCTCTAGCTGCCTGATACAATATGTATGCATACGTATGTATGTAAGAGAGGAGTGAATGCTCGGGTCTTTCTGACTTCAGGCCCAACACTAAGTTGCCTGGCTGCCTTCTCGGCAAACAGGAGTTAATACTGCAATGGCTTGCCATTTCCTTCTTCAGTTCATTTTGCAGGTGAGGAAACTGAGGCAAACAGGGTTAAGTGACTTGCTCACAGTCACATAAGCTAGTCAATGTCTGAGGCCAGATTTGAACTCGGGTCTTCCCTTCTCCAGGACCAGCACTTCTCCACTGAAGCACCTAGCTGCCTCAGAAGTTCATTTAGTAAAGTTATTCCGTAGTTACAATCATCACATTTGATATGCATGGGAAACACCTTGTTGGAATTCTGCTTCCAAGTCTGAATTTTTGTTCAATATATGTTTTTTAAATAAATGCAATAAAAATGAAAAAAAAGAGGAGCATGGTTCAGTGGTGGAGACCTAATCTTCAAGCCAGGAAGACCTGAGTTCAAGTCCTACCTCTGACACATAATGGTTGTGTGACCTCGGCTAAGTCATTTCATGTCCTGTGATATAACTAATCCCAGCTAACATACATGCATATGTTTGTACGTTAAATTATATTATGATAAATTAACTGCCAAAGGGATTCACAAATATGTATATGTGTGTAAACATACACACGCACAAACACAGACATAGAAAGAGATTTTTCTCAGAGACCATGACAATTTGCAAGATGGCAGTAGGAATTTCCTTTAGAATACCGATCCGTTCAGTCATGATTTCCTTTTGCAGGCATTTGCATATGACAGTTAAAGCCTATTACTTATACGGCAACCCACACCAGAAAAGGATCTGTTGACAGAATTGGGGATATTTAGCTTGGGAAAAAAAGAAGATATAGGATGGATGTGATAGTGGTATTCAAATATCTGAAAGGCTGTCATGCGCAAGTGGGATTGAGTTCGTTTCGCTGGTCTAATAACATCTCTCTGACTTCTCCTTCATTGCGCACTGCTCTGCCTCTCTCTTTTCATCTAGAAGCAGCTAGGGGGTAGAGCGGACAGAGTACTAGGTCCAGAGTCAGGAAGAACTGAATTCAAATCTGGGCTTAGATGCCTACTAGCTGTATGACCCTGGGCAAGTCATTGCTGTCAGCCTCAATTTCCTCAACTATAAAATGATGGCATCTACCTCCTAGGATTTCTGTGAGGATCAAATAAAACATTATTTGTAAACACATGGCGCAGTGCCTGGCACACAGCAGGCATTTAAGAAACGTTTATTTCCTTTCTTCTTTCTATTCCCTCATTACAGGCGCCCATCTCTGGATCACAGATACAGAGATAGACGTGACCCAAGAGACCGCCGAGTCCTTCACTTTACAGACGAGGCATGGGAGACACCGGGAGTTTAAAAAGTGTGCCTGGTCTCTGTCTAGACACGGCCAGTAAATGCCCCAGGCAGGATTCCTGACTCCATGTCCAGCACTCTATTAGCTCTATTCTTATTTCCCTCTCTTCCTTACAGAGCCCATTCATGTTCGTAACTTCAAGGAGATCCTTTAAATTGACAACTCTCAAATCTATATTTCTAGTTCTATCTTTTCATTGAGACACAATTTCAAATTTTCGGCGGCCTCCTGGACGTTTTTGTTTGGGCATTTAACCAATAATAAAAGCTTGTTGAATAAATGAATGAAATTGACCTCATTCTTTACCCCCCCACCCCCACCTCCATTGTCCAATCTCATTCAATGGCACCATTATTCTCCCAGTAATCCTCGCTTGAAATCTTGTGGTCGTTTTGGAGGTGTCTCTCTTCTTCTTAACCTCCATTTAGTCAATCACCAATTCCTCCCTATTCTCTGCTCAAAAAATTTTAAACACTTCCTATTGCCTACTACAACAGTGGTGTCAAATTTGAACAGAAATGGCTCTATTCATTTTGTCCAATATTATTTGTTCAATATTTTGTATTAATATTTGCTACATATCAAAATGTAAAATTTACATTTTAAAATGTAAGAATTGCATTTTAATCTGGTTCAGGACTTACTTTGAGTGTTACAGGCTGCAAAGTGGCCTGTTTGATACCTCTGGCCTACAGCATCAGATCTAAACTGGCCTTCGAGACCTTCCATGATTTGTCTCATCCTTTGTAATCCAGCTAATTTCCTACTATGCTATTCTCTGCTCTAGTCGGGATAATCTCTTCATCATCCCTTAAATGTGTCATTTTTATTCCTGTGTCTTTGCCCATAATCAGGTTGTTCTCTGGCTTAGAATGCCCTTCCCTCTCCTCTCTATTGAAACCCTCTTCTATTTATCCTTCAGGGACCACATCAAGACTTCTCTTCTTCATGAAACATTCTCTAACTATCTCTTTCTTTAGTTTCCATGATATATTATCCTGATACTTCTCATACTTCTCCTATTGCTCTCTCTCTCTCTCTGACTTCTCTTTCTCCTCTGCCTCGCTAAGTTCATTAATTCATTTAACAAGTATTTATTGAGTTTTTGTTACGTACAAGGTGCTGTGTTGTGTGAGTACTTTCTCGATCCATTTATTTCTCATTCCAACCACCCTTTGGAGCACTCCCTCTGTATCTCCAGCCACCTAATGGAACTCTCTACCTAAATGTCCATCTTCAGACTCAACATGATCAAAACCAAGCTTAATTACTTGGACACTTATTGCCTATATTACACGATTTATAACTTAATTTTGTGTACTGTCACTGCATTGTGTACTGTTAACTAACTTGTTCATCGTGTTAGTCCTTCTCTCCCCACCTACCTTGCAAGTTTCTTGAAGCCAGGAATCATGCTTTATACTATACTTCCCCCTACCCTTTTAGTACAGCAATAAAAATTAATTGATTATAATCATATTGAATAGCCATAGGTCATAAGTATTCATTTATAGAATCTACATGCGATTGAAACAATATATTTTACAACCTTAAATTGTTTTTTGTACTACAAACCTAAAGCACCCCTTAGTCTTTCCACAGTCATCCACTTTGATTTTGGCAAATGGGTCCACGGGAGGAGCAGTAGGGAAAGGATAACCTGGACAAACAGAATAAATGTTTGTTAGAATATCACAAGTACAGTGATGGCCTTTTCAAAAAACATTTATTTTGAAAATGTAACGTTTATGCATCACCACACAAACATCCTGAAATGTTCAGACCTTCTAAAACTCTCTTTAATTGGTCTAATTCTCCCTATAAGAGGGATGAGAGAGGAAAGGAAGACACATGCACTTGTTGACTCAGTCTTATATACAAATAGATTTACCTGTACACGTAGGCCCTGCAGCAGTGTATAAAGGCAGAGTATGCCCTGCCATATAATATCTATGACCCAAAGAGGGCATAGATGGGAAAAGAGCCAATGAATACTTTTTCTGTGGATGGAGATTTGTGTGAAGGCTTCCCTTAGGGAAGACACATGGCTGGGACATGGTTCCGTGAAGAGTTAGCGAGCTTTGCCCTTCTAAAGGAAAGCATTCACGAGGGTGGTAAAGGCTTATTTCTCTGATATTCCTAGGAGACTTAGGAATTTTGTGTCACTCCCACTTTCAGAGGAAAGTGTGAACTCAAACAAAGCAGGGACAGATCCTGCTATACATAATGCAGTGATTTCAAGATAGAGGAGCTTTTTAAAGCAGCATACGGAGAATGCTAAATCAGTAATCTTTCTAAATACCCTTTCCTTTGGGCCAGGCATTACAGGGAATACCATACATTTTGGATAAAAATATACATGCATGTATTTCTTTTAACTGAACATCTTTTGCCTTCAAGGATAAAAAAAGCATGGAAAGATCCCTTTCTTGTTCTGCCTCCCCTCCATTTGTTACAACTTTAATTATATAAGAAGCCCCATATGCTTAAAGTTGGATGTGATAGCTCTTTAAGAATAAAGAGCAATAGTTAATATTTCATTTGTTGTTCACATGGCCCAACAGCTGTACATAGCCAGTCAGGTATGTGGAAATCCCTAAGCTAAAAAAAAAGTGCTTTCTAAGGCAATTAATGCCTTTAAAGTAGTGTGGTTCTGGATCAGAGCTGACCAAAGAAAAGTCCAATCTTGTTGCGATTTGGAAAAGCCAAAGTGGATTCTAAAGCTACCCCAAGAATTTAAATTATTTCATGGCACTTAGGGATGTGGAAGAAAAACTCGTTACTCTGCTCATCTGGCATAAGTCTATGAGAAATAAACTGATTCATTTTCAGCATAAGATATTTTAATTTTTAAATCAAAAAGCATAAGGCTTTTGGATTTAAGGTGTTTCCTCCATCTCCTCCCTCAAGTGGCTTTTCCGAAGAGCCCTTTATCTTCTCCTATCCTATTTCATCAAGATTTTGGTCTCCTGCGTTTTTGTGTTGAGGGAATCTTCTTAATCTTATGGGGCACTTTTATTAGACGGTGAACTCCTGCTGTGTTTTTGCTTTTCTTTTATTCTGAGCGGTTAGTACAGTATCTGGAACATAATAAATGCTTGTTGATTGACTGATTATATCACAGATTCCTCACCCTTCTCTCTACTTTTCACTGTAAATATATGCCATTTACCTTTATCACCGTCATAATCGCATAGCTGCCACTGCCTCCTGCCTTTTAAGTCCTCTTTCCAGATTCCTACATCATTTTAGCATCTGACTCACTTTTTTCCTCTTAATCCATTCCTCGAAATGATCCTTTAAGGACTTAAATTTACATACTTATGAATCTTCTACCAATTAAACATGATAAGTTAGAATAATCTTTCTGCCAGACTAATCTTTCTTAACACAGAAGTGGTCACATTATTCCTATACTCAGAAATTTTCAGGGGCTCCTTCTTGCCTTGCCAAGTAGAGTTCAAACCTGATGAGATTCAAGACATTCTGTAAACTGGCAACATCTTATCCCTTTGCTTCGGCAGATCTAGACTACTCTGTACCCTCCAAACATTAGCTGTACCTTTCCACCTCTCTGCCTTTGCCCACACTGTTCCCTGGGCCTAGAACGACATTTTTCTCCCTTCTTGCCCTTTAGATTCCCGTCCCTCTCTTAAAGTCCAGCTCAAGAGCTGTCTCTTCTAAGAAGCCTTTCCTAATCTTTCTGAACCTTTCTTCCTCCCTGCCCTGCCCCCAACCCTGGGATAATTCTAACTTTCCTCCTCAGACTTTACATAATACTTTGTTTTGTAACTCAATAATCTACTTGTCAAGTTTTATTGTATATTATAGCTAGTACTGTCATCCCCCTGGGCCATGATGGCCTGTTTTCTTGTCCTTTCTTATTGTGTTAATAGAATTTTAGTATCTAGTTTCTTTCCTCTCCCTGCCACCTTTATTCTCTAATCATCTTAGAGTCCAGCTTAAAAACCCCCACATAGCATTATTTTTCTGATCCTGTTCATGTAAAGATAGAAAGGAACAAAAAACAAGCTGCTTTTTGCATTATATACGTGAGTTATGCTGAGCTTTCATTTTTCATTATGTTGTAATACAATATTTAGAATTCATCTCAGCAGTTTTTTATATGCATTGTTTTCACTAACAATGTATTTTTCCATGTTTTGTTTTAAATAGCTCAGTTCATAAAACTATGATTCAGTGATGGTCTTTCCCTTCATTTCTGGTATACTGAAACACCAAAATTCTGTTGCTGGCAAGATTCTGTGCATTATCTGTATTATTTTTCTGTCTTGTTCCGCTCTGTAATTAAACTGTGGTACGGACATTAACACTGCATTTTTTGAAGGCTATGACAGCAGAGTGCTAGCCTTGGCAGGGTCTATCATGCCGGAAAAAGGCTCTGAGTATAGTCCCAGGGACAGACTGTGTCTTCTGTTTGAGGACAAGCATAGATAAGCATGTAAAGGCTCATTACCAATAGGCTGTCCACATGGTGATGAATTCTTTGTCCATAGCAACTCACGAAACAAAGGAAAATACAAAATAGCTCTGTCTTGGGCCCTTCTGATTCTGCAGCACTTTGGTGGTATGGCCAGAAAGGGCCAGAGGGTGCTAAGAATCATAATTTTTAGGCCATTTGTAAATAATATAATATTCTATTGTAATGAAGTACCAAATATTGGTAATTTAGATGTGAGATTCTTGTCTAAAAATGGCAGATCAACGTACTACTGGAGAAACTTAATTATAGAAATATGATACTACTATTACAAAAACTCCAAATGATATAAGGAAGTTGCAGCCAAATGAATACGGCTCACAAGTTCTCCCGGGAGAACTTGGGAGAGGCAAATAAATGAAATAGAGGTGTTGAATGCAAAGGCATCAAGAAATATCACTACATGGGACACTTAGTCATCTGTCCTTGCAGTGCTCATGATGGAAATGAACAAAAAGATGACAGTGAAGGTAAATGAAAATAAATTTAGCTTACGTACCAATATTTGTTGCTAAAATGAGGAGGCAGAAATTCTATGAAAAACTCAGTAAGAGCCTCCAAATAAAACCAATGTATATGCTAATACTTAGCAACTTCAATGCAAAGATGGATATTTGGAGTAGATAAAAAATATGTTGAAAAAATGACTCAGGATAGGCATGAAAAAAGTCAAAAGCTTGCAAAATTCACAAAATCAAAAAGTCCATATATCATGAAAACTTTTTTTCTAGCAATTAGAAGGTATTGGACATGGTAAACTCTTCTCCCACCCTCAATGAAATGGCTGTATCTTAACAGATGAGGAATTATATATCAATATGAGAGTCATTTCTAAATCATCCATCTGTGTATACAGTTAGACCATTGACTTGTTAGAGAAAAGATCAAAATTAGTATTTAGCAGAAAAGGTGAAGATGAGAAGTTATGGCATGCAATTAATACAGTTTAAATCTGATTTTTTCAACCAAATTTTTGATGCTGAAAAATGGGAAAGAGACAAAGAAAAAGCCAATGAATGAGCTATTATTCTTTCTTATGAAAATTTAAATGATGTAAACCAATTTTCAAAATAAAAAGGCTAAAAGAGCCTTATTCAATAAGTACTTGGTTTCCTTATCAAGTAGAGGAATGTGGTGGCCAAGGGCAACACTGGTTTAAAATATTATGTCATTCACTAAACCTTAAGGAAGAGTTAGTGGAAGATTATGTCAGTATCCCCAGATAAAACAGCTAGAAGTATTGGAAGGAAAATCAAATTTGCAGAACGTTGGTGTGAGGCCCAATTAATCCAGATCATCCAAAGAGTATTTAAAGATGAAACTGGAACAACAAACAGCTGAAAAGTGGAAAATATCTGCCAAATTTCCTATAACAATTTCCCCCATCAATGAAAGTGGAACCACTATGTTTGAACTCTAACACCACAATCTCTGATGTGCCAAATGAAGGACTAGCAATGTTGCTAAAGAAAATGAAAACGGAAGAGTGGTTGGTGTAGACGTGACATACAAAGGATATCTTCGATGGAAGTGGCAAAATTTTGAGGGCACTGAGGGATCAGTTCTCAAGACATTTGGAAAAGGGGAAGACACAACGATTGGAAAAAAATACGAACAGTATAACGACCTAGAAGGGCGATTGAGAAGATAATAACTACTGATCCATACACCTACTTTCCATCATTAAAACTTTTTCATGAAAATGATCTACATGTATCCATGGTATCTGAGATGCAAATATGAAATGAGAATAGGCAGGCTTTTGCAAATTATACACTGTAGCAGACCACATGACACACTTGACAGGAAGGTGTAGCAAATAAAAAGTACCATTGTATTTATATTTTGTCGACAATCATTTAATTATTTTAAAGGCTCTTCACCAACAAGATGTCTCCTATGCATAGGTTAAGTGCACACATGATACTTTAATAGATGTAACCACAAAATTACTTTTTAAAATAATGCTCTGATTATTAATATCAAGTGTAGAATAAAATAGGGAGTCATATGCTCACCAAAAATGTTTGCCATTTTCATGGACTATGTCCAGGAAAGAGTCCAAGTGGAAGAGGGATTCCTTAGAGATGGTGAAGTCCTCCAGATGTTCCTGTTTGAGGATGATATTGTGCTGATTGTATCACATCCTGGAACACTACAAAGTCTCCTAAATAATATTGACAATCACTCAAAATAAGTTTGGTCTAACAACCCATATAGGAAAAATCAAGTGGATGAAGAATGCCTAATTTTCAGTCTATGATACACAGTTAGATGGATAGTCCATTTAGATGGTTCATCAATATGTATATCATGGACAAATACTGCAGATGGATGATGAGCTGGGACCAGAATTCAATTAGAGGAAGAGAATGAACTAAATTTGTTTGGGGAAATTTCTCTACATGTTCAATGACCAAAAGCTTTCCCCTAAAACAAATACCTCTTTTTTATCACTGTTTTTATGGTGATGCTAGATATTGATGAATCAGGGAATACTACGATGTCCAAAGTGTCAAAATTGTGGAGGGTGAAGGAGAGATGTATGGTGTGCCTATACAGGTTGCATCATATTACCACTGACAACTTGTGTGCAAGAAGTAGCCTGAAGGAAATCATACATGAAATGTATCCTTGGAAAAGAAGGTGAATGGTCATGTAGAGAATGTGAGGAAAAACAGATGGACAACCTGCATGGTGCCCTGTCATACACTGATATAAGATCTCGAGGGAGGTCCCAGCATGTTGTATAGACCTTTAATGGAGGATTTATGGGAGAACATGGATGAGTCACATGGGATGACAAAATGTGGATGGGTTGCAATCAGCAACACTGAAGTGAGATCACAAATCCACTGAAATATTTCTTTGGGAAATATCTATACTAATGAAACAGTCAGTCTATTCTCTAACCCTATGTTTCTAATTAGAGTCACTTTTGGTGAAGTAAGCAGAAAAGGAAAATTGTGTGTATGCAGACATATGCATATACACATACATATATTACATATAATGATTATGACAACATAAATTAAAAAACTAAACAATCGAAGCTACATGCTATGAAATTATTATGACCACGCTTGACCAAGGAAGAAATGTGAGAAGGCACCTCCCCCTGCTTCTTTGCAAAGGTGGGGGGATCATGGGTGTGGAATATTGCATATAATGCCAGACTTTTTTGATATGTTGGTTAGTTTTGCTAAACCTTTTTCTTCCTCTTTTTTTTCCTCCTTTATTATAAGGGAAGCTCTACAGGAAGTGGGGAATGATACAGCTGGAAATGTAGGTGATGTAAAAACAAAAAATATATAAGATCATCTTTTTAAAAAGAGTCACTTCTGGAGAGAAAGAGAAATGTCTTTTTGTCCTTTTTGATCATGTGTGTCCATATTATCTTTCCAGATTATTCCACTGTTTTATATCACTACAACTTTTGTTTGGGGGGAGAGGTGATACTTGGTCACATTATCTTCAGTTTTTATTACCTTTATTATTTTCAGTTCTAGAAGGAAGTTAACTACAAGAACTATTAGTTTGATAAAGTCCTGAAAGCACGAAAAGTAGGGAGAAATATGCAATGGAGTTTGCAGAATGTACCCTATTTGTCTTTTTCCCACTACGAAGCAACTGTTATCTATGTCCAAAATTTAGGCTGTTCTTCCTCCTAGAAGAAAACGTAAAGTAGGGCTCCACTCTCCAAATTGTGAATGAGTTTAAAAAATGGAAGAAGGGCTACAAAAACCAAAAAAGGAAAGTGACTTAATGTGATAAAGGGGAATCTTGTCAAGTGGTTAGAGGATGGGAGAATGTTACACAGAGAAGAAAATGAAGGACCACTGAGCACTTGGAGCTAAGTGATAGACATTAGGCTCTTCCTGAACAGCTAAGCCATCTGAGGAGAGAGGTGCTGTATGTTTTCCATGGAGTGATGGAGTAAATGTCAAGAGAAAGATAGACAAGTGGCAGGGATTAGTGACTCTTTGCTGAAAGGGTCCTAAGACAGATTTATGTTGACCTGAAAATAACAAGGGAGTCTTCTGTATTTTTCTTCTATAGCCATATAGCCAGATTATGATGGAGAACTTCTCAAGACTTGTAAAATTAGATGGCTACTATTCACTTCACGTGATTCATACACGCAAAAATAATCCTGCTAGAAGGAATCTAGAGACTATTGCTAAGTACTATGAAGTCTTGGGCAAGAAACTGGAGACCTTAGGATATAGGTACTATTTTAGTTATCGCTGCATATCAAAGAAAAGAAAAGAAAATTTGGGTTAAGCAGATGGTATCTGAAAATGGGTTTGTTATTTCTGGACCAAGACTCAAAATATAGGAATGTTAGCTTCTTGGGTAAGGATGGAGTGTATCTAACAAGGAATGGTTAAAAAAGTATTTGTTTGGAGTATAATGAATCAAATCCAAAGAAGCTTATAAAGAAAAAGAAGGAGGAGGGAGAAAATTGCCTATGTTTATCTACCAAGCTAGATACTATAGAGAGTAGTGACAATGCAGAATGAAGAATTACAGGACAGACACCCTAGATATTCAAAGACAAGTGAATCTAAGAAAGGAGACAGCAATAAAACCCACAGCTACAGATGTATTTACACAAATGCAGAAAGTATAGGTAGCAAATAAGGTGCTCTAGAGAGTTAAATGCAAGGAGGTAAATTTCTTTTCAAAAAATAGTGCAATGATAACTTGAAGTCACTAGAAGTGGGTCTCAGGGATCTATCCATTGGCTTTACCATTTCTAAGAATGACTTTGAAAAGAGGCACAAGTAGCATGTTTATCAAATTTGCAGATGACACAAAACTAAGAGAGATACTAAACATATAGAGTCAGGATCCAAAATTATCTTTACAGGTTAGAACATGAACTGAATCTAATAAATAACTCTCATGAAATTTAACAGGAATAAATGTAAAGTCTTACACTTTGTTCCAAAAAATCAACCTCACAAATATAAGATGGGAAAGATATGATCAAAAAGTGGTTCATATGGAGAAGATCTGGGTGTTTTAGTGGACTATAAGCTCAGTACATATTAATAGTATGATATGGAAGCTTAAAAAAAGCTAATATAATCTTAGGTTTCATTGAGAGGCACAGTGTCTAGATCTAGAAAGGTGATAGTTGCTTTGTATTTTGCACTGATCAGACTGCATCTGGAGTACAGTGTCTAGTCCTAGTTATCATATTTAAAGGACATTTGTAAATGGGAGACTATCCAGAGGAAGACATCCATGCGAATTAAGGCCTCTTGCTGTAAAAGGACTGATTGAAGGAACTGAAGATGCTTAGTCTAAAGCAGAGAAGACTCAAGAAGAGTGAGAAGGGACAATATGGGTTATCTCCAAGTATCTCAAAGTCTATGGTCATACGGAAGAGAGATTTAACTTACTCTGTTTGGTTCTGGGGACAGTATTAAGAGCAATGGGTTGAGGCAAATTTAGGCTTGCTGCAAGGAAAAACTTGTACCTAATAATGAGAACTATTCCCAAGTTGAATGGGCTGCCTTGAGAGATAGTGGGTTCCCACTCACTAGAGGTCTTCAAGGAAAGGTTGTTGTACAACTTGTAAGGTATATTGTACAGTGAATTTTTGTCCAGGCATGACTAGGTGACCTTTGAAATACTTTCCCACTCAGAGATTCTGGGATTTGGAATCAGAGCATTTATATTTCCTATTTCATAGATCTAATCATAGAATCAAAGACTGCAAGGGACTTGGATTTTACCTAATTTAACTCCATTATTTTATAAATGAGGTAATTGAGGCCAAAAAAATAATTGACTTCTCCTAGGCCACGTTGGACAATAAGGATGAGAGCCAGAATTTGAATTCAGGTGCTGGGATTCCAAATCCATTGCTATTTCCATTATGCCATGCTGCTTCCATCTCTCTGGTCCTCAGTTTCCTCATCTCTAAAATGAAAAGGTTGATCAATTGGTGAATGGTTGAACAAATTATGGTATATGAATGTAATGGTACCCTACTGTGTTATAAGAAATGATCAAAGAGATGGGTTTAGAGAAGCCTGAGAAGACTTGCATAAACTGATGCAGACTGAAGTGAGCAGAACCAAGAGAAAAATTTCAAAAATGAATAATTATGAAAGATTTAAGAATTCTGATTAATGCAATGACTAATCATGGTTCTAGAGGACCAAGGATAAAGAATATGACCAGCTTCTGGATAGTGATGTGATGAATTAACATGTAGAATGAAACACACATTTTTGGATATGGCCAATGTGGGAGTTTGTTTTACTTGACTATGCATATTAATTAAAAGTGTTTGTTTTTCTTTTATCCTCCACCCCCCAGTACGGGGGAGAGGAAGATGTAGAAGACAGAAAAATAAATGCATGGTAATTAAAAGAATTTGTTCATAATTTTTAAAGTGTAAAAATTTGTGTAAAAATAATTAAAATGAAGGGGTTAGGTTGCATGCCTACTATGGTTATCTTCAAGATCTAAATCTATAGCTTACTCCACTGACTATAAGCACGTGTACCTTTTTATTGTTAGCAATTAAAAAACATGTTGAAGGCAGTTTTAGCTGCCAATTAGAATGGTATTTTAAAAAGTGAAGTTTCCTGCATATATTTTGTTTTTTTTTTTTAAATTCTCAAATCTTTTTTATTTAGTTGTGGAATTAAATCCATTTACATTTAGTGGAATGTTCTATTTCTCTGCTCATTGTTTCTTCCTCTTTTCTCTTAGAACAGAATACTAAAGCAATATAAAGCAGCATTTAGTTTATTCTTGTGAATGCTATGTCTTCAACATCTCTCATGCCTATCTCCTTCCCACTCAGACCACAGCCACGCTAGTCCAGGCCCTCATCACCTCTCACCTAGACTGTTGTTACAGCTTCCTAACTGGTCTCAACATCCAGTTCCTTCCTTCTCCGTGCACACAGTTGCCTCCCTTTTGCAAATTTCTGTGTTTGGCACTTGAAGGCTCCATCCTATCTTTCTAAGTTGATTATAATATTCTCTCTTTCAAATATTCTACATTCCAGTCAAATTAGTCTTCTTTTCCATTCCTTACAACTGACATCTCATCTCCATACTTCTGCGTAGGTGATTTGGCAAACCCAGAACGTCCTCCCTCCTCAGAATCTCAATTTTCCATCAAAGCTCAGTTCAAGTTTCTTTTTTTGTTTGTTTATTTTTGTTTTTGTTTTTTTCGGAGGCGGGAAGGCAGGGCAATTGAGGTTAAGAGACTTGCCCAAGGTCACACGGCTAGTAAGTGTGTCAAGTGTCTGAAGCCGGATTTGAACTCATGTCCTCCTGACTCCAGAGCCAGCGCTCTACTCATTGTGCCACCTAGCTTCCCCCTCAGTTCAAGTTTCAACCCCTAGCAGAAGCCTTTCCTGATCCCACCAGATGTTAGTGTCTCCTTCTGAAATGAAATTTAATTTATTTTGTATATATTTTATGTGCACTTACATAAAATCTTGAGGGTAGGAACTGTTGCATTTCTGTCTCTGTATCCTTTGTGCCTATCACAGTGTCTGGCACAAAGGAAATAATAAATGCCCTCCCAGCTCTGATTCTAGCTTTCTAGACTTTGCCACCATGTCTCACTCTGGAACTTTCCTCAGCTCTAGGGTCTCCTCGTGCGGGAACATCTACCCCTTGCTATAGCTCTGGAACATCTCTCTGCCATGCTGGCCCTCTTCTCTCATTGGTTCGTTCTTCATTCTACGCCATGCCTTCCTTCCTCATTTCCACTTCCCTACCTTTTCATCTCTTTTTTGCGTGTTGTCTTCCCCCATTGGAATGCAAGTTCATCGAAGGCCAGAATTGTCTTTCTTTTTGCTTGTATTCGTATCCCCAGTGCTTAGTACAGTCCCTGGCATGTACAGCTAGATCCAAATTAGTATAAATAATGAATCACCAGAAGTGAGCGTATGCATTTGAATCTGTATTATTAGAAGTTATAATTATGTAAACTATGATTGATGGTACCATTTAAAACATGCAGTGCAAATTCAAAATCAGAATAGAGCAAACGCTTCAGGGGATTCATTATTCACACTAATCAGGAACTAGCTGTAGTTAGCATTTAATAAATGCTTGCCTTGTTGCCTTGGAAACTGGTTAATCCGTTTGGCATTTCAGGTCCTTTATAATCCGGTCCCAACCTATCCTTCCAGGATGATTCTACATCACTCTCCTCCAAACACTTTACATTTTAGTCTGGCCTTCTTACTGTCCTCCATATACGACATTCCAGCTCCGTGCTTTTGCACAAGCCATTTCCCATGCTTGGAATTCTCTCTGCTATCACCTGTATCTTTTGCCCTTGAATAAAACATGAGAAAAATAAATCACCAAGAAATAAATTAAACCTAGAATAATCCAACAACTTCCTAACTAGTATTTCTGACTCCAGTCTCCATCCTCCTTCAATTCAACCCAAACATTGCTGTGGGATTATTCTCTCTGTACATGTCAGTCTCCTAAACACGAACCTAAAATGGCTTCCAACTGCTTACCACATCCAGGCAATCTACGCCCTTCTGCCTTCTCAAGGCCGTATTCGTAACCAAATGACTTCCCACCGTTCTCTAACATGAACCAATCATACCAGTCAGGAGCCCCTCCTTGCTCTGTACACCCCCCCCCCATCACATATTACTTCATACCTGCTTCCAGTGTTTGCTCATGCTGTTCTACCTCCCTGAAATGAATTCTCCACTCCTCTTTGTTCATTAATGGCCTATAATCCTTATAGCTGGCTCCAGTCCTACGTTCTGTTTGAATCCTTTCCTAATCCAGTCCACACTGATGGTCTTGTTCTTTTCACTATTTTCTGTATTATACAACTATCAACCTGGGCAAGTCATGTAAGCTTTTGGCACCTAAAACTATAAACTATAGAAAAATTGCCAATCTGCATTAGTAAAGGGAATTTCCTTTTTGGAAGTCCCTTATGAAATCACAGTTCTGGTCTCCCCCAAAATAATATTTATGTAACTTTGTCATGTTCACAGATCGTTTTATGGGTATGTTAAGAACAATGCCATGCAATTTTTGGGTATGCTAAAGCACCTAGCAGTGTTTTAAATTTACAGAACATAGCTATTTATTTATTAATTTCAGAAATGATCATTGTTTGTGGTTAGAAATGCCCTTTGTTACCAACGATCTACATTTTAACCTCAATTTGCTTTTCACATTTTATAGAAAATGAACAATTTTCAAGATGTCAGGGAAATATTAAATGCTGCTCATATGCTTTGCAAAGATAGATGTACCTTTTACACAATGAGGAGGGCAGGCTTGGTCTCCCTATCTGAGGCAAGCAACCTTCTCAAAGACTCGGCTAGTGGGAAAACCCACACAAAGGAAATCTCAACTAGATGAACAGGGGCTGGGCTGGCAGCCCTGAAGAATGGCAGGACACACCGAAGGTGGGTAAAAATGCTGGATAAAATTGGTAGGAAAGGGGGTGCGAAGGGGTTGGAAGCAGGGAAGGATGACGTGATGCGATGCCAGTATGACAGTAAGAAGATACCGTAATGAGGGAATATGTTAAACAGCTCAAGGAAGGTAAAGGATTTTTATTGTCCCCAACGCTCCTGACAGCGAGGGATACGAAAATGCAGCTTGGATGAGGCTTGGGGAGAACTCTGGCTGTGAACCTGGCCTCCGTTCCCGCACCGCCCCCGGGGCGCTGCGGGAAGGGGGTGGGGCGCAGTCAGTGCAGCTAGAGCTAGCTCCTCAACCTCTGTCGCTAGCCCAGACAACAACCAATCCACGGCAATCCTGCAGAGGATTCTAGGCTCGCCAACCTCCATCTCTTTCTCCCCCGCCTCCGCGTCGTAGAAAGCAAAGGCAGAAGGGAGAGAGACAGAGGCTCCAAGCGCATCTGATCCCCAGTACCACCAACCTACTCCTTCCCATCTGCCCCCCCGCCCCCCAAAGCGCATCTCTTTCCTCTATTCCCCCAGCCAGAGGTCCCCGGGGCCAGCTCGCCCCTTATCCCAGTCCCTCTTCTGCCCCCCCTCCGCCCCCTAAGCCACTGTCCCTGGTGATCTCCGGTGGTCTCCCCACCCCATCCCCCTCTCCTAGCCCCCTATCCCACTCGTCATCCCTTGCTTCCAGCTCCCCCCTTCCTACCCCCCCACCGTGGACCCGCAGCCTCACCCTCCTCGGACAGGTAGCGAAGGTCATAGAACTCGCTGGCGAAGGTGCCGTAGGACGAGTCGTGCGGCTGGCGCTGCACCTCGTCGCTCCCGGAGGATGAGGGGTCCCCTCTCCTGGCGCTGTCGTCGGCTGGGCTGGCCGACGAGGCTATGGGCCCCGCCAGCAGCAGCAGCCAGGCGCTGCAGCCCAGGCAGTGCAGGAGGGGCAGCAGGGGCAGTTGGAGCATGGCAGCGAGGAAAAAGAGCCCGCCGGGGAGCTGGTACCGCCGGGTGGCTGCACCGGCTCCGGGGCTCCGTCTGCCTCGCCTCTCTCTGTCTGTCTAGGCAACGCTGACGCAGCCGCAGCCGCAGCCCCAGCCCCAGCCGCAGCCGCAGCCGCAGCCGCAGCCCCCTCGCCTTTCTTCCCCCTCCTCAGGTCCCCTCCCCTATCCCCCCGCCCCCGCGCCTCCTCCCCCCTCCTCACTCGGCTCCCTCTCCCGCATACCCTCTCCTTTTTTCTAAATCCCTCCCTAGCAAACTCAGATTGAACACAAAGGAACCGAGGAATGGGGCGTTTTTACCGCATAAAACCGCTCACCGAGAGACCTGCCAATCTACCCAGGTTTTGTCCTAAAAGCGAGGAAGGAAAATCACTGTGAACGTGCTTTGTGATGAAAAAATTACAAGAGAAGTAAGAGCAAAATAGCTCTCAAGAATTAACCATTTCAAGGATTTCAAACTTCGCATGTGGATTTTTTTAAAAATACAATTATGTCCGCATAGTCAATGATTTTTTTTAAAGGAATATTTAGGTTTGTTCCAAATTGCTTCCTTGCAGGTGCTGTTTTCAGCTACCTTGTTTTCAATTACTCTTTAGAAGAAGCTCAGGCAAATTACGAGATGTTACATCATGCGTTCATTTGTTTTCCCCTTGGAAACTGCTCCCGAATAATCTGAATATTTTACTTTACCACATTCTACCTAGCAGTGCCTTCATTTCTGGATTTGCTTGCAGAATATACAAAGGATAGTCCATGTTGAAAATCTAGTAGTAGGAGTTGGCAGTTTATATGTATATATGTATATGCATGTAGTGAGAATGAGGTTACAGTTACAGATGCCTCCGAATGTAAAATTAAAATAGAAAGTAGTTTCTCATGGTCTGGAAATGAACTAAAATACTAAATGAGCCTGTTAGTTTCCCTACCTGGACTCTTCCTTTCTTCTATTCAATTTAGATCAATTCAGTTATACAGGATTCTGCTAAGTGGCCATTATGTGGGATACACTGCTTAGGTCTTTGGGAAATATTAGAATAGAGATAAGGGCAGGACCGGTGGTTTCATTGATATAAAATATTCCCTAGGTGAGGGCACTCCCTCTACCAATGCAGGTTGACTTCTCCATTAGAAGGTGAGTCCCTTAAAGACAGGGCTCTTATTTTCAAGTGAAGACAAGCTTTCTCTCCTTCCCATCTCCCCCCTCTCACCTGAGAAAAATCAAGAAAAACAAACCTCCTATTACAAACATGCATAGTTAAGCAAAACAGATTCCTACATTGTCCAAAAAAAAAAATCTTAATCTGAACTCTGAGACACCATCACCTCTCTATTGGGAGGTGGGCAGCATGTTTCATCATGAGTCCTCCGGAATTGTGATGCAACCTAAAGTCTTAAGATTTTTTTTTATTTAGTATTTTATTTTTTCCCAATTATATGTGAAAATAATTTTTAACATTCTTTTTTAAAGAATTTTGAGTTCCAAATTCTCTCCCTTCCTCGTGGCTCCGCTTATTGAGAAGGCAATTTAATGTAGGTTATACATGTTTGGTCATGCAAACATATTTCCATATTAGTCATGCTGTCAAAGAAAACATAAACCAAAAAAGAAAAACCAAGAAAAATCAAGAAAGCAAAAAAAAAAAAGTATGCTTCTATCTATGTTCAGACTCCATCAGTTCTTTCTCTGGGGATGGATAGCATTTTTCATAATGAGTCCTTTGAGACTGTCTTGGATCATTGTATTGCTGAGAATAGCTAAGTTATTCACAGTTGATCATCTTACAATATTGTTATTACTGTGTACAATGTTCTCCTGGTTCTACTCATTTCACTTTGCATCAGTTCATGTAAGTCTTTACAGATTTTTCTGAGAGCATCCTGCTCATCATTTCTTATAGCATAACAGTAATCCATCAGAATCATATACCACAACTTGTTCAGCCATTCCCCAATGGATGGGCATCCCCTCAATTTCCAGTTCTTTGCCACCAGAAAAGAGCTGCTAAAATATTTCTGTACATATAAGTCTTTTTCCTTTTTTTTTTTTTTTAAAAAATCTCTTTTGGGATAGAGATCTGGTTGGGCAACTTAAAGTATTAAAGAGTGTCCTGGAGCATTAAAAGATTAGGTGACTTCCCCTGGGTCACATAGCCAATATGTGTCACAGGCACAATTTGAAGGCCTTCCTTCCAAGAAAGCCTTCCTTCTTGGCTATGTGACTGGTATCTGTTACATCGTGTTGCCTCTCTACGGGAAATGTAAAGACAAATAAAACATAATTCCTGCCATTAAGGAGTTTACAATCTGATAGGAGGGTAAGTCCACAAATAACTAGACAAGGGATGTGACATACTTGCTACATTCTAAGCAAGCCTATGGTGCTTATCTGCCCAAGACTTTGTACCTTCCCCATATCAAATGCAATTTGACTTATGTTAGAAGCAATTAACTATGCCATTTAAAGTAGGATTTTCTGGAATTAGGAATTATATAGGAATTAAGAATATATATATATATATATATATATATATATATATATATGAATTAGGAATTATATAGGAATTAGGAATATATGTAGGAATTAGGAATTAGCAATTATAAAAAAGTAACATAAGACCTATTCCTCAGTTACTCCCCTGTGTACTATATTTTAGAGTTAGCTACCTACCTTGTCTACCCTCAGTCCTAAGCTTGTAAAATAAATACCATAAAAAGAGGGCAAGTGCTATGAGGGTTCAGAAGAGAGAGATCATGTCTGGTTGGAAAGATCAGAAATCATGGAAGAGCCAATACTTGCAAAGAATTTTGAAAGAAGTATAGGCTTTTGATAGGTAAAGATTGAGGCGGGGGAAGGGAACAAATTCTAGGTGGGAGAAAGAACATGAGTAAAGACATGGAGGTGGGAAAGTAGATGGTATGATGAGAAAAGAATAAGTAGTCTAGTTTGTAAATTGCATGAAAACAAGTAATAGTATTTTATTTTTCCCCAATTATATGTAAAAATAATTTTTAACATTCTTTTTTAAAGAATTTTGAGTTCCAAATTCTCTCCCTTCCTCCTAATAGGAGTAAGACTTGTAAGTTAGGTTAGTCATATATGTGGAAGCCTTGAAGTGTATGGACTTAATTTTTTTTTAAATTTATTTAACATATTTAGTTTTCAGCATTGATTTTCACAAGAGTTTGAATTACAAATTTTCTCCCCATTTCTACCCTCCCCCCCACTCCAAGATGGCTTATATTCTGGTTGCCCTGTTCCCCAGTCAGCACTCCCCTCTGTCACCCCACTCCCCTCCCATCCCCTTTTCCCTTCCTTTCTTGTAGGGCAAGATAAATTTCTACACCCCATTGTCTGTGTATCTTATTTTCTAGTTGCATGCAAAAACATTTTTGTTTGTTTTTGAACATCTGTTTTTAAAACTTTGAGTTCCAAATTCTCCCCCCTCTTCCCTTCCCACCCACCCTCCCTAAGAAGTCAAGCAATTCAACATAGGCCACAAGTGTATCATTATATATAACCCTTCCATAATACTCATGTTGTGAAAGACTAACTATATTTTGCTCCTTCCCAACCCATCACCCTTTATTGAATTTTCTCCCTTGACTCTGTCCCCTTTCGAAAGTGTTTGTTTTTGACGACCTCCACCCCCATCAGCCCTCCCCTCCATCATCCCCCCCATTTTTTTTTATCTTCTTCCCTCTTCTTTCCTGTGGGGTAAGATTCCCCATTGGGTATGTATGGTATTCCCTCCTTAGGCCAAATCTGATGAGAACAATGTTCACTCATTCCCCCCTCATCCGCCCTCTCCCCTCCTCCCACAGAACTGCTTGCTCTTGCCACCTTTATGCGAGATAATCCACCCCATTCTATCTCTCCTTATCTCCCTCTCTCAGTATGTTCCTCTCTCATCCCTTAATTTGATTTTATTTCTTTTAGATATCTTCCCTTCATCTTCAACTCACCCTGTGTCCTCTCTCTCTCTCTCCCCCCCCTCTCTCTTTCTCTCTCTCTCTCTATATATACACACACATAGATATATACATACATACACATTCACCCATATATATACATAAACATATATATATATATATATATATATATATATATATATATATATATGCATATTCCCTTCAACTACCCTAATACTGAGGTCTCATGAATCATACTCGTCATCTTTCCATGTAGGAATGTCAACAAAACAGTTCACCTTTAGTAAGTTCCTTGCAATTTCTTTTTCTTGTTCTTTTTCTTGATTACCTTTTCATGCTTCTCTTGATTCTTGTGTTTGAAAGTCAAATTTTCTATTCAGCTCTGGTCTTTTCACTGAGAAAGCTTGAAAGTCCTCTATTTTATTGAAAATCCATATTTTGCCTTGGAACACGATACTCAGTTTTGCTGGGTAGGTGATTCTAGGTTTTAATCCTAGCTCCATTGACCTCCAGAATATCGTATTCCAAGTCCTTCGATCTCTTAATGTAGAGGCTGCCAGATCTTGGGTTATTCTGATTGGGTTTCCACAATACTCAAATTGTTTCTTTCTGGCTGCTTGCAGTATTTTCTCCTTGATCTGGGAGCTCTGGAATTTGGCGACAATATTCCTAGGAGATTTCTTTTTGGGATCTATTTGAGGAGGTGATCGATGGATTCTTTCAATTTCTATTTTGCCCTGTGGCTCTAGAATATCAAGGCAGTTCTCCTTGATAATTTCTTGAAAGATGATATCTAGGCTTTTTTTGTGATCATGGCTTTCAGGTACTCCACTAATTTTTAAATTATCTCTCCTGGATCTATTTTCCAGGTCAGTGGTTTTTCCAATGAGATATTTGACATTGTCTTCCATTTTTTCATTCCTTTGGTTCTGTTTTATAATATCTTGATTTCTTATCAAGTCACTAGCTTCCACTTGCTCCAATCTAATTTTTAAAGTAGTATTTTCTTCAGTGGTCTTTTGGACCTCCTTTTCCATTTGGCTAATTCTGCCTTTCAAGGCATTCTTCTCCTCATTGGCTTTTTGGAGCTCTTTTGCCATTTGAGTTAGTCTGTTTTTTAAGGTGTTGTTTTCTTCAGTGTATTTTTCAGTATTTTTTTGGGTCTCCTTTAGCAAGTCATTGACTTGTTTTTCATGGTTTTCTCGCATCCTTCTCATTTCTCTTCCCAATTTTTCCTCTACTTCTCTAACTTGCTTTTCCAACTCCTTTTTGAGCTCTTCCATGGCCTGGGACCAGTTCATGTTTTTCTTGGAGGTTTCTGTTGTAGGCTCTTTGACTTTATTAATTTCTTCTGTCTGTATGTTTTGGTCTTCTTTGTCAGCAAAGAAAGAATGCAAAGTCTGAGACTGAATCTGGGTGCGTTTTCGCTGCCTGGCCATATTCCCAGCCAACTAACTTGACCCTTGAGTTTTTCAGTGGGGTATGACTGCTTGTAGACTACAGAGTTCTATGTTCCACGTTTGGGGGGGAGGTGCCAGCTCTGCCACACCAGCACTGCTGCTTCCCCAAGAACCCCCAACCTGAACTGGGCTTAGATCTTCAGCAGGCTGTGCACCCCTGCTCTGATCCACCACTTAATTCCTCCCACCAGGTGGGCCTGGAGCCGGAAGCAGCAACAGCTGTAGCTGCCCCACCTCCGCTGCCCCCGGGGTTGGAAGCCGAACCGCAAACTTCTTCCACTGCCGCAGCTTTTCCCACTAACCTTCTCAGCAGTCTTTGGTGTTTGTGGGTTGAGAAGTCTCGTAACTGCCGCAGCTCACTGATTCAGGGCGCTAGGGCATGCTCTGCCCGGTTGCTGGTCTTGTTGGTCCTTGCCGCTCACGCTGGGCTCTGCTCTACTCTGCTCCCAGCTTCCAGCTCCGTGTGGGATAGACCTCACCCAGAGACCATCCAGGCTGTCCTGGCTGGAGCCCTGCTTCCCTCTGCTGTTTTGTGGGTTCTGCCATTCTAGAATTGGTTCAGAGCCATTTTTTATAAGTTTTTGGAGGGACTCGGTACGGAGCTCATACTATTCCCTGCTTACCAGCTGCCATCTTGGCTCCGCCCCCCGTATGGACTTAATTTAAGGAACCACTCGAAGTTTTAAAGTTAATGTGATTAGAATAGCTGTGAGTAGAACAGATTGAAAAGGGGAAAAGATTAGTGGTAGGGAGAACAGCTTATGCAATTCCAAAATGATGTCACTGGAATACGGATGTGGTTTTGTGGTATTTATTTTCCTATAATCTACAAAGAATTGGATGATCCCATTAGGTTTAGGAAACTACATAAAAGGGAGGACCTAGGTAAAGATGGTGGTGAGCATAGTTTGCTTTAACATGCTTGGTATTGTTCTTCTAATGATAGAATAATTGAAATTCAGAGTTTGAAGGAACCTCGGAGGTCATCTAGTCAACCCATACCTAAAAACAAACAAACAAAAACTACAACATTCCTAATAAGTAGCCATCTAACCTTTCGCCTTGTAGTCCTCAGTGGGAAAGGGGCCCCAGGCAGCCTGTTTTGATCTAGGACAGCTCTCATTCTTCACAAGTTTTCCTTTACATCTAGCCTAAATCTACTTCTCTGCAATTGGCTCTCATTACTGCTTCTAGTTCTGGCCCCAGCACCAACTAGATCAAATTGAATTCCTCTGCTACATGACAGACCTCTACACATTCAAAGCTAGCTACGACGTACCCTTAGCCCTTCTCTTGGTTAAACACCCTATTTTTGGTAGTGAGGGAACAGAATGCCACGCACTGGAGATTTAATTCTGTCCATTTTGCCTGTACTTGTTAGCAGGTAAAATATGTAGTTGTCTGATGGTATTTACAATGAATTGTTTAGGAAAACAGGAGCAAACATTCAAGAAAGGCTTGTGGAGCAGTATGGTAGTTCTGCTATCGTCTGCTTCCCTCTCTTTGTGGGCTTTGGTGATTGACCCTCAAACATGGGAGCAAACATTCAAGAAAGGCTTGTGGAGCAGTGTGGTAGTTCTGCTGCGGTGGTCTAGCGTTCCACTACCCCCTGCTTCCCTCTATTTGTAGGCTTTGGTAATTGACCCTCAATCCCCGCGGTGGGGTGGGGAGCTCAAATGGCCTGTCTACATCCTTTGGGTATGGGGGTTACTTGTATGGGTCATGTACTCTTCTACACCAGAGCTTAAACTTAGAGTGGACCAAGTAAAACGTTTGAGTGACGATAGGTTCCAAATTCAGCCTTGAGTTAACATATCTTTGCCCAGTGGCCAAGCTCTGTACCCTGTCACTGAAGAACAGTGCGTGACACTGGGCACCAGAGTTTTAGGGAGCCTCCCAATAGGGCTGCAAGCATAGGAGCTTATTATCCAAGTCATTCTGGTTTATGCTCATATATACTCACACAATTATTTATTTTCAACCAATCAATTAATCAATAAAGATTTATCAAGCATCTACGTGTCAGGCACTGTGCTAAGTGTTGGAGATACAAAAAGAGGCAAAAGACAGTCCCTGCCCTCAAGCCCACGATCTAATCGGAGAGAGGGGCCCAGTAAAGTCTCTATCCATCCATTTGTGTGGAAGTGGTAAGCTGTCGCTCTGGAGGAACTTTGTTGCCATATCCGTCCATAAACATCTCAGAATTCCAAAGAGAAATTTGGAATGTTAATCCAACAATATTAAAGTAAATTTAAGGTGTAAGAAAGTCTTCATCAAGAGCTTCCATTACTCCTGGAGCTTTCCAAGGTGAAGCATAAGGCTATCATTGAGAGTACCATGCTATAGAGGAGGGGGTCTTAACCTTTTCTGTGTCATGGATGCCTTTGATGGTCTGGTGAAGCCAATGGACTCTTTCTCTAAATAATGTTTTTAAATACATAAAACAAAATACACAGGATTAAAAAGGAAACCAATTATATTGAAATAGTTACCAAAATTTCAAAGAAAACCCACACACATAAAAGGATGTTCATGGACCCCAGGTTAAAAACCCCTGCTTGAGGTGGGACATTACTGCCACGTATGAACACTGTTTTGAGCAGGTGAGCACAAGAACCGACACTTCTCTCTCCGATGCCTGGCACCGATGCCACTTGGTGGTTTTGCGCGGTGCTGCTGTTGCAGCTTTTGCCGGTCACAGTGTGTGCTGACGACTAGATTTCGGATTTACCGCAGCAGATCCTGTCTCTTTCATCACCTGTAAGATTTGGTAGTCTGATGAACTTTTGGTTTGATCTAGCATAGGCTCTATTTTTCTCTCTTGGATCGAGATTTGCCCACTTTTCCCTAGGAGACTTTTTACTCCTTTTTAATTGCCTTTCAGTATTCATCTCTACAGGCCAGGGATTCATCAAGTTTGTTCTTGGGGTAACTAGTGATAAAGTCAACCACAGCCTATATAAAAGGCTTCCCCTTTCATGAAGCTCTGGGGGTGGAGATGGGAGTGTTGAAGGTACCTCTAATATCCTCTCCTAAAGTGGAAGTTTAGTTTGACCACTTTCCCCCATCCATTGACAAACCTACCAAGTTTTACAATAATTGGGCTAATACCAGGCTAGGTGGATTAACGAGAACTTAGCTAGAATCTCTGCTGAATTCCCATCATTCCAGAGTCTCTCAAAATGGACAGATCTGATATCAGCTTAAAAAATTTCTCTTATGGAGAACAGTTAAGTGCATCACCGACTTCTCTGTCACAAGGGGTGGTCACATGCTGCCAGTGGCTGTGGTGCCAAAATGGCTGGAGGTGGCCCAATGCTGCGGAGAGTGAAAAGAAAAACACAAAACATGGGCCAGGTGGAGGAGTAAAGAACAGCTCCGTTTATTTAACTGAGGGACAGGACTTATATACCTTTCAGGCAAGCAGAATCACCAAATCCACTTGCATAATGCATGACTTCCTCATGCTTTTGTTCCCCTTTTGTCGCAAACAATATTGTGTTAATAGCCCACGGGTGGTATTTAGCACATGTGTGTCATAGGGGTTTTGGAGAGTGCACATGTGTACCAAGGAGGCTTGAAGAGCCTTCATCCTGAGCAGCATGTGCATGCTGAGGCGGGGGATGGAGAGGCCACCTGCCGAGTTATCAGCCCAAGGGCAAGAACAGGCCTCTGGCCTGTATCTTATCCCAGAATGGACTTTCTCAGAGCTGGCCCTCTACAGTCACATACTGTAAGGAGTCCTATCTTAAATGCAGCTTCCATTTTCTTTAGAATGAATTTCTTGGTACAATGTAATTTGCCTCAAGATTTGGGAGGGAAAAAGTGGAGACAGAAAGAATCCCAGGTAGTAAAATGGACAGTTGTGATTACATAAAATTGAAAAGTTTTTGCACAAACAAAATCAATGCAATTAGAATTAGATGAGAAATAGATAACTGGGGAAAAAATCTTGGCAGCAAGTTTCTATGATGAAGATTACACAGGGATATAGCGATACATAGGGAATTGATTCAAAATTTTAAGAACAAGAATCATTTGTTAATAGACAAATGGTAAAACATTTTAAATAGGCAGTTCTCGAAAGAATGAAAACAAGTTGTCAACAACCATACAAAAAATGTATCAAATGACTAATAAATGTAAATTTAAACCCTGGGGTTCCACCACACCCTTATCAGATTTGTAAAATGATCAAAAAAAAAAAGAAAAAAAATTGTTGGGAGATTAAACACACTAATGAACCATTGTTGGAGTTGTGAACTGGTTTAGGTATTATAGAAAGCAACTTAAAACTATACTAAAAAACACTAAATTGTGTCTATGTTTTCATTCAGCAATACCACCATTAGGTCTGTACTACAAAAAGATAAAAAAGGGTGTCAGGATCCCTATACCAAGACCACCCTTCTCATTGTACTCCTCCCTTTTTACTATTAGGAGACACCCTGTTTTCCAGAGCTAAGGCCCAGCAACAAGCAAGTTATGCCCCGAGCTTGGCATAACAACAATCCTTTGTTCTTGCCCTCTGGATGAACTCAGCTGCAGCAAAATCCCAGAATTATTTCATACCAGCACCAGGTGGTCTCTGAGCTGACAAATACCTGCAATACACACACCCTGATCATGGAGCCCTGCCCCTCATTGTCAGGGCTACAGCTTACTGAGTTGTCACTAGTATAGGTAGTGAGATTTGCCCCTGCTAAAGTGGGTCTCCTACTAGAAGAGGGCCTGACACATGTGTCCAGTTTCCTTCCTCCAATGGAATAAAGAAAACTTTTTGCTTGTGACCACTGTTAGCTCTCTACTTTCATTTTGTTTTTATTTTATTTTTATTTTCTGAGTTGTGATAACCTGTGGTATTTTTAGAGTTAATAGAAGTTGCAAAACCTCTGTGACCCTTGGCCATTTGTTTTCAGGGTTGACAAGAGAAAGGACTTATATGTATAAAAATATTCATAGCAGCATTTTGGTGGCAGCAACAAACTTGAAACAAACTGGGTGCTCATCGATTAGGGAATGACTGAAAAAATTATGGTATATGAATGTAATGGAATATTATTGGGCTGCAAGAAATGGGGAAAGGGATGGATTCAGATGATAATGACAGCTAGCTATGGGTTGATGCAGAGCAAAATGAGCAGAACCTTGAGAATAATTTATACAATGACTACAACATTATAAAGAAAAACAAGTTTTGAAAGGCTTACAGGCTCTGATCAATGCAGTGACCACGCATGACTCCACAGGCCAGAGGACAAAGCATGCTGCTCTTAGTAGGAGTGCTCTGTGGTCTCCTGTGAAATTAGCTGCTACATTGGGGAACATCTTCCAAGATCCTCTCTTGGGAGCCCCACATATGTTTGGGGATCCTCTGACTTTGCCAGCTTTCTTTTTGAGCTAATGTGCTTGTCCTATAATTGGATGGGTTTGGACTTTCATCTGAAATGCCCTGTTAATGTGAAAGGGATCCAAAGGAGAAAAATAGAGAGTTCTTCTACGTGTTGTAGGGATCTGTGAAGAAATTTTGTCTGGGCCTTTATTTGGCTTTCTCTGTACACTAGTACATGACCCTCTGGGGAAACTGTTACCCCACCTGGGATTGGCTATGTGCTAGAATTTTCACCCAAGGTGGTTTGGTTTCTCACTTGGATGTATGTATGGTGAGGTCTTTCAGTTGACCCATGGATTAGGAACCTAATGCCTGCTAGGAGAGTTCCACATACTCTGGGAGCTAATTTGGGATTAGACTTTTCCATTGAGAGGGATATCTCATTTTTCTCTTTCCTTTATTTTGTTTTAATTTAATTTTTTATTTAATTTAAAAAATTTTTTCATTTTATTTGTGTTTTCTCTCTCTTTTTTTGTGTTGAGACAGGCCCTTTCTTATAAGTGCTAGGCAGATAGTAAAACCTGTAATTTGGGCATTTTAAATGGAGCTCCACAGTAACCTCAAGCCCCATTTGTGCAACATCTCCATCCTAGAAAGCTAAGGAGTATGACACATTAGATTTCAAGACACAAGAAAGAATAATTTGCTTTATTGAATCAGGTCTTGCCATTTATTTGCCCAGTTTGAGAGCCTTGATTGAGTAAATGTTGAAAGCCGTTAAGTACCTTATAGAAACTGTGTATCACAAAAAATAAAATAATAAAATTAAGGAAAATCAGTGTACCTGCTCTGCTCTGGCAGGTTTCTTCTTAATTTTCCTGATTTGCTCCTCTGTGCAGCAGATCCCAGCATCCCTGATTAGAATGATCCATACCCAAGCATTCCTTAAACCAGCACCAGTTACATTTTAGATTCTCTGTTTAGTTTCTAGTCTACAGTTACATAAGCTATTAGTAGTCCTGGTACAATATCACATTTCTGGTGTCTCCTTTTATCTACATAATCAATCTGGTCAGCTGAATAAAACATCAGCAGAAGCAGTGAGATACCCACTCCAGGACCAAGGTTAAGCTAAGCACTCTGCACTCTGCCAAGGCCTAAGAATTCAGGGTTTCTTAAACTTTTTCCACTCGTGATCACTTCAGCACTTCTTAAACTGTGGGAAAGTCTCCATAAATCACTTTGCAAACTTTAAAGTGCCGTACGAATGTTAATTATCATTGTTATCGTTATCATCATAGCACCAGCCGAATGTCTGCAAAGAGAGTCCTTTCCGGTACCCTTCATCACTTACCCTGGGACCAATCCTCTCCTGGGATTAGCAGGGGCCCTATGGCAATTTACGTATGGTCATTGATCCTTCCCAAAGCCTGAGTGCTGGATAAAGTGGCTCTTGGAACCTTGAGTAAAATGTGTGCAAGTGTGTCATTCCACATGTTATATCGTAAAAAGAGAGAATTCCAGCCTCATAGTCCAAAAAAATTCCAATCCTTTCGGGATCGTGATCTATTGCTATTCGTGTCCTTTCTCCATTATGAAATGCCCAGTATTCTAGATCGAATCTTTTTAAACACCAAGACTCTCGATTAAACCCCAAACGACTGGCTTCAGAATCTCCTTTGCGCTCAATAGAAGAATAGGCTACCCCTATCCACCATCCTATCCCAGACTTGAGTAAATCCACCTCCCAATAATGACTCCCAGAAAAGAAAGAGTCCCGGCTCAGCACCTGCCACAGTTTATCAAACCTCTGGGGATTACATAATTGAATCTTGCCAATCAAAACACAGGTCACAGTCAAACGGTCTTCAGACAGCCGCAGCCGGGGATGCATTGTGTCTGGCTCCAGGGTTGGGATTCTGGCATCTGTTTAAAGACAATGCCCCAAATGAATTAGCCATTCTTTCCAAAATATAGCAAAACAACAAGAATAAGACACCTGAATAATCTGAAACATTCAGAGAAGGATATTTTGGTTAATTGTAAGTTAATCAGGCCCTTGGTTATGTTTCAAGCTGTGTTAAAAGCCTTTCTAAATTGTATCAGGTTTTTTTTATGCTTTTGTTTTTTTGCCAGTATATGACAAAAATTTGGCTCTTCCTTCAATGAATGAGAATCTTGAAATCATGACAGATACATCACCATGAAGAACTATGATCATTAAATGGGACTGTAGATGTAAATGGTATAGAAGTTGCTAGTCGTCAGGGATTTATTAAGTTTTCTGATTTGCTTTTCCTTCCTCCCCCCCACTCCCATCCTGCAGTGCTTATACTATGCTTAGTGCCGGGTCCCACATTTTGGGACAGATATTGATAAGCTGGAGTGCACCCAAAAGGGAGACTAGGACATTGAAGGTTCTTGTGATCATGTTACACAAGGATTATTTGAAGGAACTAGAGATATTTCACCTGAGAAGAAAAGCCTTGGGGGTTGGGGGTGGGGGTGGGTGGGTAGCTTTCTTTAAATGTTTGAAGGTCAATCCTATAGAAGAGACATTAGACTTGTGATGCTTGGCTCCAGAGGACAGAACTAGGAATACAAGGATAGAGTTGGAAGGACCTCATGGGCCCTCTGGTTCAACCCTCTCACTTTAGAGATGAGGAAACTGAGGTCAAATTTGAACCCACATGCTCTGATTTCAGGGCCCAGAATCTGTCTGCTTCACCAAGCTGTCTCTTAACTGGTGAGAAGCATCAAGTCAGATTTAGGATTGATGTAAAGAAAAACTTCCAACAGTTAAAGTCATCCAGAAATTGAACAGGCTGCCTTGGGAGGCACTGGGTTTCTTCTCACTTATGGATGACCACTTTGGACAGACTTTATAGAGGAGACACCTGGCCAGATACTGATAAGACTAGAGGGACTTTAAGGTTCTTTCCAACTCTGAGATTCTGCAAAATAAGAACAGCCCAAAAATACAAGTTTAGAAAGGTGGAGGCTATATAGGAGGATATGAGGTTTCTTAATTCATAAATGTTATTCACCAAATCTTGGAATCCCCTAGGAGCAGAGATTCCCCTTTAAAATACAGTGGGATAAATTTGGAACACAGAAAGGGAACCCTAACTTTACAGAACAAGTGTTCATTTATGGAATTCACCATACCAAGATGTGGTAGTAAGACCTGGGAAAAAATATTTTAGAAAAGGTTCAAAAGAAGGGGTTTGGACAAATCAAACTCATGGAAAATCCATTTCAAGAGAAATTAGTAAATTTAGGGACATCCCTAAACTTTTCAAGTTGATGATATCACATGACTTAATGTTTATCTTCACAAGCTGGAATTCATTTAATCCTCTCAACATCCCTGTGAATTCACAGGGTTGCTCCTTTTCCTCCTCACTATTATTATTAGGCTTGGAATGATGATTTCATTAATTCAGGAAATTCCATTGACTATTCTGCAACTCATTGTCTTAGAGAGTTATTTGGTGGCCCTGAGAAGTTAAATGACTTTTCTAGGGTCGCATGATATATCAGAGGTGAGGCTTGACTCGAGTTCTTCCTAACTCTATCCACCATGCCCCAATGCCTCTCAAAGTAGTTACTACCATCCTCATTTTACAGTTTAAGAAATTGAGAATCAGAGAGGTTAAGTGTATTGACTAAGGCCACACAGGTAGATTTGGGACCCAAACTGAATTCTTCTGACTCCCAAATCTGGATTCTTTCTATTATACATGCTGCTACCAGGGAAGAAAATATTGCTCTCTTTTGGGGGGGGTGATTTCTTTCTTCTTTTTCTTCCTTCCTTTCTCTCTTTCTTTCAGAACTAGGACTGTATTTCATTGGCATAGCAAACCCCTACTGAGGAAATTCCTCTCAAGTTCAGACAGGCTTCTGCTTTGCATTTATAGTCATAATGAGTTGCCTGTAGCACTGAAAAATTAAGGGACTTGCCCAGGATTGCAAAGTCATTATATGCCAAAGGCAGCACTTGAACCCAGGTCTTCATGACTCCACAGCTGGCTCTCTAACCACTCTACCACACTGCTTATAATCAATGTCCTTTTACGGTTGTACCTTGGTGTCACTGTGAGAGGTAGAAGCCTGAGCTTGATGAGCCATGAATCTGACTCAGTGTGACATTTTTAAGGTTCTTAAAATATTAACCCGGGTATGTGCATCCTCTTAAGCAATTTTCCATACTTCATAATAAGCAATTCAAAACATTCTGTCTCTGTCAGAGCTATGAAGATACAGCTTCCCTATGCTACTCATGAACTCTTCCCTTCAGCTCTGTCCTACTCAGCAAAGACGGCATTGGTTCATAGAATGATTGCCTGCTTATCTTCCTCCTCCTCTTGACATCATCATACTCTGTGGGTACTCAGATACTTTTACCTGGAAGGCCTCCAGAAACTTGTAATGATTAACTGGAGCATGCATGCAATTATATTTAAATTTACTCTCACTAATGCCACTCCAAGGTGGACAGCACGGTGGCATGGCAGGAAGAACACTGGAAAGTGAATCTGGACACTCGGCTTTTAGTCTTACTTCTGCAATCTGCTTATGGGAACCCTCAGGCAACTTACTTAGCCTAAGTCTCAATCTGCTCTTCAACTGGCCCAGATCTCTAAGGTTCTTTATGGCTCTAACATACTATGATTCTATCCAGCATCCACATTTAGGCCTCCATCTCCTGACTCCCACCCCACTTCAACCTATGTGAATACATTAAAAACTGGGCTAATATATTCTTTATTATTGTCATGTCCTCATGTGGGCCAGAGTCATTACTGAGGATCATTTTATCTATTTGCTATGATGTCTCTGGAGAGATTTAGGACTTTTCTCGTCAGTATATTTCCGAAAGACGATTTGCGTGATTTGTTTAGAATGCTGCAGTACCAATGGTGTGGTCACTCACTCAACCCCATGAAGAGCTGCAGGCACAAGAGGAACAGGCATGAAGGCGAAGCAGCCATGAGTAAGTCCTGTTATGTCCCGTGCTAGCTGAACTGTACAGTCTGTCTGCTAGTGATACAGTTTAGTAACAAATGACTTTTAAGTAATACCAGACAATATTTTTTAAAGTTTCACATAATGGTCACACCCCACCTTTGTGCAAAAAAAAATTTGGCATAAAATCTGTAACGATTATGCAGTGAGATGTGGTAGGTACTTGATACAACGCTTGCTGCCTTGTCGCTTACCAAAGCCTTCTCTTTTCCAGGGGAAATATCCTCAGTTTTTTCAAATAGTGCTTGCATCACATGGTATTAAGTCCCCTTTCTGTATCAATTACTCTATGCTTGACTAGGCTCCAGAATCATAGAACTGCAGAATTAGAAGGGAACTCAGAGGCCACCTTGTCCAAAATCTACCTGAAGCACTCCATAACCCATGGGGAATTATCCAACTAGTGGTCATACTGTGTCTGACGCTCATTTGGATACCTCGGGTAACCTGCTACCTCTCCTGAGGCAGCTCATTCTGTTTCTGGACAAGTGCTCATTCTTAGGGAGATTTCTTTTACAGTATATTGACCTGAAACATGCCTTCCTGGAATTTCCATCCATTGGTCCCATTCTGCCATCTGCGGCCAAGCAAAATTAATGGCATTCTTCTTCCACATGATAATGCTTCAAACATCTGAAGACAGCCATCATGCCCTTTCTTTGTCTTTTCTCTTTGCCTTTTGTTTTTTGTCATGCCTTCTCCCTTCCAAGCTAAACTGGGGGGAGGGGGGATGGGGGGGAGGAGCGGTCTTTAGCCTGATGTCTTTCACCATGCTCTCTTACCCCAAAATGAGAAGAAGTGTGAAAGAGTGGAAAGAATACAATTCATCAATGAATAGGTGTTTAAATCCTGGGCCTGTCTCTCTCACACACACACACACACACACACACACACACACACACACAGTACTGCCACTATTTTTATCCCCACTTTTTACAGATGAGGAATAGGAGCCTGAGAGAAGTTAAATGATTTGCCTAGGAGTAAAAAAAAAATTAGGTATCTGAGGTGGGATTTGAACCTAGGTTTCCCTACTTCCAAATCTGGTGTTCATTCCACTCCACCAGGCTTCCTTTCAGTCATGTAGCCTTATTGGACTTTGATCTCTTTATCTATGAAATGAGTTGGAGTAGATAATCCATAATCTTAGAATACTATCAGATCAATTTTTCCAACCAATATGCATGTATTATGATTCTGAATCACTCTTTATCTGGATTCTCACCTATGACGCGGCTTATCAGTTTCTCCCCAAATTGTGACCCTTAGAATTAGAAACTTTCAGATGTGTGCTCTCCAGGTAAAAGTGGAATGGAATGATCACATCCCACGTTCTAGATACCGTGCTTCTATTTACGCAGATTTCATTAGTTTGTTTGTTTGTTTTCTGGCTACTAAGCAGCACCACTAATAAAAATAGTGCTTGATCTCCACCCAAATGGCTTGGTTATCTCACGTGGAATATTTTCTAACCCACGTCACTCTCAACCTGTGCCTGCACAGTTGATTTTTAGAGCCTACGTGCAGGACTTTGCATTTATCACTGTTAAATTTCATCTCAGATTTAAAAATCCTTTGGGGCAGGGGTGTTGTGGTCCAGTGTGGTTTGACTTTCCATGACCAACACTGATTCTAATGCTTTAAAATGCAACTAAAATACTTTGTTTTGACGAGGAAAACATTTTAAAATAATGAAAGTATACTCTATCTCAATTTGTATGTGAAAATAGAAAGTGTCATAGATTTATGCCAAAAGTCCACAGCCTTATGCTATTCTATGTTCCTTTACACACCAACGTTACCTTACATTTTAAGAAGAGTGAACGCTCAGGTGTGGGTGTTGTTTTCAGCAATGTGCCGGGTTTCGACTTGGACGATACAGAAAGCTGACTGCAGATATCTAGAAGAAATTGCAAGAGACTTGTTACGCACCCAGAGAAACAACTCGCCGTTCTAGTCTGTAGTGGTTTTGATTCTTTTTTCTGAAGTAAAATTTAACCTTACTGTATTACGGGTGATTGAGGAAGAAGTTAGGAAGAAAAAAAAAAAGCATATTTACTGGTAGCAATACAGGAAGGCAGCCTCAGTCTGTACCAGATGATAGGCAGAGAGAGACTATTCTAGTCCAAAAGCAAGTCTTGGAAATTGGAACAAGGAGTTAGGTAGGGCTGATAGTTCCTAAGAAATTGAAGTGGAAAAGCGTGGCTGGGCACATACAAAAATGGGAAGATGGTGGGCACAGTGTTTTAGAGATGAGGTAGGGTCAGATAACAAGTTTTTATTACAGGCAGGTAAATTTAGGATCAACAGTATGAGTTAAGTCAGTGGTCCCTGGGCAATATTGATGCATGCTTTTGCACCTGATCAAGAAGAAATTACAAAAACAGGTGGTATAATCTTCTTTTCTCTTCTCCTTTCTTCTCCCCTCCCTTCTCCTTTCCCCACCCTTCTCCTCTCCTTCCCCATTCCCTCTCCTTTCCCTTTCTCCCTTTCTTCTCTTCTACTCTCTCTCCGCCATGTCCTTTTCCTTTCTTTCCTCCCTCTTCTCTCCCCCATCTCTTTTCCTCTTATCTCCTCTCTCCTTCCCATCTCCTCTCCTTTTTCATCTTTCTTCTCTTCTCCTCTTCCTTCTTCTATGCTTTACCATTTTCTCTCCTCTTCTCTCTTTTGTTTTCCTTTCCCATTTCCTTTCCTCTCCTCTCCCCTTCTCTTTCCCTTCCTTCTTTCCTCC
This sequence comes from Trichosurus vulpecula, assembly GCF_011100635.1. Lineage (NCBI taxonomy): Eukaryota > Metazoa > Chordata > Mammalia > Diprotodontia > Phalangeridae > Trichosurus > Trichosurus vulpecula. Next base: position 7,773,917 of record NC_050581.1, on the reverse strand, counting down.
CCTGCCCTCTCCACCTCATCTCCTCTTTCCTTCCTTTGTTCCATCCTTCCTTTGCTCCTCCTTTATTCCCTACTTACTACGTGTGGAACACTGTGTTAATTCTGTGCATACTTCAAAAGTGCTTGGAGTAGATTTATTTTTGATTTGGGGTGTCTTATTGTGGCATTATTTAACCTTCTGGAGGCTTTTCACTTTCTTTTCCCTCTCCCCAAATGTTCACGTATTGTGTGTTCCTCCTTTTTTCCTTACTCATTGTTTCAGTTGTCCTTTTCACTTTTCTGTAAAGTACTTTTCCCCAGAAGGATTTATTTCATTCCCCTTAGCTTCAGTAAAATGATTTACCTTCTTTAAGGCGAACTTCCAGTGGCAACTGCAGAGTGGTAAAAACAGCCGTTGCTAAGTTCCTATAGTAGGTCTTAGCATGTTCGAACTTGACAGGTACTGGATGGCATAGTTCTGTAGGAATCAGCTGCTGCCTCATTTCCTTTTCTGATGCTGTATATTCCTAAAGGTAAGAAAATTGATTTTATGTTTGGTTTACACAAATCTGTGAAAGGGAAAAGAATGTCTCTGCCCTCTTTACGCCTACTTACCCACAAAACTCAGAAGCCCATTCCCTCCACTGACTTTCACATTATTTAGCTTGGATTCCCTCCAGTGAAGTCCTACTCCGGTGTCTCATTGTGGGACGGAAGTGACCTATGTTCTAAAAAGCTCTTCTAGGAGAGCATAAACATTGACAGGTAGGGGCACAGAATGTCTATCATTCAAACAGCAGCCTGGCTAAGGGCAATGAGTCTCATCAATCTGTGGCTCACGAAGCATTTATTAAGAGCCTACCCTTCACCAGGCACTATACTGAATACTGGGCATACAAAGCCAAAAGAAAACAAAAACATTCCCTTCCCTCAAGCAGCTTACATTCTAATGCGGGAGACAACATATATAAATCAGAGCATACACAAGACATAGGAGTAGATGGAGTACAACCTTAGGAGGGGTTGGCACTACCAACTGGGGAAAGGGGGAAGAGAAGGGACTGGGAAAGGCCTCCTAGAAGAAATTGTGCTAGAGGTGAGTCTTAAAGAAAGTCGGGGGTTTCATGACTCAGAAGTTAGGAAGGCATGGGGAAAAGCCAGTGCTAATGAGTATTTCTGTCATGACAACTCTCAGAGATCATCTACTAAACTGCAAAAGAGTTACTATCTGTGTCAATGAACGGGCAGTGTTGGGTAATGGATAGAGTGCTGGAGTAGGAGATGGGCAACCTTGGGTTCAAATCCTGCCTCTGACACTTCCTAGATGTAAGACCATGGACAAGTTAACGAACCTCTATTTCCATATCTGTAACATGGGAAAAATAAAACTTTCAGTCCCTTTTACACAGGGCTGCTGAGAAGCACAAATGAGATAAACTATACAAAACTCTTCGTAAACCTTAAAGCTTTATCTAAATGTCCACTATTATACTGTTATTATTAAGGGTGCACTTACAGCATAGAAAGCAAAAGTCCTTGAAGCATGAGCTTGAAAATATGAGCATATGCCTACAAATAATATATTTTATATATTGTTATTTATATATTACATTTAAATTTATAAATATAATTGTATAATATGTATAAATATATTCATATTATGTTTTTATTTATATATTATGTTTTTAATATGATAAAAGTTTATTTTTCCAAAATAGTCAATTTTTATTTTAAAAAATCTAGTCAGAAGCTCACATTTCTATAGTACTTTAAAGTTTATGAAACAAATTTCTATAGCAACCCTATCGGAAATTGCCAGTAATAGGATCCTCATTTCATAGATGAGGGAACTGAAGCTTAGAGGAAATGGTCACACAGCCAGGTCTTCTGACCTCAAGGCCAGCTCCCTTCCCAGCATACCACACTGCTTAACAACATGATAACTGGAAGGATTTTTTTAAAAAAAGAACAAATAAGAAAATAAAATATATTAAGATAGTGTATAACCTACCCTCAACTATACACTCTTTGGCAGCTTGAAGAAAGGAAGCCTTATCTATTGTGACTTGGACAAACCACATCAGTAATACTGCATTCAGATCAGGACACAACACGATAAGAGGACCACCAATGAACCAAATACATCCAGAGAAGGGGCCTCAGAACAGTCAAAACCATGCCATGGCTGACAAATATTAATTAAGCAACAACTGTACACTATGCTAGGTGCGAAGAATGATGATGAAGTAACACCTAGTCTTTGGTATTGAAGACGGTTCAGTCTGATGGAAAAGGGATGACAACAATATAAACATAAAATCAGACAGGATTATATTGTATTATGTATGATATATCCATCTCTAGAACTCTCCGTCTGTCTCCATATCTATGCCTACCTATGAATGAAACATAGGACATATAATGAGCAGTTGTGGGAATTGAGCAAGCTTGGTCCTGAAGAAGGCAAAGAAAGGTCTTCAAATAGCTGTCTTCAACTATCTTAAAGGCTACCATATGGAAGAGGAATTGGAGATACTGTGCTTATCCCCATGAGGGATAATTAGGACTCATTTTGGTTCAATATAAAGAAGACCAATGGCTGTCCCCAAATGGCATGATTGACCTTTTGAGAGTGTTGGTGTTGAGGGAGATTCCTGTGTTGCATAAGAGGCACAGTGAGATAACCTCAAAGGTTCCTTTTTTAAAAGAAGGACACTGTTGGGATATTAGAAGGATTTTTAATGAGTGTGGTCCTTTGGATATTCTATGTTGCAGATGATGGTCCCCCTCCAGCTCTAAATCTATGATCCTATGATATGTTTATTGAATCAAGCCCTTGAACACTGTAGGGTCTCCTAAATGGGATTCATAATCATTCAAGAGACTTCAGCTTAATTATTCACATAGGAAAAGCCGAGTGCATGAAGAATGACTTGGGTAGATGGACAAGCTCTTAAGCTGGTCCATCAGTACATATGTCTTGGATAGACACTGTGGACAAACAATGAGCAATGGTCAGAGCTGAAGAGCAAAGTGGAGTGGACTGCCTTTGGGTTATCAAGCAATCACCTTTGATGACTCCAAGCTTCTCCCTGAAACAAAAGCCCATCTTTTGAATAATGATACTTTTCTGGTGATCTTATATGGCTATGAAATACTACAATGTCCAAAAAATTACAGCTGTAGGTCACCCAAAGGATAATGCAAAAGTAGGTGGTGGGTATGAGTAGGCTGTAAAATGTTACCAACAAGGAGCTACTGGAAGAAGTCAGGATATCATTAAAGACATCTCAGCTTTAGCCACAATACCAAGGCCAGGGAAAATGGGAAGCATGTGACTAGACTGAAGAGATGGCTTTCTTTTTCTTTAATATTGTTGGAGCTCTTTGAATTCAAAATTGATTTAACCCTTAAAAAGAATAAAAACTTTTCCCCCACTAGTCTAGAATCTGGCATAGATCTAGAAATGTCGAAAGATTGTGAATTTTCCCCCAACCTTTGGCAAGGCTAAGGTAATAGGCTACCAAGACTCTTAATGAGGAGAAAGTTAATTTTACAGAATATGACCTGAGTAGACTAAAAGGAGCAGAAGAGTTTTAAGGATCCATGTGTTCTGTGTTCTCTCTTTGATTTTTCTTCCTGGTGGGAAGAGAAAAAAGTGACAGCACACCTGTCTCTTCTTTTCTGTCTGTGTTTTCCTGTTTATCTATCTGCCTTTCTTTGGTCTGAAGTTGAGAAGCCTACATGATTCTCATGTTAACTTAGGTCCCACTAGGTACAGGATTGGCAATCTAGTTTCATCCCATGTACAAGAATGCTTGCTTATCTGCATTATATCTTTAGGGTTTTTTTGGTATTTTTTTTGTCCTAATGATTTAGTTGCTACTGGGAACTTTGTGAGGAAGCTCTCGCTATCAATTTAAGTCACTGGGGTCACCCATTCTGCAACTGACAGTGTTATAGGGTTGTCTGGGACAATGACGAGTTAAGTAACCTAAGATCACACAATCAGTGTCAAAGACAGGCTTTAAACCCAGGTGTTCCTGAGCATGAGGTCAGCTCTTTATACCTCATGCCTCTCATCTTTAGAGTTTCTGTTAAGAAATGTATTCTCAATTTGTAGAAGTTGCATAGATTTTATATATTTCTACTGAAGTAGGAAGTTGTCTGAAAGTTTAAGTGCTTACTAATCATCCTTATGAGGTGGTGCAGTGGATAGAACACAGGAAATGGGGTGAGGAAGACCAGCCTTAGACGCTTCCTAGCTAGGGGACCCCTGGCAAGTGACTTAACCCTGTTTGCCTCAGGTTCCTCATCTGTAAAATGAGCGAGAAGGAAATGGCAAACCACTCCGCTATCTTTGCCAAAAAAATCCTAAATGGGGTCATGAAGACTGAACTGAAACTACTCAACATCAATCATCCTTAACTATTTCTTTCCAGTTCTCTTGAGAAAAATGGTCTCTATTTCTTAATAGTTTCTAGAAAGTTTTCTCTAGTGTACCCTGATACAGCAGGAGGGACAGAAGAGAGAGGAAACATAAGCATCAGGGTATAGTGGACAGAAAACTGGCCTCAAAGCTAGAAGACCTGGGTTCCACTTTGTAAAGCCAATCAGAGATCTTTCCTACCCATTGAATAGGCTTCAGGTGGGGCTTTAGGTGGGGCCAAGGGAGGTCTGATTAGATCTCTGTTCCCAAGTAGGGAACCCCTAGTTACTAGGTGCTAAACCAATGTGGAAGTGAAGCCCTCAGGACCCTAAGGGGAGTTGCTAAGACCAGAGCCAATGGTATGTGCCTAAATTCTGGTTAATCAGATGATGTTCTAGTTGATGGGATGACAGTTAAGGACTGTATAAAATGACAGAACAGAGCTTGGAGAAGCAGAGGAGGAGGAAGCAGGAAAAGGAGAAGCAGAAGGAGGAGCAGCAGAAGGAGAACCAGCAGAAGCTGGAGCCATAGAAGCTGGAGAAGAGGAAGCTGAGGAGCAGAAGAAGCTGAAGTACTAGGCACTGAAGAAGCCTAGAAACTGAAGGAGCAGCAGAGGCTGGAGAAACTGAGGATTAGGAGGAGCAGAAACTGAGAACTGAGGACTGAGAGCAGTGTTGAGGTTTGGGACCTGTGAGTGATCTTCTTACAGACCTGAGTTTAAGGCCTGCCTCTTACACTGATTGTGTGATCTTGGACAGGTCACTTAACTTCTTAGGGCCCTAGCATTGGGGGGAAGCACAAGTATGGTTTGGCTTGCTGCCATAGTATTTTTCTGTAATCTCCTGGTTACTATTGTGAGGTGGGTTTATTGGTTCTGGAAGGTTTTTGCCACAATATTGAATTAGGGGCATTAGTCCTTGGGTCTGGTCCTTTGGAGTTTAAATAAATGCTTTAATTCCTCTGCCTTCTACTTACAGAATTCCTTATATCCTGCGATTCTGAACCATTCAGGCATGCTCATGGTCTTCTTTGAGGTCATGAATTTTGTCTTAATGATACAGAGTTCCTCCTCTGGCACATATTGGCTGTGTGACTCTGAGCAAGGCGCTTAATTTCTCAGTGCTCTAGGCAACTAAAATTAAAAGTTGCAGAGAAGTTTTTGACCTAAACTGGTGATTTCACCTGGGTAGGAAACTCTAGGAATGCAGATCAGCAACTGTCCTGCTATTTATGATCTCTGAAAGTTGCCTGGGGGGCACTAAAGGGTTAAGTGAGTTGCCCAGAATCCTATAGCTGGAAAATGTCAGAGGAAGGTTTTGAACCCACATTCGTCTCTTGACTCTGAGGCTGGCTCTCTATTCAGAACTCCATGCTGTACTACATATTCTTGTTGTTTAGACGCTTTGGTTGTGTCCAACTCTTCGTGACCCCTTTTAGAGTTTTCTTGGCAAAGATACTGGAGTAATTTTACCATTTCCTTTTCTAGCTCATTTTACAGATGAGGAAACTGAGGCAAATAGGGTCAGTGACTTGCCCAAGGTCATACAGCTAGTTAGTGTCTGAGGCTGGATTTGAACTCAGGAAGATGAGTCTTTCTGATTCTATGCCTAGTGTTCTATCCACTGTGCCATCTAGCTGCCCTGTACTATGTTTACTGAATTGAATGTTAGTTTGGGTACACAGCAGGCAATAATTATTTGTTGAAGTAAATAAGAGTTTGACTATACTGAACCACTTATTTTATGTCTGGGTTTGATCACCCCTGGATGGAGTTACTATAGACACTGGAGACCTGTGGGTCTGAGAAACTGAGACAGGTAACAAGTACCAGGAGGTCTTTCTATCGCCCTGCTCCCCATCACTGCGGCTATCATTGAAAGTGATTCCACCGTGCTGTCCCCGCCACCACTGGGATGGAAAGAGGCTGATGGATTCAGATAAATGTACATTTGGAGCAATTCTCTAGAAATTCTACTTTTGTGTGCAGAGACACAGAAAAGGGGGGAAATGCAAGTGTGTGTGCACGCCTTTAATGATGACTCAAAGTTCACTGACCGGTTAATTTTTGGACTGTCTGGCTACTTTTAAGATAAACTGTGGAGGGCATATGCTTTTGGTATGGGTAGAGTAAATGCTATTTCCTTCTTCTGCCCCTTTTCTAAATGCGCTCCAGCAGGTGAAACGGGGCGGGGGGGAAGCTAGGTGACGCAGCAGATAGAGCACTGGGCTTTAAGGCAGGAAGACCTGAGTTCAAATCCAGCCTCAGAAACTTCCTTGCTGTGTGACCTTAGGCAAGTCACTTAAGCTCGTTTTGCCACTGGAGAAGGAAATGGCAAACCGCTCTACTATTTTTGCTGAGAAAACCTAGAGGTCCAAAGAGTCACGAAGAGTAGGACATGACTGAAATGACCAAGCAACGACAAGGTGAGAAGGAGTTCTGTCTTTTTACAATATCTGGACCAATCTAAGCTTCCTTAGCAAATGATACTATCCATTGTAAATGAAGTCTTATGCTGTATCCCAAGCAACCCCATTTTCTCATTGTGAAGCAATGCACCAATGCATGAAATGAGAAGGAAAAAAACCAAAGAAGACAGGGCTCTTAAAGTGCTTCAAATGCCACATAAATATAGACACTAATCACTATGAACTAAGATTAGTGGTTGATGACTTAAGTGCCAGAAATCTCTTGTTACCTGTAGCAACCGAACAGGATCTTGCTGTTGGTGTATTCTTTGGATCTTCCTGGAAAGGTTGTCTATGATGTTAATTCGTTCTTGACCCAATTCCACTTGCTCATGATATGTTCTAAATGCCTGTTCTGTGTTTTTATCAAGGAATTTCTTTGCAACCATTTCCTCTTCATCAAGTAATAACCGCAATTCACTAAATTTTCCTGTTAGCCAGATTTTGGTAGCCTCAGAATGTTCCTAAAAATAAAATGATTTTTAAAAAATTTCCAACTGATCATCCATTTCTCATACATGGCTGACTAGCATTATGCCAGGGACTAGGGATAGAAGTGAATATATGTGTGTGTGAGGCGGGGTAGGGGTAAGGGAAGGGGTGGGGGGTGTGTAGGATGGTAAATACTCCTCTGAAACCTGGAGAATAAAAAACATTCCCTGAGCCATCAGGTTCCCTTCTTTAAAAAAATCAATTTTTTTCCAATCACAAGTAAAGACAATTTTTAACATTCATTTAAAAAATTTTTTGAGTTACAAATTCTCTCCCTCCCTTCTCCTTCTCCCACCCCGAGACAGTAAGCATTTTGATACAGGGTATACATGTGCAATCATGCAAAACATATTTCCATGTTAGTCACATTGTGAAAGACACAGACCAAAAAAAGCCGATGAAAAAATAAAGTGAAAATGGTACGCTTTAAATCTGCGTTTAGACTCCATCAGTTCTTCCTCTGGATGTGGACAGCATTTTTCATCATGAGTCTTGTGAAATTGTCTTGGATCATTGTATCGCTGAGAATAGCTAAGTCATTTACACTTGATTGTCATACAATATTGTGTTACTGTGTCCATGTTCCCCTGGTTCTGCTCACTTCACTTTGCATCAGTTCATGTAAATCTTTCCAGTTTTTCTGAAAGCATCCTGCTCATCATTTCTTATAGCACAATAGTGTTCCATTACATATACCACAACTTGTTCAGCCATTCCCCTACTGATGAACATCCCCTCAATTTCTAATTCTTTGACACCACAAAAAAGCGCTATAAATATTTTTGTACAAATAGGTCATTTTCCCTTTTTTTTCCCCCCTAAAATTCTCTTTGGGATACAGACCTAGTAGTTGTGTTGCTGGATCAAATAGTATGCACAATTTATAGCCCTTTGGGCATAGTTCCAAATTGTTCTCTGGAATGGTTGGATCAGTTTACAAGTCCACCAACAATGCATTAATGCGCCAATTTTCTCACACCTTCACTAACATTTATCATTTTTCTTTTCTGTCATATTAGCCAATCTGATAGGTGTGAGATAGTACCTCAGAGTTGTTTTAATTTGCATTTCTCTAATCAATAGTGATTTAGAGAATTTTTTTCTTATGACTATAGATAGTTGTGATTTCTTCATCTGACCATATATTGATTGGGGAATGACTTGTACTCTTATAAATCTGACTCAGTTCTCTATATATTTAAGAATGAGGCCTTTATTAGAGACACTTGCTATAAAAATTTTTCCCCAGCTTCTTGCTTTCCTTTTAATTTTGACTGTATTGGTTTTGTTTGTGCAAAATCTTTTTACTTTGATATGATCAAAATTATTCATTTTATATCTCATGTTCTCTATCACCTGCTTGGTCATAAATTTTTCCCTTCTCTATAGATATGACAGGTAAACTATTTCTTGTTCTCCTAATTTTATGGTTTATGGTTATTCTCCTAAGTTTATGGTTTCAACCATTTGTGTCTAAATCATATACCCATTTTGACTTTATTTTGGCATACAGTGTAAGATGTTGGTCTATACCTAGTTTCTGCCATACTACTTTCCACAAGTTCCCTTCTTAACAGGTGGTCAGAAGGGTGGTACAGATTCCCTTCTCAAGGGAAACAATTTCATCAGAGAGGGCCCAGACTACCCGGGGAACTGACCTCCAATCACCCCCTTGAATCCCTCACTCCCTCTGACCTGCTATTCTTTGTGTTTTGGAGAGGGGAAGGCAGGGCAATTGGGGTTAAGGTGACTTGCCCAAGGTCACACAGCTAGTAAGTGTGTCAGATGTCTGAGGCCGCATGTGAACGCAGGTCCTCCTGACTCCAGGGCCGGTGCTCTATTCACTGTGCCACCCAGCTGCCCCTTGACCTGCTATTCTTGTTACACTAATTTTCAACTCTGGGTATTTCATACCTTCCCTTTCCAAGCCTCATTTCTGGCTCCTGGACCTCTAAACGTCCCCCAGTGCCTGGGGCCTCTTCACCCTGGATGATTCAACTATCCCCATGGCCTTCTAAACATGGAGCATCCCACTCTATAAGACTTTCCCCCTTCTCCCATTGATGAGTGCCTCCAGCAGCCACCATTTTGTGGAGGTGCCTGGACTTGCCTTTATTCTCCTTCTGGTTCTTTTCGTGTACCTTTTTTCTCCCCTTTTCCCCTTTTCAGCTCCCTTTTGTGTGCTGGCTTCCTCCATTAGAATGTAAGCTCCCTGAAGACAGGGACTATTTTTTTCTTTTTGCTTGTATTTGTTTCCTTAGTCCTTGTTTAGACATTTCATTTGTATCTGACTCTTCTTGATCCCATTTGGGTTTTTTTTTGGCAAAAATACTAGAGTGGTTTGCCATTTTCTTCTCCAGCCCATTTTACAGGTGAGGAACTAAGGCAAATCACCAGCAGCAGCAGTAGCAGCAGACTCCCTTTATTCCCCACTTCTGGTTCTGTTCAGGTACCTTTTTCCTTCCCTTCCTTTTCAGCTCCCTTTTGTGTGCTGTCTTCCCCTTGCGAGCAGGGACTACCTTTCTTTTTGCTTGCATTTTTATCCTTAGTACTTAGCACAGAGGCATACAGCAAACCTTTAATAAGCACTTCTTTCTGTTCTTCCTTCCTTCCTTCAACACTTCCTCCCTTCCCTCCCTCCTTCCTTCAACACTTCCTTCCTTCCCTCCTCTCTCCCTCTCTTCCTCCCTCCCTCCCTTCCTTCCTTCCTCCCTCCCTTCCTCTCTCCCTTCCTTCCTCCCTCCCTCTCCCTTCCTTCCTCCTTCCCTCTCTCCCTCCCTCCCCTTCCTCTCTCCCTCCCTCCCTTCCTTCCTCCCTTCTTTCTTTTTCTCCCTGTCTGCCCACTCGCTTTTCTAGTCTTGCTCCTGGACTGCTCAATCCCCAAATCAAGCCAATTTCATCCAAATTTATGCTTCGCTTTTCCTGATGGCTTCTCATTGCTTCTTAGCAATCCCTTTATCCTAACTTATTGATTTCCTATCTCATTGTGCACAGTGACTCTTTCTAAACTTTGAAATCCTGTTCAAATACTCAGCCCCTTTCTCTTCTCTATACCAATAGCTTATTATTTCATTTATGTTTATCACTGAGAAATGTAGAGCCATCTTTTGTGATCAATCTAACAATCCTGTCTTCAAACCTCAAAACTTCTCAAGATATTCCTCCTTCCTTCCTGTCTTAGAGTTGAGGTGTCTCTATTCCTGCTTAAGGATAACTATTCCTCCTGTTCTAATGATCCCATTCCCTATCACATTCCTAGGATTTTGTTCTTTTGAGCATTTCTTATGAATTTTCAATTTCTCCCTTTCTAGTGACTCTTTCCCCCCTCCAACCCCTCTGTGTTCAGATCTCCATTCTCTTAAAAATATCTTTGGACATTGTGAACTTCACACATACACCCACAAACATGAACATTTCCACATATAAAGAACAGAGAAAAGAGGATTGTACATAGAGCAGTGTATCTATTTTCTACAGCTTTTTAAAGTATAAAGCTAACGCAGTAGGACCCACACTGTCCTGCTTTCTGAGTCCCCCTTTGAACTTCCTTCTGCTTTCTTCTGTTCACTTTCAGTTTTCATCAATGACCTCTTGAATTTTCCTATTCTTTTTCAAGATCATTACTATCCTCTCTCTCCGCACAAAAAAACCTGAAAGACGTTCTTTGTAACAAATGAGTATAGTCAAGCAAAATGAATTCACACATTGATCATGTCTAAAAATGTAAGTCTTATTCCGTCCTTATGTCCACCACCTCTCTATCAAGATTTGGGAAACGTGTTTCCTCATCAGTCTTCTGGACTTGTGTTTGATCATTGAATTAATTCAAGTTCTTAAGACTTTCAAAATTGTATTCCTATATAATGTTGTAATAATTGAATAAATTGTTCTATTTTTTCTACTCATTTAATTATGCATCAGTTCACACTAGTCTTCCCAAGTTTTTGTGAATCCATCCCTTTGGTCATTTTATGGCCCAACAGTATTCCATTCCAACCACAGATTGCAATTTGCCTAGCCACTCCTCATTTGCTGGGTACACGTTTTGTTTCCAGTTCTTTGCTATAATAAAAGTGCTACTACAAATTCTTATTTCTAAGAATAACTTCATTAATGCTTTTTATCCCACTGAGCTAACTATAGTCTCTCTCATTGCCAAATATCTTTAAAAAGTAGCCTACATCTGGTGTCTCTGCTGCTTAGCTCCCGCTTACTTTTTAACCCCTTGCAATCTGGCTTCCCTTTGTTAAAACTGCTCCTTCACAGTTCGGCAATGAGCTCTTTATTATAAAATCCATTGGCCTGTTCTTAGATTTATCCTTCTTGATTTTCTTGCAGCATTTGGCCTTCTGCCTATCCCCTCTATACCCATACTTTCCATTCCCTTGGCTTCTCTAATCCCTTTGTTCCTCTTGTACCTCTCAGACTACTCCTTCTCTGTTTCTTTCCCTGGCTCTTTTAGTTTGTATCTGTAATTCCATCAGTGTAGGGAACTCCCTGGGAGGATCCTCCTCCTACCCAACGCAATTTGGTTTCAGAGTTCCCTGTGAGAAACAGTGAGAAATAAAGTAGCTTGTCCAGGACCAGAGGTAAGAATTAAATCCAGGTCTCTTTGACTCTGAGATAAGTTTTATATCCACTAAGACATGCTGCCATTTTGCTGGCTCATGTCCTTCCAAAATTCTTCTACAAAGGACTTAACCAACGTAAAAAGTGAGTGGGTACAGAGGCTTCTTCTGAATTTTTGTTTTGTTTTGTTTTTGGAGCGGGGAAGGCAGGGCAATTGGGGTTAAATGGCCTGCCCAAGGTCACACAGCTAGTAAGTGTGTCAAGTGTCTGAGGCCGCATTTGAACTCAGGTCCTCCTGACTCCAGGGCCGGTGCTCTACTCACTGCGCCACCTAGCTGCCCCCCTCTAAATTTTTTTTGATATTACATATCTAAAGCCTGAAGTATACAGGTTATCCACCTATTATCCATAGCTCTCATAACACGATGTTAACCTCCTTTGGTCATATATCTCTTGGCTGAGATCCTTTACACTTTTTCTTACATCTGAGTCATCATCGAAAAAACAATGCAACTTACTTATGTCCATCACCTATGTCTTAGCTGCCCTGAATGTGATCTACCATTACATGCTTGTGCTGGGAAAATAAGTTACTTCAGCCCCTATTACTCTGTATCATTATTTAACCTTTTCACACGTTCTAAAGCATTTTCTGTTGCCTTTAAGAGCTCCTTATACTCTAATACTGTAATATGCATTACGTTTACTTGTGTAATCTTGTCCCACTTAATTGTAAGTTTATTGAAATCAAGGACCACTTCTTATTTATCTTTGTATTGTTTGTTCCTCTATACCTACCTGGTCCTTCTCCATGTCCCTAGCTCCTACCAGTGGCTAACACAATGCATAGTTCATACTAGGTACTTAATATGTGTTTGTCAAACGAACAGATGAATGGCTCGTCTGCTTTCTCCAACTAGACCATGTACTTCCAGAAGATAAGCACTGTATTTTTTTTCCATTTCTTATGTATACTTCCTCAGAATCAATCCTGGTGCTATGATTATAGGTACTCAAAAAATTCTTACTGAATAAATGAATATATGAATGAACGAATAATAGAAGAAAGTTTTAATACCTGTACTTGTTTGCCTTGTGACTGTCCAGATTCATTCCTAGGGAAGAGGGCTTGCTAGTGGAAGAGATTCAGACTTTTAATTGCTGGTGGCTCTTAAAAAGAAAGAAGTCCTCTCTGATAGAAATCTATCCTCCAGTTCACAAACAGTAAGTGAATATTCCATCCTCTGCCCCCCACAAAAGGGAGGCCCTCAAAACCAAGCTAACTGCTGTGCCTACTCCTTGGTCCTATTGAATCCTCTCCTGTGTTCTTGCTGTGTACATGGAAACGTTCTTTTTTTCTTTTCTCATTTTGTATTTAAGTTCAGGTTGAATAAAAAAATTTAAAAAAGGAAGACATGAACAAGAATCACATAGGGTAAGAAGATATGGATGGATTATGATTGGCATTAGTGAGGAAGCACCGACAACTATGAAATCATAGATTCATGGAAGGATCAGATTTAGAATTCAGTCCAACATTCTATTTTGTGCCTATCTTGTTTGGACCCTACCTTTGTCATCCGTCATTTCAGTCTCCTAGTTTCCTGTCATCTGCAAATCGGATAGGCATACCACCTATGTCATTATATAGGGCTAGGGACTAAATCTGTGATTTCATTGGTATGGGAGAACTCCCAGGTGAGAAAACCCTCTTTATTAATGAAGGACAGCACCTCTTCTGAAACCTCCAGTCTTAGAGAGTTGCCTAGAACACTGGGAGCTTGGGTAACTTTCTGGGGTCACAGACACAATGCATGTCAGAAGCAGGACTTGAACCCAGGTATTCCTGGCCTTAAGGCCAGTTCTCTATCCATAGTCAATAACAAGCATCAGAAGTGGGATTTGAACTCAGGCCCTCTGACTCTGGGGCCAGTGCTTTTTCCACTGTACCACTAATAACAGGCAAATACATATACAGTACTTTGCAAATATTAAACCTTTATACATATCACTTCTGATCATTATTTACCTCAGTTACTGACAGAAATGCTGAAGTGGAGTGGAGGCCAGAGTCGTAAGGCCATTGCTAAAACCTCCAAAGAGACTGAAGTTAATTCATTAGTCAATACTCTTTGAATATAGCCATTCTACAAGCTATGAATCCACCCAACTATAACCTCCTACAGCCCACATTTCTCTGCTTTCTCCACAAGGATATTATTATAGACTATTAGATTCCTTTAAAAGAAAATCCAGATAATAGCACATCTATGTCATTGCATTGATTGGTGGTACCTCCTCAAAAAAAAGTTTGGCATTAATTATTCTTTATGAATCCATGCTTGGGTCCTGCTCCTGCTATCTCCCCTTCACATCAGGAATGGTTATGGGGCTAGCCAGGCAGGTAACCCAGTTACTTGGGTTACCCTCCATGAGGGGTTAGTTAAGTCTATAATTTGTTCTGGAAAGCAAGATACTTATCAACACCTGGAGCCTTAGGTCAATAGAAACACTCCAAAGGCCAGAAAAACTCTGGCAGAGGCTAGGAGAGAGTTTATCCACAAAGCAGCAAGCCCAGGAGCTAATTCTTTGGTAGTTAACAGGAAGATTTGCAGAGCAGGTTCAAAGGGCCAGCTTTACTGATTTCAATAGGCTTGGACTTGATGCTTTTTGCAGCTTGAGCAGTTCTAGTCACCCTTTTAAGCTGCCAGGTAGTATGCCGACCACATGGTCCTGCCTCCCATCGCTTGCCTGATGGGTAATATCTAGGTAGAAGGTGAGCTGGCTTCTGGGGAATCACTGTTTATAAGAGCTTATAAACTATCCACTTTATAATAGAACTTTGCTAAGAATTGACATCAAGCACGTTGATCTACAGTCTGTGGAACTAGCTTTCATTTCCCTTCTGAAAACTGGGACTTCTATTTACCTCTAAGAGTTGGAATACCTCTCATATTCTCCTAGGTGGTGGCTCAAAATCATACCCACAAACGTTTCCAGAACTTTGGGATAAGGGTGGTGTGGTGTGGTGGAAAAAGTATTGGATTTGGATTGGATTTGGAATCGGAAGACCTAGGTTTGAATCCCAGCTCTGCTCTTTGCTACCTTTGTAGACTTGGGCAAATTACTTATTCTTTCTGGACTTTAGTATCCTCATCCGTAAAATCAGAAGGTTGTGACTGCAAGTTCCTTCCTGCTCTTAATCTATGATCTTATTGTAATCTATAGCTCACTTCTCAAGTGTTGGGTTTATATGGATTGGATTCAGCCCTGGGGTACTTCACAAATCGCTCTATTTGGCTTGTGTCCTACACCTGGGGTCTGCTTTGCAAACATCAGAATCTGGCTTGTTTTGCTCTCACCCAGGAAACACTAGAATGTACTTTGTGTCTAGGTCTCTACAGAAAAGGCTAAAGGGTCCCTATCTCATACCAATGTAGTATCTGACAATAATTCAGATAAAGGACGGACTTTATTTAACTGTTATATCTGTATAGACATCTACTTATATATGATATCTATCTAAAACACAGAGCACTTACAGATAAATCCACGAATAATCAAAACTTGATGTCCTTCTCCAGTTGGCACTCTTCTTTTCCAAGGATCCATACATTTCCACATACTTATGGTGGTATCCTAAGGTTGAGAGTATTCTCCCAAAATGGGAAAGCACTGAAGGTGGAGGGAAGGGCAGAGAACTGACCCCTTCTCACCTAGATCTGCACAGTCTATTTAACCCACAATATTAGTAAAGAGTGGGTTTGCTCCTCCATATCACAGGTCTGTTTCTCACTGCCCTTTCCTCTTTGTTCTAGAGTTCCTTCATTTGGTCCAGAAATTTGGCATCATCCAGGAACTTCTCCTCTTTTATACATAAGCTTTGGTTCAAGAATTCTGCATTGCTGTGAACAGATCCAAACATTCTGAAGAACAACTTGGAACTATGTCCAAAGGGCTATAAAACCATGCATACCCTTTGACCCAGCAATACTGCTACTAGGTCTGTATCCCAAAGAGATTAAAGAAAAGGGAAAAGGGCCCATATCTACAAAAACAAAGAACTGGAAATGAGGGGATGCCCATCAATTGGGGAATAGCTGAACAAGTTGTGGTATAGGATTGTGATGGAATACTACTGTGCTGAAAGAAACGACAAAGGGGATGGTTTCAGAAAAACCTAGGAAGATTTATACGAGCTGATGCAAAGTGAGCAGAATGAGGAGAAATTGTACACAGTAACTTCAATATTATAGTGATAATCAACTGTGAAAGCCTTCTCTACTCTGTTCAATACAATGATCCACGATAATTCCACAGGACTAATAACGAAAAATGTTCTCCAGCTCCAGAGAGGGAACTGGCGAACTCTTGAGTACAGCTTGAATCAGATTTTTTTCACTTTCTCCTGCTTTTTTTCAATATAGCTAATCTGCAAATGTGTTTTTTATGACTTTGTGTGTATAATGGGAATCATACTTCTTGCCTTCTCAATGGCTGAGGGAGGGGGTGGAGGGAAGGAGAGAATTTGGAACTGAAAATAAAAATTAGAAAAAAAAGAATTTTGCATCGTCCAGGAATGCCTCCTTTCCTCTCAAGGAAGCCTTGTTCAGGGGCTTGGGGTTGTTCATAAATTCATTTCTGTCCACAAAGCTTTGATCCAGTAACTTCCCTCTCCCTCTTCGTTAGTTTCCATAATGCCCTCTGTCAGCTGTCATCTCTGAGGCTACATGTTTCTCTTTTCTCAGTCCCTCCCATCCCTCCTCTCCTGGACTCATATCTTTTCTCCTTTTTTTCGGCCATTTGGTTCCCTAGAGAGGCCTTAGAGAAGTACAGGCTTTCTCACTGGGGAACTGAGTCCAAATTTATTACGTGTAGCCTCTGTCCTCTCTGCGTCTGTCAGGTGTGGTTCTCTTTGTCTCCAACGCATTCATCGGTTTGCTAATTGTTTTTTCTTGTTTTCTTTAAATTATATATATATATATATATATATATATATATATATATATATATATATATATATATATATATATATATATATATATATATATATATATATATATAATGTATGTGTATATATATATAATGTGTGTGTGTATGTGTGTGTGTGTGTGTGTACACACACACATATATATGTATATATTTGCCAGGAATGGTTCTCTGGGAAGGGTGAGGGGGAAGGACACAAGCGAAAACGTAGGTAATATAAAAACAAAAGATAGTAATAATTTAAAAAAAACTTGTCCCTTCTCACCATATTCCTGTAGCACTTTAGTTGGATTGGCATCTTTCTAATTCGCTAGCTTTGAAATCTGAACCTTCTTTGATTCTTCCCTCTTCTTCATCTCCCCTCACCCCCCCCCATTAGGCATCAAATCCCTTTCTATCTTTTGCACCTCTCTCATGCCCTGCCAAGGGCCTAGTCTAGGCCCTTATCACCTCTCACCTGGACTATATTGTAACAGCCTCTTGATTTTGATGTATATATGAGAAATACTTCATTTGTCAACTCTTAAAATTGCATTTCCCTCTTCCAAGTCAAATGTCATCTTACAGCCTCACAAATTGTTAAGAGCTGGAAAGAACTTTGGAGATCAGGGATCACAGATCTGGAGTTGGAATGTACCTCAGATGCCATCTAGTCTAATCCCCTCATTTTACAATGAGGAAGCTCAGGCCTAGATAGAGTATCTTGCATTAGTAAAAAAGAGGTAGCAAATCACTATACCAATGAAATCACAGGTTCAAACCCTATTTCTCTCTCTCTCTCCCTCCCTCCCTCCTTCTTTCTTTTTCTCTGATCTCTCTTCTCTGTCTCTCTCTCACTGATCTCTCTCTCTCTTCCTCTCTGATCTCTCTTCTCTGTCTCTCTCTCACTGATCTCTCCCTCTCTTCCTCTCTGATCTCTCTTCTCTGTCTCTCTCTCACTGATCTCTCTCTCCTCTCTCTCTCTCTCCCTCTCTGATCTCTCTTCTCTGTCTCTCTCTCACTGATCTCTCTCTCTCCCTCTCTGATCTCTCTTCTCTGTCTCTCTCTCACTGATCTCTCTCTCTTCTCTCTCTCTCTCTTCCTCTCTGATCTCTCTTCTCTCTCTCTCTTCCCCTCACCCCCCACATATATCTATCCCTGTAGAAATGCCAGCTGATGTCACTTCCTCACTAAAAACCTTCAATAGATCCTTTTGCTGTCGTTGAGTCCTTTCAATCACGTCTGACTCTTCATGACCTCATTTTTGGGACTTTCTTGGCAAACATACTAGAGTGGTTTGCCATTTCCTTCTCCAGGTCATTTTACAGATGAAGAAAGCTGAGGCAAACAGGGCTAAGTCCCTGCCCAGGGTCATGCAGCTAGTAAGTGCCTGAGGTCAGATTTGAACTCTGGAAGATGAGCCTTCCTGACTCCAAGCCCAGTGCTCTGTATATACTGCACCACCTAGGTGCCTTTCGATAGCTTCTTACTGTCTACCAGATAAAATTCAAATTCCTTAGACAGGCATTAAAAGTCCTTTAGAATAATAAAACTGCTGGACACTTAGATCATTCTCTAATGTTTATAATGTACTTTACACACATCTAATTTGAGCCTCACAAGAGCACTATGGGATAGTTACTGGGCAACTTGCCTATTGTGCTGTTATACCAAGAGTGAGCTGGACACGCCACAGAGTATAAGTTTTAAATGGAGAATTTATTAGCCAGCAGCCATTCGGGGTTCAACCCAAATCAGAATGGCCAGGAGTTGGGGTGAAGAAGTCGTACTTATACAGCAAAAACAGGGTGCAGTGGTTAAGTCCGGGGGAACAGGAACAAAGGTCCTGACAGATCAAAGATTCTGACAGGTTATCATTAAGTGGGATAATCTTATCTATTGACATTCCTTGGAGGAGTCAAGGAGCTCCAGGGACATTTGTTAAATGCCAAAAGGTCTGAGTTCATTCTTTCTTATGCAAACTGGGGCTTTCTCAGGGGTCTCCTTAGCAATAACTGATTTCTCCAGTACCACAGCGCAGCTAGTAAGTGTAGAAGTTGGGTTTGGAGCCCTGCTTTTCCCGACTCCATCATTTCCTGCTCTGTACCATGTGACCTTTCACAATGAGTCTCTATTGACTTTTCCAGTCTTATTTCCTGCTAGTCTCCTACACTACCATATACTGTAGCTAAATTGAATTATTGTGTTGTCTAATTGAATTACTGTGCTGTCTCTCCTCTTGGAATGTCCTCCCTAACCCCTTGCCTTCCTTCTGCCAATATTTCTTATACTAGTACATGACATACCACAGACTGCAAAATTTTCTAAGGATTAGGGTATGAACAGGGACTAGATCTGTGATTTAGTACAGTATGGGGAACTCCTGGGTGAGGAAAGTCCCTCTACCAATGTAGGTTGGCATCTTCTCTGCTAGATTCTCATAAAGCGTTGCCCAGTGCATTAAGGGTTTAAGTAATTTACCCAAGATCACATACCAGTATATGTCAGGGGTAGGACCTGAGCCTAGACTTCCTGTCTCCCAGGCTAGGTCTCCATCCATGCTGCTTCTCTTTTGATGATGATACAATAAAATATACTAGACCAAGTATATACAAGATACAGGACATAAGTATTGAAGAATTCAGAAGGCACATGAGGGTCTTGTAGTAAGTAGATCAGGTCTCATTACGAACATTAATTATCACTGCATCATGGTAATACAAGTTTCCATATGTTATTTACTTATGCTTCCTGACTTCCATCTGGCGAGCTTCATCTTGGGATAGGAATCTATGCAAACATACGTTGGAACAGGGGTGGAATGGCTGACAACACTGAAATTTGGACAATATGGTTTTTTTCTCCTTAGCGGCAATCGTTTAGCACCAGATCTGTTTTAGACAAACTGATGCCCAAACGGAACCATGTTTCTGTGCCCTTACTAGAAGAGCATTATCTTTCTTGGAGATAAGTCTTGTGGTTGCTGCCTTGAAACATCTGTACAACAGTCAGTAAAGAAGGGTTTCCTCTTACCTTCAGATCACTAGCAGCCTTACTGACTTTGCTGATGTTGCCAGCTTCCTGTTTCTTCTTCAAGGCTAGCTGCTTCAAACACTTCTGAATGTCTTTCTGTGTAAGATGTTGGAGAAAAACCACATTAGCACGCCTGAAACTTCAGGACTCTTCTCCTGCCCTCTTACTGAAGCTTGCTTCTTCCTGTGTGACAGTCTATGACTATCTCTGTCCCTTTATGGAATCACAGATTTAGAGGTAGGAGAGACCTCAGAGGCCATCGAGCGTAACTCTCTCCTTGTATGGCTGAGCAGACCGAAGCACAGAAAGGCTGAATAACTTGCCTGGGTTCGTGCAGCTAGCAAATATCTGAGGCCAACTTCAAACTTAGGTCTTCCTGATTCCAAGTCCAGCACTCTGCCTAATTGCCTAAAGCAGAGGTAGGGAACCTGCGGCCTCCAGGCCACATGTGGCCCTCTAGGTCCCCGCATGCGTCCCTTTGGCTGAATCTAAACTTCACAGAACAAATCCCCTTAATAAAAGGATTTGGTCTGTAAAACTTGGACTCAGTCAAAAGGCCACACCCAAGGACCTAGAAGGCCACATGTGGCCTTGAGGCTGCAGGCTCCCCACCCCTGGCTAAAGTTTTAGTGAAGAGTCTGGTTGTGCCCTTTCCAGGTGACTTTGCCCTTTTCTATGATTATCTTTCCATATATCCTCATCCTTCTTATCCTTTACCCCCATTCTCCCAGCCCACTGTTCTCTTAATTTGGGTAGTGCTGCCAAACTGTCTTAGCCCGTTGTTTTTTACCACATCACGTCTCTCTCTCCCTCCCTCTAGATTCTTCCCCCCACAACAATGCTACTTGCTGCTACTGTGACTCTGCGAGGCCAACAACACCAGCACACAGGAGGGCTGCCAGCACAGGTTCTTTGATCTGCTTTTCTAAGGAAAGCCACTTTAAGGGGTTTACAATCTCACTTTAATTAAACACACGTATATCATTCACTTAGTTCAGGGGGAGAAGCCAGCACCCTGAACTTCAGAGCAAATGCAAACAGAAATTACAGAGACAATATAAACAGAGCAAATAACACAGTCACAGTAGTGGCAAGTAGCACTGTTGTTCCAACGTCTCACCCTGACCACTTACAACCCTTGTGATCTGGGCAAATCAATTAGTTTTTTGGGGCTTCAGTTTTCTTCATCTGTAAAATAAGGGATTTGGACAAGATGATCTCTAAGGTTCCATCCAGCTCTAAGCCATGGTCTTAAGTTGAGAAATTGTGTAGTGATTTAAAAGAATCTTCAAACTTAAAATTTTTTTTTTCTTTGAAACTGCGTAAAGACGATGCTTCCTTTGTTCTTAAGGATGAAATGTGGAGCAACCTTTTCTGTAAAAAACTCCCCAAAATAAAAGGACTGCCTTTGGTGGTAGTGAATTTCCCATCACTGGAGGTTTTCAAAGAGGAGGCAGGCTGATCACTTTTTTAGGGATGTTTTAGATTTCTCCCACCTCGGTGATTTTCTTATTCTCAAATCACATCGACCAATGAAAAAAGCATTTATCAAGCACATATTATATGCTGGGTACTGTGCTAGGAAGTGGGAATACAAAGACAAAAATGAAATAGTTCCTGCCTTTGGGAAAGCTTATCTTCTATCAAGTGGAAACAACGTGTATACATATAAGCAAATACAAAATATATACAAAATAATTACCAGATGGGGTGGTAGGTGGTGCAGTGGATAGAGCTGGGACTGGATTAAGGAAGATGAGTCTTCCTGAGTTCAAATCCAGCCTCAGAAATCTACTAGCTGTGTGATCCTGGGCAAGTTACTGGACCCTGTTTGCCTCAGTTTCCTCATCTGTAAAATGAGCTGGAGAAGAAAATGGCAACCATTCCAGTATTTTTGCCAAGAAAACCCCAAATGGGGTCACAAAATGTCAGACAGGACTGAAAACGATTCTACAATAACCACAATAAAAATTACCAGGTGATTTTGGCAGGAACTGGGGAGAAACTTGCTGGATAGGGTCAATATTGCACATTAAGCTGTAATAGTGCAATGGATCTGAAGGATCCCATCGATGTGGCCATTCCTTCTACTGGTGCAGATCGCAGCCCATCCAGGCTTTCTCATGATGTGATTCTTGTCCATGTCCTCCCCTTGTTCCTCTCTGTGCTTGAGGACTTCCTTCAGGTTATTTTAGATTTCACAAATACCATAAGATCATAGATTTCAAGCTAGAAGGCACATTACAGGTCATCTAGTCTCATTCGAACCAGGAAAGTGAAGCCCAGAAGGGTTAAGTAACTTGTCTGACATCACACATGAAGTACGTGGTGGCTAGGGTTTGAATCCAGGTCCTCTTACTCCAAACACCAGACTCTTTCTGCCAGACCACAACACTCCAGCTGTCCAGATGCTTCCCTCTCACTGTCACTACATACTGCTCTCCCCGCCCCCCTTTTCTGTCTTTCATTTCCTCAATGATACAACTCCATCTACTTCTTGCATGTAAGTCATTGTTGGAAATGTGTTGTAGCCGACTTGAGCTCACCACATACCTCTCCCTCAACCCCACATTTTCACAGTGTATGCCACACTGGGAACTGGAGGGACCACAAAGAAGTATAAGGATAGGATTTACTCCTTACCCCCAAGCGCCTAATGATCTAGCAGGAAGGCGAAATTACTACATGTGAAATAGCAGAATAAAGGCCTGCTGAAGGCAGATTCTGTTTCATTTTTATCTTATATACCTTGTGCCTGCGGCCGCTAGGCGGTGCAGTGGAGAGAGGGCTGGGCTTGGAGGCAGGAAGACTCATCTTCCTGAGTTCAAATCTGGCCTCAGACATTTACTAGCCATGTGACTCTGGGCAAGTTACTTAACCCTGTTTGCCTCAGTTTCCTCATTCATAAAATGAGCTGGAGAAGGAAATGGCAAACCACTCCAATATCTGCCAAGAAAACCCCAAATGGTGTCACGAAGAGTTCGACATGACTTAAAAATGACTGAATAACTGAACCCTGTGCCTAGCGCAATATGGATTTAATAAGTATTTGTTGAATTGAGCTGAATTATAAAGTAATAAATAGGTCCAGAAGAACTATATCCCATGCTACTGAATTGCTGAGTCAGTGTCTGTATTCTCTGAAAGACTGTGGAGAAGAGGAGAGATGGGATAGAACTGGCAAAGGAACAACTCTGTCCTGATCTCCTCCCACTTCCACTCCCCCAAGGGAAGAGTGTAAACTCTAGGCCAGCGAGTTTGATTTCAATTTCTTACAATCAATCATTCAGACTCATTAAGAGCTTCTTAGATGCTGGCAACATAATGTATTTTTAATAATGTATTATTAAAGGGATGATTAGTGACTATCTAGAAAAGAAAGCAGCCATTATGAAGATTGCTACTGTGATGTGACAGTAGAAAGGGGAAGGATTTGGAAAGACTTTGGGCAAATCTTTTACTTACTCTTGGTTTTCTCACCTGTAAAATGAGGATGCTGGCTAGATGACCTCTAAGGTGCCTTCCAGAAACCAAGTGCTAAGGACACAGTGGAGATTTGGAAATAGGATGGAAATCATTGCGGGAGGGGAGAGCTGAGTCATTGCCTGAGGCTTCAGAGCAGAGCTTTGGAGGATGGCTAGGTAACATTTTACCGACTGAGGCAGGATGTGGGAAATTAGCTTTGTAGCAAGTAAGAGGCTAGAAGGGGGTAAAATATTACTACTCCCTCCTTGCTCCTCCAAAAAATGGTTAACACCTCTCAAAAATCTCTTCAGCACCCTGCAATGTAAATACCATTTAGACAAGTTGATGATGTGCCCTGGCACTGGTAGGTTTAGCTGGTGTCGTGTCCTGGCAACCTTCCAAAGACTGGGCAATAATAAGAAATGCTTCCTGTACCCAACTGCCTGCACCCCTGCCTCCATGTATTTCTTGCAATGCTTTCCCTCATCTCTACCTTTTGGAATCCAAATTCCTTTCCCTTCCACTCCCAGGTCATGCGCCACTTCTTACCTATGGTGTAGGGTTCACCCTGATCTCCCCAGCTGTAGTACTATGTTGCACAAATTTCTTTGGATTTAATTTATTACATACATTTTGCGTTTAATTACACCTCTCCTTCTCCCCGCTTCTGCCTCCACTGTAAAATGTATGTCCTCTGAGGGCAAGTACTGTTTCCTTCTTTTTTTTGTCTTCATATCTTCCTAGCACTGTGTCTGATGCACTAGGCACTTAAGTGCCTGTTGAAATGAACGAAGCTCACACTTACGAAGCACTTGAAGGTTTACAAAGCACCTCCTTCTCCCAATGAGGCAGGCAGTGTAAGTATGATTATCCTCATTTCACAGATGAGGGGAAACTGAGACTCACGGACGGTTAAGTGACTTGACCAAGGTCACGCAGCTAATAAGTGTCACAGTCTGCATTCAAAACCAGCACTGATTTCACTGCTCCACACGGATTAAACAGAGCCAAGAAGTGTTCCCACCACACAGAATAAGTTTCCCACTGGCTTCGATTTCTCAGCCCTAAGAAATATGCTCGGCGGGAGGCCCGTTGGGAGACATCTAAAAAGGGAAGTGGGGTAAAGGGAAAGGGCTTCCTTCCATCCCCAGAAGACGCGGCGTGTGACCTGTGACCTCGCCGCTGCCGGGCACCAGCTGCCCTTTTCTTCCCCTGCGGGGCCCCTCCCGGCTCGGCTCACCTGCTTGATGCCCACTTCCTCGTGGACAAAGCGTACGGGATGGCCTCGGTGCGACCCCAGCAGCGGGCACAGGGCGCACACGCAGCGTCTGCAGCGGCTGCAGAACAGCTCGACGGTCCGGTTGCTGTGCTCCGAACACAGCCAAGTGGGCGTCGGCTCGGGCTCCGCGCGCCCCTGGGCCTCCTCCGCCGCTGCGGCTGCTGCTGCTCCGGGCCCCGCACCTCCTGGGCGTCCGCACCAGCTCCCGGGCTTTCGCTGCGCCGCAGCATGCGCGCTATTCGGCGCTGCCCCGGCCTCGAGGATTCCCCAGGGTCCCGGGTCCGCCGCAGCTGCTGCCCGAGGAGCAGCCATAGCCATCTGGGCCAGGGAGGAGCAACATGAGGAAGCGAAACTTGTGCATCCGCAAAACCTTGTTGTGTATCCAGAGCAAAGGGCGGGAGAGAGGCAGCGGGCAGGCCTGCGGAGCTTTGATGGCTGCTTAACCTTTAAACTTCCCCTCCCCCTTCCCCTCCCCTCCCCTTTATTTAATAATATAACCTTTATTTAATCCTTCCCTTCCCCCTTCCCCTCCCCTCCTCCCTCCCCTCCCCGTTCCCCTCCCTCCCCCCCTCCTCCTCCGCTCCCCTCCTCCTCCCCTCCTCTCCTCTTTATTTAATAATATAACCTTTATTTAATCCTTCCCTTCCCCTTCCCCTCCCTCCCCCTCCCCTCCCCCTTCCCTTCCCCTCCCCCTTTCCCCTCCCTCCCCCCCTCCTCCTCCGCTCCCCTCCCCTCCTCCTCCCCTCCTCTCCTCTTTATTTAATAATATAACCTTTATTTAATCCTTCCCTTCCCCTCCCCTCCCCCTTCCCTTTCCCTCCCCCTCCCCTCCTCCTCCCCTCCTCTCCTCTTTATTTAATAATATAACCTTTATTTAATCCTTCCCTTCCCCTTGCCTTCCCCTTCCCTTCCCCTTCCCCTCTCTCTCCCTCTCCCTCTCCCTCTGCCCCTTTTTCTGTCTCTCTCTCTCTGTCTCGCTTTCCTTTCTTCCCTCTTTTTCTTTCTTCCTTCCCTCTCTTTCATAGAGTAGGACTAACAGTTCTGTGTTTTGAATTTTAATATTTCATTTTCCCAATTGTTGAAAAAAACCATTCTTAACCTTCGTCTTCTAAAAATTTGAGTTTCAAATTCTCTCCCACCTTCCTTCCTCTGTTATTAAGAAGGCAAGCAGTTTGATGAAGGTTATATATGTGCAGTCATGCAAAACATTTCCGTATTAGTCATGTTGTGAAAGAAAACAGATCCAAACCGACAAGAAAAATGAAGTAAAAAAAACCTTGTATGTTTCCACCTGCCTTCAGACCCAATCAGTTCTTTGTCCTGAGGTGGAGAGTGTTTTTCATCATAGGTCCCTCAGAATTGTCTTCACAGTTGATCATCCTAGGATATTGCTGTTACTGAGAGGCCCGTAGATGATGGCAATAAGGATTTAGATGGGGATGATGTAGACAGAGTGAACCTCAAAAGATGAGACAGAGGGCAGGATAGGAAGGAACATTTAGGTGAGAGAAGTATGCTGACTCCTCCTGGTCACGTGTCTTTAGGTGAATGGGAGAAGGCACACAGCCCAGACAGAGCAGCATCTTTCTAGATTATTTTTGTTGTTCAGTTGTGACTGACTCTTCATGACCCAGTTCGGGGTTTTCTTGGCAAAGATACTGGAGTGGTTTGCCATTTCCTTCTCCAGTTCATTTTATAGATGAGGAAACTGAGGTAAACAAGGTAAAGTGACTTACCCAGGGTCACAGAGCTAGTAAGTGTCTGAGGTCAAATTTGAATTCAGGTCTTCCTGATTCTGGGTCTGCCAGAATCCGCCACCTAGCTGCCCTCAGGTTTTTTTTTTGTTTTAGAATAACAATAATAATAGCCATGACTGAGTACTTAAGAAGAGTCATTTTTTAAATCAGTATTTGCAATCCCTTCACCGAAGGTGATCATAACCTCTCTTCACTTGAGTGATTTCATGAGTGGCTGTCTCCCCCCACCCCCACCTCCATTCCATCATTTAGTAGGTAGTAGATGAGCCTCTACACACTTAGCTTGGCAGGTCCTTGCTCAAAAAGACACAGTCCATTTCTAGCTGAAGCCTTTGTGGTTTGGTAAGGCTGCCAAAGCTTGTGCCCTACTGGCACCGACTTGGAGAACTTAGGGTCAATTTCACTTCATACTGAAATACTGGAGTAGGACTTTTTGGAGTGAGTGAGTGAGTGAGTGTGTGTGTGCGTGTGTGTGGTGGGCCCGTGATTACATTGCTGTAAGGAGGAGCTCTTGGTTGGGAAACTCCCTCCATTAATACAGATCAACAACTCCTTTGCTACTTACAGTGTTACAGTTGCCTAGGGGCGCTGAAAGCTTTACCCATTATCACACAGCTAGTGTGTATCAAAGTTAGTGAATTCAGGTCCCCCTGATTCCAAAGGCAGTCCTTACTTGCTATGCCTTGCCTCCAAAGAAATGAGAGGTTAAGTGATTTTCCTAGAGTCACTGAGCCAGTGTGAGTGAGAGACAAGACTTGAACTCTGCCAGGTTTTGTTAATGCTAAGGCCAGCTCTATCCCCTGTGTCAGGCTGCATTAGTGGACAACATATGGTCTCTTCATATGGCATAGTTATGCTATGGTCTTGGTCACTCACTTCTAGATACAGTTTGCTATATCTATATCAGATATATAGATCTCTCTCTCTCTCTTTCTCTATTGTTTGTCAACCTCTTTCTTAACATGTGGTGCCCTGAACTGAACAGATGTAATTTTCCTTGGGCAGTTTTGCCTAAGGGACCCCACACGATAGGGGCATACTTCTGGGGGTGGGAGTGGAGTTTGCTTCCTTTCTACTTTAACTGTCTCCCTCTTTCCCTTTCACACCAGTCCTCTAGGTCTTCTGTGTCCTTCTCCTAGGCCTTGCCTTTTCTCCAGAGTCTAACAGGGATCTGCATGAGGTTAATAACGCTAAGGGCTGGAGATTCAAATCAAAAAGTAAAACAGTGACTGCTTTCAAGGATTTCCCATTCTAATGGGGGAGATAACACATATGGAAGATTTCATTTGTAAGTCAGATGGAAACGTCTCATGGTCCTAATGATGTGGGGCAGCTAGGTGGCACAGTGGATAGTGTGCCAGGCCTGGAGAAAGACCTGAGTTTAAATCTGACCTCAGATACTTCCTAGCTGTGTGATCCTGGGCAAGTTGCTTAATCTTGTTTGCCTCAGTTTCATCATCAGTAAAATGAACTGGAGAATGAAAAGGCAAACCACAATTTTGGCCAAGAAAACCCCAAAGGGGCCACAACTGAAATGACCCAGCAACAACAATAACCTTAGGGTGCCCCAGCAAAGATGTTAACAGCTCTTCTTTAATGCCATGTCCAGTGATAAAGTGGTAGCGGTTTCTGAAGTGGAACTATTTGGACTTTGAGGCAAGAACTTTCTCTTTGAGTCTTTAGTAGCCGTGGCTTTAACAGCTGCAGGAATAAGCTGCCAGGCTTGCATCTCCAGAGGTGGCCAGCCACAGAGGTAGTCCTCCTGGTGTGACTGTCTTCTGGACTGCTATTCCCCTAGTCCTCTGGGCCATGGCCACTGTCAGGACTCCCTCCCCACAGCCACATTTGCTCCAGTCTCAGTAACTCCAAGCTATGGTTCTGCCCGTTAAGGAGGATACTTTGGCTAAGAAACATATAAAACAATGGTTTCTTTGAAACCTGAGAACTTACTAGAGATTCTGGGGAAAAACCACTTGAGAGCCACACTCTTCCCCTTGAGCGTGAATCACAGGGAAAATTGCCAAGTCTGCTTCCCAAAATCCTTCTGCAAGAAAATCTACCAGATTGTTTCCCCGAAACATTCCTTTTGCAAACATAACTGGGTTTCCAACCAAGCTTGAGGTGTTTCTGCATGTTGTTTGCGAGAGGGCCAAAGCTCTTAGCTAGTGGAAAGGAGGCTGACTACCACACTGCATACCTGTGTAAAGGATTTACTGAGCTGGAGCTGGAGATTCTTCAGGAGAGATAAGATACAGATATGTAGCGGAAGCTGGCTCTTCAAGATGTTGCTGATTTCAATCTGGCTTCCCTAGAGACTGCTAGAATAGACCGCCTTGGATGACAGGAGTCTCGTCTCTTGGATGCGCTGAGACGTTGTCTCACTCTCAGAGGAGGGTTGTTGCTGTTTTTTCTGGTCCACTCTTCTAAACTGTAGAGAGTCTTCAATTGCTGGTTGCTGTTTTGCTTGAATAAATGGTTTTACTCTTTATTTGCTTTTTGTGTAACCAGTGTTTGGAGGGAAGAAGCTAAAGTGGAGATTGTAAGCGAAGGATCATGTTCTCCCTTAAGAGTAACCAGGAAAGCGGCTTTCCTTCTGAACCATGAAACATTGTATTCCCTAGACCGGAGATATTTGAGCGGGGCAAATAGGTAGAATTCTAGCCTGATAGCCTTCTCATGGACTGGAAAAAAGAGTACCCAGCTTTGTGGTGCTACTGACTTTTCTTCAACGGGCAAGGAAGATCCCTGGCTTTCCTCCCACCAGACAGAGCTGGGTCGATTCCCAGACGTTGTCACCCACAAGCAGCATTTATACATTTAAATAACTCACGTGGGGGCATAAATATCTTACATAGATAATGACACGCCTAGAGTTTGAGTCCTGAAATCTTCAATGTCATTTCCATGAGGTTCAAGATTGACATTCTGTTTGGCAGGCAGCACTAAACCAGCAGACTCTTCCCAAGCGGCATCTCATTTGAAAGCAAAGTAGGGCAAAAGAGATGCTGCTTTTGGTTACCAGTGTGAATTGTTTTTCAGGTTTAAACATCTGTTTTTATTAGAAAGAAATGGAATGTAGCAGCTTACATATAACACACAAGGGCAGGGTCCACGAGTAGGCCAAAGGTTTTGTTGGGTGAACCACATGCATTTACATGGGTGCACTAGCGCCCAGTAGGAGGAGGCCACACGATCTCCATAAATGAAAGATGGGCCAACTCACAGCCCATCCCACTCCTTTCATTTTCTTGATTTTTCCTTCGAGCAAAGTGAAGTAACATACTATTTATTTAAAAAACTATGTGTTAAAAAGTAGAAGTCTAGGCAGTTATTTATTATTTTGTTACATTTGTTTTTCATTGCACAAATCCACAACGTCTATTTTTTTTTTACAAAGATACAAGGAATTTAAGAATTGACAATAAAATGATTATTCAAATAGTTTTAGGCACAGTTTAATAAAGCATAAACCAATTTTGTTATTTGATCTTCTGTATAATATGGTTTTGAACAAATTTGAAATGTGCTCACAGGCAAGGGGAGTGGAGGAAACAGATTTAGAACTCAACACTTATACAGAGGCATTTTTCCAAAGATTATACTCAGGGGCTGATTCCATAGCTGTTGTTCATGGAAAAGTAAATCAGTAAACAAACTATTATTGGGTCAAGTACATAGATCAGTGAGCACTCTACTAATTGTGCATATGACTAATTTTAGCCTTATTGGGTCACATACATAAACAAAAATACAATTAAAAAAAGACTGGTTAAAAAAATATTGGGTAAAAATTACCGGTCCCTTTCCCTAGCTGTCAAATAATTTAAATAATTTATTCTAGACATAAAAAAAAAGAAAATGAAAAAAGGATTTCTATCTATCTCAGAGAAGCCACATACTATTTTTAAACATGAAATTTTGGTCACTGATATATGAGTTTTACTTGAGAAGTAGTTGACATGTTTAAAACATAGTATGCCATGGATTTCTGCTCCCCCAATTATCAGCTGTGATTCATTCTTTTCCTCAGTGCAGTAAGGCATGTTTTGCAGACAATGCTTGTATAAAAATAAGTTCCAGCATTTTAAAGTATTTACAGGACAGAGCGTTGCTTAGGTGAGAAAAGCATGCCTAAGGAGTTGTGGCCTAGTGAAAAGACAGATACGGTGAGGCCCCAGCCTCTCAGGATATGGGGGACATGCAGATTTAAAATACAACCAGATAGGGCATGATATACCCTCCTCGGTTGCTCAGAGTGGAGCAGTGGGAAAGGCATGAGCAGCAAAGTGCTTCATGGCAGCCTTGATGCTCGTAACTCATTTGGATCTTTTCCATTATTTTTGCAATGGCTTCTAGAACACCTGTGAGGGTGAACTGTATAGGTTCTCCATCACGAGCCATAAAAACCCAGGTTTCCAAACAGTAATATAGTAGCCCTGCAACGATAGAGAGTAAAAATCGCCTCTGACCCACTGGCTGAGTGACTTTTACTCTCAATAATCCTTAGTGTGTTGCTGGGCTATTGTACCAAGGAGTACCAAATGTCTTTCACATTTTTTTTAAAGGAAGAACAAGTTTGGATTTGATTATCTGCATTCTGGGACCAGAACCAGAACCAGAACCTGAACCATAACATCTACTGGCAAGTAATCTCTTCAATTTCTATGAAAAATCTCTATAATTGACCTTAAGTCGAGAACCAGCTACTCAGTTTAATCTGAGTACATCTGTCAAGGTCTCTTATTTCCAAGGGGAAAAAAGAGATTTATTTAAATCGATCTGTTTATGATACAGGGGCAGTACGGTAAAATGTACTGAGTGCTGGGCTTGGAGTCAGTAAGACCTCCAGTCAAGTCCTATCCCTGATACTTACTAGTTGTGTGATCCTGGGCAAGTCATTTAGCTAGATGCTCCTCCGGCAGCTTCCTAGGAATCTTCTCCTAAGGGCTGTGGCCTGTGTCAGTGGAAAGAATCCCTGCAGGAGGAGATCCCCGTAAAATCCTTCTCTCACTTGCGTATAGCAGTATGCAGAGCGCTGCTCTCTCTCTCTCTCTCTCTCTCTCTCTCTCTCTCTGAATACTATAGCATTTTTTGTTTTTGCTTCTATGGACTCTTTTTTAAAAGAGAGACAGATAGATAATGAACTGAAAGCCCAACTATTATTTAAAACGATTTGATTCAAAAACCTCTATGAAAAGAAGGCAAGTAGAAAATTGGGCACTACTGACCACTGGCATTTTTTTGAATGAATTAAATTTTTGTTTTCCCACAAAAATATAAAAAGAGTAGTTATTCTTATGAGATTTGGAATTTAGTTGATAGTTGTCTGGGAGTTGCTCTGCATTCTGAGGGTCAGGAAAATAGTTTCTTTCTCTCCCTCTCAGTATGTGCCTGAACTCATGTGTATATTTTTGATCTCCAATTCCAGCTGTTTGACTTGGACTTCTCTCTGGTTTACCAACTCTCGGAGTCTCCGAATTTCTTCTTGTTGTCGATAAAACATGTGCAGCAGCTGGAATACAACAGACAGGTTAATCTGGTGACTATGGTTGGGGTACAAAAACTGAGGAGTAGGTATGCCAGGCAGCAGAACAGTAGGTAAGCACTGGGGATGGGGGAAATGCTAGCTTTTACTGAAATGTTTTATTCATATTTCCTGTCCCTACCCCCACTGCCACCCCTGATTTTTTTTAAGTGGTTGTGTTAACATGACTTGGATCTAAAGGAACATTTTAATGATATATAGCTATTTCATTGCTGAATTCCACTTCTTCAGTTACTGAGCCACAAAGGACTGAGTTTTGTCAATACCTGGTTTCCCTTCCAGTGGGTGGACAGACCAACTGCCACTGTCTGTAGAAAGGTTTGGAGTGATGGCATAGGGGCAGGGGCTGTAGATAGAGGATCTGGAATAGTTTATTGATCAACCCTTTGAGTGAACCCGCATCTGCCTGCTTCTTTGCATTGTTGGTGCATTGGGGAGTGAGGGATTGGGCAAAGGAGAAAGGGAGAAGAAAAGAAAGGGACGATAAGATATGGTTTGAAAGGTCTTTCCAAAGAAATTTATTGTCACTTATGGAAGGAAAGTGAAGGAAAAGAGCTGCAAATCCTCCAAAGATCGTACTCTTTCCAAGGGAACCATTCTAGAAGCCATTATAAATATTTGGCTTATTGAACCTTGATTTTATAAATTGCAAGTGTATCTTGAGTAACCTATGGTTATAGCAAACAATAAGAACTAGGGGCCAAAGGTAAGGAAACCTGAGTATTTGAAATATAAGCAGGTGCCAGAAGGTTTTAAACAAAATTACATAAACACTGGTAATCAATAAACTGGGGTTTCTGGCTTCCATTTCTGAAAGTGGCATGGATATAATGCTGGGTCTTAGTTTTACCATCTGTATAATGGGATTAAAATGCCTGTGATTCATTGAGCTGTTGGGAGGTCTAATTTTTTCAAAGCATTTGTAAAATTTTTCAAAGCATCTGTACTACCATATATGCCTCTGACCTTCACATTCTCTTTCCTTCTACCTCTTCCTCTAGTTTTTTTCTTTCACCTTCTTCCCAAGCCACGTGTTGTCTCTCATCTTTTTTCACTTTTCTTCTTCCTTTCCTTCTCTCCCTTTTCCCTCCTTATTCCCTTGCCTATATCTGGACCTCACAAACATAATGCTTTATGCCTCTCTAGAGCTGATCCCTATCTTAGGCATCCAGAGAAGCCCATTCCCAATGATCAGTTTTCATACGATCTTACCTCGTTTTCTGTTTTTGGTGGAGGACATTCAAATGGATCAAAGCCATTTGAAAGCCAAGATTTCCTGTCTTGATCCATTCCTTTTCTTGATCCTCTCTCATCCTGGAACCTGTATGGCTTCTTGGCATCTTCAAACGCTGTTTTCTTTTCTATCCTGTCTTGATGTCTATTTGATTCCAGAGGTATAGAATTGGATAGTGTCCTTTCAGGAAACTGTCGTTGAGAGTTTGCAAGTTCAGACCCTGGTCTCAGAGATACCAGCAATGGCCCTATGAGACAAACAAAGTGAAGTGAACACACCATTCCCACATCTTCACGACACATAGAGGCAGGAAGGAAGCAAGCTTCAAGGGTTTAAAGCAGCGATGTCAAACTCAAACAGAAATCCATACCTAAGGATTCACGTGTTTTTTTGTTTTTTGTTTTTCGGGTTTTTTTTTGGAGGGGGGGGAAGGCAGGGCAATTGGGGTTAAGTGACTTGCCCAATAAGTGTGTCAAGTGTCTGAGGCCGCATTTGAACTCAGGTCCTCCTGACTCCAGGGACAGCGCTCTACTCACTGCGCCACCTCGCTGCCCCATACCTAAGGATTCATACATGCTGCATGCCGACTTAGTTTTAAAATGCGATATCATCTATCTAAATTGTACTTTTATTTATTTTGTTAAATATTTCCCAGTTACGTTTTCATCTGGTTCCAGCCGCACTCAGGAGTGCTGTGGGCCTCGAGGCATGCTGGGTGTTTGATACTTCTGATTAAGAGGAATGACACAATCTATGCCGCTGTTTCCAAAGAGCAGCCTGTTAGTGGGCTCCCAAATGCCTAGATGGGCTTTGTTTGTGTCAGGGTGGGATTCCCACTCAGCAGAGGGAGAGAAGAAAGAAATGCTGAGAGATGTTATCACCGAACACTCACTAAGAACATTGGCCATGGGCAGACAACCATACAACTGCTGCAAAGACCTTTGATGAAGAGGGGATTTTATATTAACAAATAGGAATGGACAGTGGAACAAATGTTGGACTTGGAGTCTGAGTTTATCCTCTAGTTCCATTACTTACTAGCTGTGTGCCTATGAGTACATGGCTTTGGACCAGGATGTGTTCATCATCTTATTATGTTTCTGGATCCCTCTCACATTCAAGCTATGTACCCAATTTTCCAGAAGTGATGCTGATGATGATACTTGGCTTTTTACCAAAAAGGTACAAAATGAACTAAATGTTTCCTTTACAAGGACTCTATGAGTTCTAAACACATTTAAAACAAAATCTTTTATTATTAGTTCAATTAAGACAACAGAGATATGACCCTTTAGATCCAATGACTAGATCAGTGGTCTCCAAACTTTTTGGATTGCACAGAAAACATTTTTTGGAGCCTACATCACCGACAGGTGCATGTTTACTTACTTATAAATAACTAAATAACTATGGTTGAGATTCCTAAGTTCTTCACACACTATTGTATGTACATGTATTACTGTATTATTATGTATGTTATTTATTTTATATTATAATATATTACTTATTATATGATAATCATATAATTATTATAATCGTATGATATATGTGAAATATAGCAATGTTTTAATATATTATGTATTATTTATTATATATTAAAAACTGAAAGTATGAAATAAAGATGAAATAATATTTTATTCCAGAGTCAACAGGGATCTACTAGAGTTTATTGAGTAGGGGAATGATATGGCCAGATTTTAGGAACTGACTTTGACAGTTGTGTGTAAGATGGATTGAAGAGGGGAGAGCTGAGACAGGAAGACCAATTAGGGTGTTATTGCATTGGTACAGGAAAGAGGTGACAGGACCTTAACTACAGAGGGGTGGCTACGTGAGAGGAGAGAAGGAGGACAGATGTGAGAGATGTGGTGGTGGAAATGACGAGATTGGCAGCTTATTAAATACGTGGGGTGAGGGAGAATGAGGCAATCAAGACGGCACCAAGTTTGTGAACTTGGATTACAGGAAGAATTTTCTATATAGAGAAATTTAGAAGATTTAGGTTTTGGGGAAAAGATAATGTAATTTTTTGGATGTGGACTATGTGAAAATTTGTTTTGGTTGATTATGCATATTTGTTATAAGGATTTTCTTTTTCTTTTTTTATATTGGAGTATGGGAAAGAGAGAAATGTTTGTTAGTTGAAAAATGAAATTAAAAAGAAAACAATCCTTTTT
The DNA here is from genome assembly GCF_011100635.1 of Trichosurus vulpecula. Taxonomy (NCBI): domain Eukaryota; kingdom Metazoa; phylum Chordata; class Mammalia; order Diprotodontia; family Phalangeridae; genus Trichosurus; species Trichosurus vulpecula. The sequence continues at coordinate 7,738,525 of NC_050581.1, read as the reverse complement.
GTTTGGAAAAAACCACAAAAGATAATGTAATAAATTCTTCAAAGAAGATCACAACCCACTCAAAAAGGGAAGGGAAGTGGGGCTCATCACAACCCATCTGAAAATGGCGTAGGTATCAGATAGGTTGCAGAATCCACCCTCAAAGTCATCTGTCACAGCCACAAAGTAATCTGAGCAAAAGAGAGTAGGTATGTTGTGCCACTAGGTGGCATAGTGGATAGAGTGCAGAGCCTGGAATCTGGAAGGCTCATCTTCCTGAGTTCAAGTTTAGCCTCAGACACTTACTTAGCTGTGTGACCCTGGGCAAGTCACTTAACCTTTTTTTGTCCCATTTCCTAATTTGTAAAATGAACTGGAGAGGAAGGAAATGGCAAACCATCCCAGTATCTTTGCCATGAAAACCTCAAATAGGGTCACAAAGAGTTGAACACAATTAAAATGACTAAACAACAGGAAATGTTTGGGAAATGCTGAGGAAAAGAAAAATGCTTCATGCCAGCCTTGGATCCAACCGTTCACTGGGCCTTGATTAAAGGCGTCATATTTCACAATATTGTTGAACTGAAGCCACAGGAGGCCAACTGAATGATTTTTATTGTTGCACCAGAAGGCAAATACCTATCTCTGAAATCCTGACCTTTATTCATTCCATTCAGCCACTCCTGTGCTGTCAGAGCTGGCTGGACTCCAGCTGTCAAGGGGTAGATGTCTTCTTGGTAGGATTCCGACTACAAAAACAAACAAAAAGAGGTAATGTGGTCAAGGCCATGAAAACCTAAAGAAGCTGCTGCTGCCAACAGACACTATATGTAGCCTAAGGAGGACTTTCATTTTTCAGGCATACAATTTGGTATGGTTAGACCAATTTTTTAATGTTCATGTTCTCTAACACATGCATTCTAATTTAGACTTAAATCAACCATGCTATGATAGGCCATCATTCAATCCTGATGTTTCACCTTACATGTAGAAAATTGACAGCAATAACAAAATATGAGAACATACAATGTTGGAAGGGTTGTGGAAAGGGATATATACTCATGCATTGTTGGTGGAACTGTGAATTGTTACAACCAATTTGGAAAGCAATTTGGAATTATTCAAATGAAGTGACTAAAATGTCTATACCCTTTGACCCAAGGATTCTACTGTTAGGCATATACACAAATGAGATCATTAATTAAAAGTTCTCATATACCCAAATATTTATAGCAGCACTTGGACCTCAGTTTCATCATCTGGGGAGTGACCCAGATAGCTTCTGAAGTTTTGGAGCTGGAATGCTCCAAATCTATGATCCTATTAATAAATTGGTTTCCAGAGAAGAAATTATGGGAACCTTGTGGGGAATTGACCCCATCTTAGAATTTGTGACAGAGGAAAAGAATGCCAGGCATAGTCTAATGTTCATCTTAGACTTCTGGAGAACAGATTTCAAAGGTTTCAGAAAAAAGTATAGCTAAGATGCAGTGGCCTAAGACTCTAGAGAATAAATCAGTGCATCAGTGTTCTGAAGCTTTCAAGATAATTCTGAAGACATAGAGAATTCCAATGAGGAAGAAGGGGAAGGAGAAGGTTTTTAGGGAGAAGAACATCTGTGCAAAGATGACCCATCAACCAAGTTAGATTTTAAAAGATGTTCAAAGGATGGCAGCAAGGGCAGGTTAAAAAACCATGAATTTCAAAACTTGGCAAGTGCTTTTAAAACATTCTCAGGAGTCCTTAAACTCAGACTGGTTTGAAACTGGTGAAGGATAACAGAAAGGGTTAGGTAAATTTTTAACATATGGGGAAAAAAGGAAAATAAAAAAGGGATAAGAATGCTGTGCAAGGGGAATGGGATGACAAAAAGTGATGGCGCAAAGGTGGAGCAGCTTCTCTGTTCTCTGCCAAGGAAAAGAATTTTTTTTTAATTGAAAAGAGACTTGATACTAAAGACAAATAGAAATTTTAAAAGGTTAATAATGAGTTGACACTCAAGATAATCAGGACAGGATGAGAGCACCAAGTGACCCTTGATAAGGTCAAATCACTAGGCCAAGGTGAACAACAAACAAAAGTTCTAAAAGGATCTTGGTAATTGCTGCCAGTGACCTTTGAATGGAGAATGGTGCCATGGAGATTGGACAGGAGAAGGGCAAGTGCTGTCCTGAATTTTGAAAAGAAAATGAAAGTGCAATCTGAAAACTACAGGGAAGTGAACTTAGCTTTAATTCCTTGAAAAAATTTAAAATTCTATTAATTTTTTGATGAATATATGTGATAATTAATGACCATTCAGAAAAGGACGCAGTGAACACAAAGGTCCACAATGGTTTCATTAAGAACAGTCCACGCCATTTAAAAGAACACATAGAAGAAAACAGAAGGAGATTCAGAGGGAGATACGAACAAATGAGACGGCTTTGAAATCAATGTTTTCTACCTGCATACTCGTAGCGAGGTACAGATTGAGATTTTTTTTGACATATCCAATGTCAGAATTTGTTTGGATTATATATATCTGTAAAAGTTTTTTTCTTTGTTTTTTTCAAATGGGGCGGGGAGGAAGATGGGAGGGAGAAAAGATGGATTTTCATTAATTAAAAAATTTAATAAAGAAACTATTGAATTTATTATACACTTCAAAACAGAAAGTAAGGAAGATGCAATGGAGATTCAGCTTCATGTGAAATCCCCTTTTTCTTTTCTTTGTATGCAGACGTGTTCATGTTTATTAATGTTTGTCAAATTTAGATAAAAAACACACCAAAGGGTATAGTTTATGCCAGACACACCCCCCCTCCAGCTTCCCACCCCTGCTTTGGAATACTTTAGATCTCTCTTACTAGTTTTAGCCAAGAGTTTTGCAAATTGTTGTGGACAAGAAAGAGAGCTAAAGTACACTACAGTTATATGGATTTGGAACTGAATGACTGGGCCCAAAGAGTTATTATTAATGGGTTGAGGACAACTTGAAAGGAGGTGGCATGGAGGGCAACAAGGATTTGTCCTTGTGCCACTTGATATTTTCATCAATTACCTAGATAAGGGCAAACACATCATTCTTATCAAAATTTCAACTGACACAAAATTGGAAGGGACAATTAATTCTTTGGGTGATAGATTTGGAACCCAAAATGTAACAGGATAGAAGGTTGAGCCAACTCTAATGAGATGAAGTTTAATGGGAATAATGGTAATGTCTTAAACTTGGGTTCAAAAATCAACTTGGTAAGTACAAGATGAGGAGGTGTAACAACAATTCAGCTAGCAGCTGTTGCGAGGTGTAAGATCCAACAAGACCAGCAACAAGAGCTGCCAGCACAGGTTCTTTGGATCTGCTTTACTAAGGAAAGCAACATTAAGGGGTTAACAATTTCATTTTAATCCAACATACAAATATCATTCACTTAGTTCAGGAGGAAAAGCCAGCAACCTGAACTTCAGAGCAAATACAAACAAGTTACAAACATACACAATATAAACAGACCAGATCACACTTCATAGTTACCAAGAAAGCATCAACATCTGGGTTCACTAGCCAGGGAACTCTTAGAGCGGATGCCCAGAGTGTCCACATTAACACTCCTCCAGGAGGAGTAACAGCCCCCAAATAAACAACTCTGTTCTCTCTTTTTATACCATCCTTAGATGTCATCACTACCAGAACTTAGGTGCATACTATTGGCTCTGGTCTTAGCAATTCCCCTTAGGGCTCTGGGGGCTTCCTGCCTCTCTCAAACTAGCGCACTAGTTTGCTAACCAGTTTGGGGCTTTGGACCTAGTAAGATTCAACCAAAGACACTTAATTAATTTAGCATTCTAAAACAGTAAAAAAAAAGTCCCACCTTAATTACCAATATAGGAGGTATGAAAATAATAATTCCTTTGAAAAAGATCTTAGGGATGCCGGAAGGATGGAGGGGGTTTGGTGGGCTGTAAGCTTAACACAAGCCAGCAGTGTGGTATGATAGACAAAAAAGCTAAGACGGTCCTAGATATCATTAAGAAAAGTGTATTCAGAACAGTGGAGGTAATAGTCTTGCTGTACTCTATCCTGTTTGGGTTGCATCTGCCATAGTTTTGAGAGCTGCATTTTAGGAAGGACATGGAAAAGCTGGAGAACATCCAAAGGAAGACAATCAGTATGGTAAAGGCTCTTGAAATCATGCTATTTAAGGATCTGGAAAGAATGAGAATACAGTTCATGTCAACGTAGAAGCAGAGGTTTATGGGCCATTCACTCTGATGGCATAGTTAGGTATGGTTAAGGGTTTCCATCAGTGGTGTGCTGTGGTTGACCTCTCTTCCCTATGATAGCTAAGTTATGGAAGCCACTTACCCGTCGAGGGACAATCATTGATATAGGCTCGATGAGACCTTTGGTTGTTATCAGTTTGTAGAATCTGAATATCTCACAGGAAGATACATCCAGACCTCTCTTTGGCATGATTCCTAATGGAAAGATCCAAAAGAAAGAAGAGATCATGGGAAATGACTAATACCTGAACAATAGTCCATGGGATCCTACAGGGACATAGCTCTCATGGGCAAGGTTTGTGTTCTAGCTACCTTTATATCCTTAGAAACTAGCACACTGCTTTGTTCGTGGGTGCTAAATAAATGTCTGTCAAACTGCTGTTGAGTTGCAATCAAATTGTATACTTCCTACTCAGTGAGTATGTACCTGAAAATTCAGTCAATGGCTTTTCTTCCTCTCCTTCTCCTACTCCCCTTGGGATACTATTTGCCATCTTTGTGAGGTAGGCCATGAACATGATTAGAGTATTCCCATTTTTCTGAAAATGGGGATAAAGAATCATGTACAGTTGAAGTGTACACCGAAGACATATCACCAAAAGTGGCAAACCGAACCCTGAGCATCCAACCACAGATCGTGCTTTGAGATCGAAAGTGTCTTAGGATAGGAGGCTGGAAAGACTCTTAGAAAAAGTGTGGCCTGGAGAACCAAAGTTTAACTTACACCTCTGCTCCTGACTCCTAGTCCATCGGTTAAATCATTGATTAGCTCATGAACTTCACTATTGTCCTTCACGTCAGTGTTTTTCAGACAAAGGAGAGAAAATAGCTTCTCTGCTAGGTTCGAGTCTAATATGTTTAAAAAGAGTTTAGGACCTCTAAAGAAGCAAAAGGTTTTCCAAAAAAGGAAAAGTCCTCTTTACCATCTCCGTTAATGGCACTGCCCTTCTTCTAGCCTTCCCATTCTGGAAACCTTGGTTTCATCTTTCATTCATTCCCTATCGAATTAGTCACCAAATTCTATCTTTTCTTGCTTCAAAGTGCCTTTAGTTTTACTCTTCCTCTCCATTTCCACTGCTACCTCACTAGTCTCGGCTTTTATCACCTTGCATAAGAATTATAGCAACAGTCTCTTAGCTGGTCTCCCTGACTTAATCTGTTCCTCCTTTTAATCCATCATTGCCTGAATCTTCTCTGGCTCACTATGGCCTGCTGCATCAAATACATGAACTCCTCTACCTGCTTTTCAAGGCCCTCCATTATCTGACTCCATCTGATATTTTTAAAGACCCATCACTTCACTTTCTCAATGGGAGTGAACTCTAATCCACTGATGCAGATCACAGCCCTTCCATGCCTCATTCATTTGTGGCTAATAAAAGTTCACTGCCTAGTGGCCAGCCTTAGAATGATAAGCTGTCTGAAGTTAGGTTGACAATGACAGATAGCCTACCACTAGTATACTCAAAGTCTTCTCAGCTCGGTTCAGACCTACTAGAATGTACCATCTGTGGATATAATCTTTAAGGATGCAAAGACACCACCATGACATGGCATAATGAAGTAGAACCTTACGGGAGCAACAATAATTTGTATAGAACATTCTAGTTTATGAAGCACTCATTATTAGATTTGGCCCTTTCGACAATCCTGTATGGGAAGACAAAGATTATTTCTACTTTAGAGAGAAGAAAAGTGAGGTTCAGGGAGAATAAATGTCTAGCCAGTAAGTGGCAGGTCCTCCTGACTCCAGGGCCAGGGCTCTATCCACTGCACCACCGTGCTGCCTCTTTTGTGTCTCCTTGCAAAGAAAAACTCCTCTCTTCAAGTAGGAACTATGCATAGAAGAAGAGGCTAGGGGAACTTTGATGGTAATCAGCTGCTTTCTCTCTCTTGATTCTTAAACCATTAGGATCCAGCTTCCAACCTCATCATTCCACAGAAACTGCTCTCTCCAAAGTTACAAATGATTTTTTGATGGCCGAATCTCTTCTCAATCCTCATTCTTCTAGACCTCTTTGCAGCCTTTGAAACTGTGGGCCACTCTCTTCTTGATGCTCTCTTCTCTCTAAGTTTTTGGAATACCATTCTTTTCTGGTTCTCCTACGTATCTGACCCCTCTTTATCAGACTCCTTTGCTGGAACCTCAGCCAGGTCATTTGCTCTAGCTGTTAAGTATCTCACAGAGCTCTTTCCTGGGTCTTTTCTCTTTACACTCCTTCACATAGTGATCTCATCAGCTCCCATGGATTTAATTACCTCTGTACTGATGATTCTCAAACCTACCTGTCCTTCTCTAACCTCTTTGCTGACCTCTTGCATCTCCACCGACCTTTCAGACATCTCAGACTGGATGTCCAGTAGACATTTTAAACTTGACTGGGTCCCAAATGGAACTTACTATCTTTCCCCTTAAGCCCTCCTCCCCTCCTAACTCCCCCACTACCATCAAGGGAAACACTCTCCTTAGTCCTTTAGGCTTATAATCTAAGTGTCCCTCAAATCCTCACTATCTCTTTTCCCCCCACCCCCGCCCCTTACCCAATTTGGTGCCAAGGCCTGTGGATTTCTTCTTTGCAACATTTCTCAAATATGCCTCTTTCTCTTCTGATATTGCCCCTACCCTGGTGCAGGCTCTCATCACCTCACACTTTGGCTACTGCAATACCTGCTGGTGGGTCTGGCCTCCTTAAATCTCTCCCCACTCCAAACCATCCTCCAGCCACCAAAGTGACTTTCCTAAAGCACAGATCTGTCCATGTCACCTTCCTATTCAATAAGCTCTGCTAGCTCCCTATCACCTCTAAGAACAAATAAAAAATCCTCTGGCATTCAAAGCCCTTCATAACGTACTCGCTTAGCACTCCCCCCACCCCGCCCCAAACCTTCCACTCTTCTTACTCCTTACTCTCTCTATGTGATATTGGCCTCCTTGCTATTCTGCAAAGAAGATATTCCATCTCTCAGTTCTGGGCATTTTCTGTGGCTGTTCCCCATTCCTGGAATGCTGTCCCTTTTCATCTCTGCCTGTTGGCTTCCTTCAAGTCTCAACTTTACAGACAGTCTTGCACAATACCTCTTAATTCTGGTGTCTTTCCTCTTTTTAGTATTTCCTGTTTATCCTGTACATAGCTTGTTCATATTTATTTGTTTTTTTTTTATCTCTCCCATTAGACTGTGAGCTCTCTGACTGTCTTTTGCCTCTAGTTTTGCTTCTTTTTGCTTCCCTATCACTTAGCAGGGTCTCTAGCACCTAGTAGGTGCTTAATAAATATTTACCGACATTGTCTTTAGGATAGGGACAAAAAGTGTAAGATATTTGGATGCGGAGCAGAGAGTTTGGAACATGAACATTCAGTATATGAATCGTGGCTTTGGGGGTGAGGGTCCTCTCTTCACAATTTTTTCCTTGTCTCTTCTTTTTCTCATTTTCTTTCTTTTTTTTCTTTTTGCCTTCCCTTTCTTCTTTTTCCCTCCTCTCCCTCTCTGTCTCTGTCCAACTCTGTCCTTCCTAACTTTCTTCTCTCTCTCTCTCTGTGTCAGAGGAACGGAAGACCAGGCTCCACAATCCTGACACAGTAGGAGCAGTAGAAAAAATGGTAACAGTTAATTTTAACTTCTCCCCTTACCTCTTCCCCAGACCTCTGGCTTTCAAAGAACCTATCTTGGACTTCCAGGTAGTGGAAAGAGCCACCACCATCAGAGTTACCCTACCCCTTTGCCCTCCCCCAAGATGTTTGCTCATGGGACTTGGATGAGATAGGAACCAACAATTCTATTCCTCCTGATGGGATGGAGCACCACAAGGCTTTACTATCTGCCTGGTGGTCCCTAAGCATTGTCATCTCAACCACCAAGGACCTCTGAGCTCAGTCACCCTTCTCACTACTATGTTCGTAGCATTTCTGAGCCTTTCTATTTACCCTACAGTTGATGGTTCAGTATCAGAAACTGATCTGATTTAATAGTGGAAATGATATTAAAGAAGTTACATGAGCATTTTCAAGGACCACAGAACCTTTTCATCTGCCTTGCAGTTAAAACCTCCTACAAGTGTAGTACCTACCATTAGAATAGAAGCTCCTCGTGAGCAAGAATTCTCTCTCCTTTTCTATTTGTGACCTACGTGCTTAGCCCAGTGTTTGGCATAGAATAAATGGTTCATGAATGTTTTTTCATTCATTCATTAAGTCATGGAATCATCTTCCTGATGTCACAGTCCTCTTTGAGAATGGACAAAGCACAACCTGTGAGTGGTCTGAGCTGCCCAATGGGGATCCAACTGGCCAGTTCCAGTTGCGCAACTCTTCTCCCCTACCCTGCCCTCCCCTCCCCTCCCCTCTCCTCTGGATGTCATGCCCTGACCTTGGGGTACTCTGACTAAAGGATGGTAAATTTTGATGGCTGAAGTCTATGTTGATATCTTGGGGTTTCCTGGCTAGATTTCTTTCTTAAAGCCCATGCCTGAAACCCAATTCACTCTAGCTCTCATTGATTGGCTAACAATAGGCCCCTGCCCAAACACCACTTAAGGATTATTTTTTGGGCCCTTGATGGCTCAGAGTGAATGTAAATAGCAATTGTTTCTTTTTGGCCAGAAACAACCCTGAGGGTACTCCCCATTTTTTTTATTAAAAGGGCCATCCCTTGGCTAACTTCTTAAATAGCCCTAACCACCGAATGGGTGTTGCCTTGGTCGAAGTGAGAAATGGGGAAAGACCAAGGTCTTCCACTGCATCCTGGACCATCTCCAGTTGTCCTGATCCATATCTGGCCACTGCATTCAGATGGCTCTGGAGGAGAAAATCCAATTCACTTGCAAGTCATGGCATCATCTTCCTGATGTCATGGTCCTCTTCGACAACATGAAGGACAAACTACATTCATTCTAAAAGAGCTCTGGAATAGGATTTGGAAGATTTCAGTCCTAGTCTTGGTTCTGCCATTAACTAGGTATGGGATCTTTGGGTGTCATTTAATCTCTCTGAGATTTAACTGTATTATATGTAACCTAAAGGATTTGCCTGGGTGATTTGGAGGTTTTCTAGTAGCTCCAAATTTCAAACCTACAAGCCCTCATCCTATTCAATCCCGTCCTATCCTTTTTATGATTCTCTTTAAACATTTTTCTTAGTATATTGTTTTTAACATCACCTTCATTTTTGCATATATCCTTCCTCTCTTCCCTCTCTAACAAGATCTTACTTTTATGGAACTACAGTTATCCCTTCCACATTGTGTGACTTTCCCCTTCTCACTTTTGATATATCGTGGATGGACACAGGAAATAAAATGAGAATTTGGGAGGAGTTTTGTGGAAGCTGCAGATGACTTGTGAAGGCCAGTAGATGACAGAAAAAGTTTAGGAACTCAGAAATGCATAAAATATATTTATAGTATTGTATGATATCAACATATTTTTATCTTTTAATGCCATAACAATTCAGACTTCTCTGGTATGAAGGGAGGGTCAGAAATTTTTATGTGGATTTTCCAGATCATGGCAGGGACAGGGGGGCTCCCCTAATCCCTGCAATGTGGAAGGGGGATAACTACAGTGTGTCCCAATAAAAAGAATAGATCTGGAGTCAAAAGACTTGAATTTGAATTCTCCTTCTGCTGTTTATAATCTATCAATTGACTACAGGTGAGTGATTTTACCTCCTAGAACTGTTTCTTCATCTCTAAAACAAGGGTGCTTTTGACTGGGTTGTCTTTATGATTCATTCTAGCTCTTAATGTGATAATTCTCTTTTTCAGTTATAAAGCCTATAAGCCTGTTTGATAGCGCCACCTTATGGTCAATGTGGGAACTGCTAGGTCCAATCCCTCTGTGAGTCCCTCCTGGTTTTCCCAAAGCAGTTTATTTTGCCCTGGCTATTTCTCATCCATCCACTTGAATCTCTTACATTTTACAGAAATTTTAAGCTCTTTCTATTTTTTTTCCAATCAATAAATATTTTCAAAGTGCCTACTATGTGCCAGCTGGGGCAGCTAGGTGGTGCAGGGCCTGGAGTCAGGAAGATTCCTCTTCTTAAGTTCAAATCTAGCCTCAGACACTTACTAGCTGTGTGATGGTGGGAAAGTCACTTAACCCACTTGGCCTCAGTTTCCTTATCTGCAAAATGAGCTGGAGAAGGAAATGGCAAAGCACTCCAGTATATTTGCTAAGAAAACCCCAAATGGGGTAATGAAGTGCTGGACATGTCTGAAAAACAACTGAATGACCACAGAAATGTGCTACATGCTGGGGATACAAAAAGAGGCAAAAGACAGCCCCTGTCCTCCAGGAGCTTACAATCAAAAGGGGGAAGCTTACACAGAGCTGCCCTGTTGCCTAATGCAAATTCCTCTCTTACTCTTTAAAGCCTTCAAAAGTATTGAGAGATCTCCTTCAGATTCTCCCCCCAAATCTCTCAGATCTGTTCTCTCATCTTTCACTGATTAAATCTGCTTTTCTTCAAGAACCAGCATTCAAGGTAAATAAGGAAACTTGCTTCTTATTTAATATCGTTTCTGTTCTCAGTGACTAGTACTGCAAAGTACATGGCAGCTTCTCTTTTTATTACAAATATACAGTATATTGTAGCTATATTGTAGACATATATGGTCTATATACTATGGGACCAGACCACGTACAAGAGAAGATGCACAGACTGCAGACAAAGTCATTCTGAAGTCACTGAGAGAAAGATTTTCAAGATATCTATAAAGAAGGTCCAATATGGAAGAACTGGGGAAAAAATTGTGAATTGGCATTATTACCAAAAAGTGGTCATTAAGACGCCTGATTCATATTCTTATCTGCTCATTTTTATAAGAATCATCCCAGGATCACAGATGTAAATCTGGAAGGGACCTTTGGGGTCACTGAGTTCAATCCCCTCATTTCGTAGATGAAGAAAGCAAAACAAAAAAGGTTAAATAACTTGTCCAAGGTCACACTGCTAGTTAAGTGTCTGTAGCAAGATTTGAATATATGTCTTTCTGACTGTAGGTCTAACACTTTATTTATGACATCACACTGCCTCTCTACAAGCATATTAAGGATGCCCTTGGAGGGAAAAAAAGAGAGAGAAGGAAAGAAGCAGGCTTTTGCAAATTATTCATTATCAAAGATTGCATCTTCAGTTAGACAACTGACTAAAAGGTACAGTCCACAAGATCCCTTGGCGTTCCTTGTTTGTTACTTTTTAAAGCATTTGACTCAGTAATGCAAAATGCGGTCTTAAAGGTTGTCCTCTAATAATGTGTCACTAAAGCAGATTTGAGAATCATATAACTCAATACATGCAGCTACAAGGGACCTTCAAGCTGTATTCTCTCCTCTTACAGAGTTTTTGACATCATCAAAGCGTCGCCTGAATGACCAGAGCCGATTGGTTCTTGAGTGGGCCCCTCCCCCTAGGACCCTGGTAGGTTCACATCCATGTAGACTAGGTTAACACCCAATAGGGCATGGCTCTGGAGTCAACACCTCCCCTCAGCCAGCCCCATGAATAGTCACAAAGAGGTGGACCTAAACCCACGTGGTCTAAAAGCCTCTGCTGTCCCAGACATGTAAACTAGGCCCTCCCCAGAGTTAGCCTTACCTTGGGCCCCACCAAGGTTCCACACCTAACAGGGCTCTAGGCCTGGGGCCCAGCACCCAGAAAGGCTCAATGAGATAAACTGAGTCACTCAAAGAAAACAAAGGCCATTCTGCTTACATATTTACAGCGAAAGGAGGTTATAGAATATATCAGGGATGACCTCTCTGCAAGAAATGGCGTAAAAATATTATTCAGGGATTATAGAATTGGAAAAGGAAGTGAGCTGGCCATGTACTGAGAGTGAGGGAAAACCAATGAACAGACTGCGTCTTATACCCAGAGAATGTTAGAAGACCTAGCAGAAAGCCTTTGGCCCATTGGCTAGATCCTCAACAAAGGATTTATGGGGGGTATGGACAAGAATTACACGGAATGAGCGTGTGTGGCACCCAGGAAGGTGCACCTGTATCAACAAGATCATTGAGGTATTGAAAAACAGTAGATTAAAAAGGCCCTCGTAGCTTGTCCCGAGAGCCTAGCCACGAGGGAAATATTGTTTTCATAGGAAAATGTATTCTGAGGTCCAAACTCAATTCATATGTTATCTAGGAGGATAAAGAATTAACCTGTTAGTACCAATTCATACCCACCAGGATTACTGGACAAGGAGCCCAGGGCCCTGAGAGACTGAGACACGGGATAGATAAATGTTCAAGGGAAAAGGGTCAAAAAATTTCAGAGCCTAAGGTAGTGGGATCAGAGAAGAGTGAGAAACCAAGATAATGTGAAAGCACTGGGATAGTAGGAGAAAACATTAAAGTAATTATTTTCCATGCATATCTTTTTATGTCAATCTATGGTCAAATTCCTAGTTAATTATCAACCCTACTGAGCCTGAAGGTCTACTTTGCAGAGGCAATAGTTATCCATTTAAAATTCCATTGTCTGAGCTGCCACGGGAGGCTGCAGAGATTTAGTGGAAAAAGCACTGGGCTAGGAATCAGGGACTCCTAGGTCTGCCACTAACTAGCTCTTCAGGTTATCTAGAGAAAAGGGAAGCAATGGCCTCCTCGATCCTGCGCTGTCCAGATAATAACGATAAATGATAATAATCATAGCTAACACTTATGTGGCACTTACCATGTGTCAGACACCATGCCAAGTATTTTACAATTATTATCTCACTTGATTCCCATACAAATCTTGGAGGTAGATGCTATATTTATTCCCATTTTACAGATGGGAAACTAAGGCAAACAGAGGTTAAGTGACCTGCCCAGAATCACACAGCTACTAAGTGTCTAAGGCCATATTTGAACTCAGTTCTTCCTGATTCCAGCCCTAGTGATCTATCCCCTGCCCAATATAGATAAAAGGTGAAATACTGTGTTTAGTGTATGGTATTACATTTTAAGAGGGGCATTTACACAACAGGGCAGGTCTAGATTTAAAATAAAAACCTTTTATTTTCCATTCCCACTCTTGTTTCTCAGTAGTCCTTACTCTTTTTAGGGTAGAGACCAGGTATTGCTCCATTTAACAAAAAAAAACAAACAAAAAAAACAAAACCTGGAGATGTTTAGGCTGGAGAAGAATATACCGGAGTATGTATCTGTGTAAGGATATTGCTATCTTCAAATACCTGAATAGGGAATAGAAATGAGACCTAGTTTATGTGACTCTATAGGTTAGAACTGGGAAGTTATAAGTAGGTAGATTTCAGCTAAGTAGAAGGAAGAACTTTCTCACATTTAGAGCTGGCCAAATGATGGAAGAACTCACGGCACAGGGGCCCCCCCCAAGATCTGGCCTTGAAGCCACAAAGGCCTGGGTTCAGTTTCTGCCTCTGATACATTCTGGCTGTGTGACTGGGCAAATCACTCAACCTCTCCGTACCCCTGGCAAATCTATAAGGTTATACATTCCAAAGACGCTGCCAAAATGCCTTGGGAGGGGGAATTTCCTCATGTGGAAATTTCCTCTATCTGTGGAATCGTGTCTAGTCCCTGTTCTAATAATAAGACTGCCTTGTGTGAAGTAGTGGATTCCCCGTCACTGAAGACATACAATCAGAGGCTGGACGGCTGTTTGTTAGGGATTGGGAAGAGAGAACTCAAGCTTCACATACATGTTGTACTGGAGAGACTTGGAGACGCCCCCTAACTTTGAGATTCTGTGATTCCATCGATTTATGTCCATTTGTAAGTCATATTATTTCCCTGGGACTCAGGTTCCCTATTTATAAAATAAAGGGGATTAAACTTTATAACCTTGTTCTCTTATTTATTCTCTTATCATGGGATTATTTTATGATTTACACCTCACACCTGAAGTATCCTCACAAAGTTGTCCCGTGCACTATCACTTCAAACTGTGTGTTCTGAGCTTCTTAATAATAATGATGATGACGATGGTGTTTAGCCTGGAGACGATACAAGACCACTCCAGGTACATGCTTCTTAAGAGGTAAGTACTGCTTTGAAAGTCAGTGAATCAAGTCTGCACCACCGATCCAAACAGAAAGTCACGTACCCTAGGAAGTGTGTGCCTCTTTCATACTCACCGATTCCCTTTTGAGGGAGATACGAACGATACTCTGTAAGATAGTTCAAGTGTGGTTTGTCTGCACTAATTTCATAGTACCGAATGTTCCCATCACCCTGTGAAAGAGAACAGAAAGGAACAAGGAGATAGGTTGGTTTCTCATTTGGCCTGGAACACTATGAATAAAGCAATTCCATTTATTTTTATGTTCAAGTGAAAACTAAAATGCCGAGGAAAATCGTAAAACTGAAACAATAAAGAATTAAAAACCCTTTTATTTTCCATTCCCACTTTTATTTCTCAGTAGACCTTACTCTTTTTGGGCAGAGACCAGGTATTGCTCCATTTAACAAAAAAAGTAGTTGCTTCCAAGTTTTTAGGTATCTTTTCCTTTCCCTAGAGCTTGCATTTCAGAGATAGGAGAATAGTTGTGGTAGAGGGTGTGTGTGTGTGTGTGTGTGTGTGTGTAATAGCAGATAACAAAAGGGAAAGTAAGGAGCTGTCACCATTTTTTTGAGGTTGAAACATCTTTTAAAGTTCAGATAATAGGATCAAAGATTTTTGAGCTGGAAGGGATCTTAGAAGTCATCTAGCTGAGCACCCTCAGCTTACAAGGGAGGAAAATGAAATTTAGAGAATTTAAGTGACTTATCCAAGGTCATATAGGTAGTAAGTGTCTGAGGTAGAATTTGAACCCAGGTCTTCTGAATCCATACCCACTCTACTCCACTTTCCACTCCACCATACTGTCTCTCTCAGCCTATGAATCTCTTACTCTACAACTCATGATGGCACGGATGTGACCCTGGAAGCAATATCAGCAGGAAGCTGTATCCTACCAAGCTAGAAATGCCTTTTTTGGAGGGGGGAGGTGTGGTTCCTTGCAATGGGCCATGTATCTGATGTCCAAGGAAAACTCTGGCTAAGTTCAGAGAGGCCATAGGTAGCTGAACCCGAGTCATGGATAATTTTCATCCCAGTAACTCATGAAAGTTCTATATAAAGGTATCTAGACATTATGATCTGCATTTACTTCAGAGATTGGTTATACATACTGATAAAGCATAGCAATCAGTTTAAAAGCTTGAGGTTTAAAATGTATCTCCATTAATTT
Organism: Trichosurus vulpecula; assembly: GCF_011100635.1. Lineage (NCBI taxonomy): Eukaryota > Metazoa > Chordata > Mammalia > Diprotodontia > Phalangeridae > Trichosurus > Trichosurus vulpecula. The sequence continues at coordinate 7,723,093 of NC_050581.1, read as the reverse complement.
TTTTTTAAATTTCTCTTCTAAAAACATTTATAGCCTCAGGTCAAAGATGAAATAAAGAAGTCAGTACTCAATTTCATATTCCCCCCTCCCCCACCTAAGAACTCAACTACTGTATTATTGCCGTAGTTTTTGTTCTTGTAGTCGCAAAGCTTACCTTGCCCACCACATAGAGCATATTGGTATCTGAATCATAGAAGGGGAACAATACACCGGAAGAGCCATCTAGGTCCTCTTCAATTAAAGGCACAGAAAGGTCTTCCTGTTCAGGGAAGAAGAAACAAAAAAAGGCCATTCAGTTACTTGTTTAGTTGTAAACCAACGTACCCCAGCCCAGGTTATACCATGTACCAGGAAAACTTCTGAATTCTCTGTGACTAACGGTTCCCTCATTTGCAGCATCAATAGACAAGATTCATAGGGCCAAGGAGGATGGCTTGGTAGCCAGGGAGAAGTAAAAATAAAGACGAAAAGAAGGAGTCAGTCTTTAAGTTAATAAATTTTAAGAAATAAAGACCTTTGGTAGTAAAAAGTATGGCAGACCAGTAACATTTTTCCTAGGATCGGCAGTGTGGGAAACACTACCACAAAACACCTTTCGTTGGTCTAATGTTGTAATAGTCATCTTAGTGAATCCACAGAGTCACAGAACATTAGATCTGGAAGGTAGATCCTCTTGAGAGATCCTCTAGTCCAACCCCATCACTTTCATAGATGAGGAAACTCAAACCCTAATAAGTGAAGTGATTTTCCCAAGGTCATATAGTAGATATACTTAGATTTTTAAATTACTAGGCCAGTGTATTTTCTATGATTCCACATTGTTCCTCTAAGAATAGCCAAACAACTTATTCCCAGTTTGGAAGAATCTTCAAAAACGATGGGTGCTGCCTTCTGCATCATGGATCTCCCATGGTGAGGCTGGATCCTTGGCACTCCCAACCAAAGCATATTCCCCAAAGCATAATTACATCAACGATTTCCTCAGAACTGTATCCTACATTTCAAAACAGTAATGAGAGTGGCTGGGTTGGAGGGGAAAGAAGAAAGACTTTATCCCTGTCAAAATCTCATGAAATAAAAGCAGAAATGGGTTAATCCTTAGAGCTGGGGTATTGTAGGAAGGAAAAGATATACAAGAGGGATAAAAGGGGAAAGCAAAGCTCAGTGATCACTGGTAGGTGGGGAAAAAAAGGAATGGCTTAAGAAAGCTCTCTATCATAGTAATCTGATTTAATTTGAGTAAGCAAAACTTACAGCAAAAACTTGCTCTATATATACATGGATGCTTGGGCACTATATCAGTAGGTCTTGTGTGAACCATTGGGCTGGTCTTATTTGAAGTGCTAGGGAAATTACAAAATCTAAAAATGAAAGTGAGTCCTGGTTTGTACAGCCAAAGAAACTATGTGTTAGCATAAAAGAGACAGGAAATGGTAAGTTTGGGGCAAGTATCTTGACTATTTTTTGGAGCGTTCTCTTACTGAGGAAAAAGAGGGTTGGGTCTGAAATGGTTAGTATCATTTGTCTTCATTGATCAAGCTCAACAAATAATGCATAACCCTCCATTCCCTTTGCCTATGGGGACAGAATCACATTTAGGAATACTCAATCTGGAAAGGGCAGAGCCTCTGGAACATTTTCTGGATGGTGATCCAGGAGAAATAGAATCGAATATCTCAGGAAGGCTACCTTGTTTGGAGTTCATGTGACTTAGTATAGAGCCTTTAGCTCGGTGCTTTTAGGGATGGGCTTTAGTTGGGATTCACCAGTGGCAAAGATGACCAGGAGGGGCCAAGCCAAGGTCTACAAATCCCAGAGTTCAGCCATTTTTGAGTTGGCCTGGGTCCTTGTTTTGACTGTACAGAGCCCTGGCACTTTTTATGTTGGCATAGGCAGTTCACCCTCCATGTTAATGAAGGACCTGGAAAATGTTCATCTCATGACCAGGCTCAGAGAAATCAGATTGATGTATCTCTTTGATTCTTCCTAACACTGAGAGCCTATGTCCAAGAGAGAGTTGTGTCCAGTTGTATTCATGTACTGGAAAAGAACTTCAAGGGTTGGATCAGGGAGGCTATAATCCAGAACAGGTGACTTCATATAGAGCTTGGCAGGAAGAAATGACTGAGGAAAGCTCTAGGTTTGCCTGCCAGCAAAGCTAAACCTTCTGGGGTGGAGGGAATACTTAAAGAACACACACAGAATCAAAACAGAACTTACACCTGCCTCACAGGGTTGTTGCAAGAACCAAAGGACATAATATAAGAAAACCGTTTTGCAAACCTTAAAGCTATTATAAAGGAGCAGTTTTAGGCTGGCGGTGGATAGCTCCTGAAGATGGCTGAAGAGCAATGGTGGAAACAAGAGAAAGAGTCTGTGGTCTGGGGCTGAAGGCGTAGAATAAGCAGGAAGAACTGATGGAACATTATGGAAGGAGAGAAGTTCACCTTCTTAATCCAGTATGTTGAATTCACAACATGAAAGTAGAGGGAGGGGAGAAAGAGAGAGGGACTTAATGGTGGGCTCCACAGGTCGAAACCAAGAGCAATGATAGAAAGACTAAGCTTGATATAAGGGGGAGAAGCCTTCTGGATAATTAAAGCTTTCCAGAGGAGGAAGGGGCTGCCTCAGCATTCTCCATTACTAGTGGTCTTCAAGCAAAGACTGAATGACTGTTGGAAATATGATAGAAGGGATTTGTAAAGGTATTGGCTGGAACAATAAGAGTTGGCATCTGAGGTCTCTTCCAACTCTGACATTCTGTGACTCTGAAGAGGTAGCAGCTGTATAGCCAGAGTGAAGAGGGTTCAAAGCAGTCCATAGTGGTGAATTATGCTCTGGGCCATACAGGAATGTCAGGGAGTTGTCCTCCTGATCCTAGTAATCAGTGGAGTAGGACTGTTAGAAAGACAGACCTTGGATAGAGTTTGGGATAAAATATAGTTTGAAATATAGGAAGATGTTGGAAGAGTGAGTCTTTGGTTCGAGTGAGTCTGAGGAATGAGTGAGAGAGAGAGAGAGAGGTCTGTATAGAAGTGTTGTAAGTATTAGCTTACGTGTTTGGCAGTGTTTAGGAATTTAAGAGTTTGCTAGGCAATGTGAGGGTAAATTTTGGGGAATTTGGGTACCAAATCTACCTCCTAGCCCTAGGTCCCAATTCTGTGTTTGGAGTCAATTAGATTTAAGCTATGGAAGCATGGGAAGAAGTTTCTAGGGTCAGGCTGAGGCAGGCATCTCTTATCTACACAGATGGTTAGAAACATGTGGTTCAGTGAGTCTGGGTGCTTGTGCCAACATCCAAGGGGGGATACTAGTGTAGCACCCAAACTGACACTCACATTCATGGGTTGGGTCCCTGGGTGTATGACTACAACTAAGGTTCAAAGAATTCTGCGGGTTTGCAGTCCCAAAACTATAGCTTCCAAGCCTCCATTGCTGTGTGTATCTTTAAGAATCAACCAATAGGTACAATTTGTTTGAAGCAAAGGCATTTACTTAAGTGGTATAGTAAGAACAGTGGCTAAAAATACTTTCCCCATAAACCTGATACATAGTGATCAGAAATACATGTGATGTCAGTAGGTGTAGTAGACACATAATCAGAGCATGCTGGTAGTGAGGTACACACGTAGTGGACACAAGTGGCCAAGGCCACTCATACCCTTGATTTTGTGGGGCCCCAATATCTTTCCTCATCTTATGGCATCCTCACACCACTCCCCGCTGGGCACAGTGTCTCTACTGGGAAGGTCAGTCAGCTTGGCTCTCTGTTCTTCTTCTTCTTTGCAGCTCAACTACCATCTGCCAGAATCCTCTTTTGAATCCATAGCTGGCTTTCTTCTCTGCTGCAAGAGGTCACATTCCTCTAGGCCATTTCCTGCGTTGATTCTTTTTCTTTCTGCTCCATCCTGAATTCTGTATCTCCAATTGGGCAAGTGTAAGATATCACAGCCAGTGACAGCAGAGTGGGGGAAGACAAGGGAAGAAGGAGAGAAATCCCTTCTCCACTTCAGTATCAAGGAATGATCCCCTCTCAAGAGATGGGTTCTTCTTCCTAGGCTGGGTTTCTTCTCTATTCCTAGGGAGCACACTCTCTAAAGCTTTCCTTTACTGAGTAACTGGCTTACTGAGTATAACCTTTTGTTAAAGGGCCACAAGAATACGGTTGATCCTCGGCTAGCCAATAGCTAACTGCCTTCTAACCTTATCAAAGAGAATTTCTTCACACCTCTTAAAGGGGTCATAAAGTGAAAATGCTTCTTTGCCTCTGTTTAAGACACTAACCGCCCAATACTTCCTATTATATCAACTGGGCTGAGGGATGGGAAATCTGTTGCTTGGGGTGGGGTATCCTGATCAAGTCCTCTGCTTCTCCCACTATTCTAGCATTTGGGAATGGTGATAGCAAGACTAGATAAATTCTAAGACATTGGAATGCACAGTGTCTAGTCTCTTGTAGTCTCTACATGGTGGGGGCGGGGGGGGGGGCGAAGGGGGAGGGGAGTACTATGAGGATGCATATAGACCTAGAGCTCCAGCACAAGTGTGTTTGTGTATTTGTGTCTGTATGTGTGAATAGGTCTGAGTCACTCTTCATGTCTGACCCACAGATGAGCACAATCTCCTCCTCTTTATTTTCTTGTTTCACTCCTTTTTTTTATTTATCTGCCTTTTTACCTCAGCCCCATCTCCTGCATGAAGCCTTTCCTGAATCTCTCAACCTCTGTTGCCCTCCCTCCCAAACTATCTTGTGGCTAACCACTTTGTGTTTATCTGTATTTATTCATTTCATATGTGTGCTGTATATACCTTTATATGTAACTATCGTCTCCTCCATTAGGATGTACTTACATATGTACTTGTCTCCTCCTTTAGAATGAAAGCTCTATGCAAGTGAAACTATTTCATTCTTTGCACTGGTATCCCCACTGGCACATAGTATGTGTTTAACAAATTTGATTTATTAAGATATATTTTGTAGTCACCATCATATATTCTGAGACCTATTATAAGGCTTGGTGCCCTAATTTCAAATCAAGTGAATTTTAAGGAAAGCTGTCAGCACCATGGCCAGGGGAAGCAGCTGGCTTGATCTACATTGAGTCAGGGTAAAAGCCAGGGAGCGTTTCCTCTTCATCTCTACTTCCTGCCTTCCCCTGACTTTGTTAAAGTCCAGTTAAAAGCCTACTTTCCTGATCCCCCTTAATCATGCAGTCCTAAATCCATAGTCCAACCTGTGTGCTAGTTAGTGGAACTACAGCAATATGTCATTGTAACACAGATTTTTATTCTATGAATTCAGATGTATTCTTCTGAACACAACCATATATATATATATGTATGTATGTATGTATGTATGTATGTATGTATGTATATATATGTATACCCTAGGTATTTATCCTTTCCCCAGGTACCAGGATGAGAAAAGGGTTTCATTGCATTTATTTTATATAAGGACTCCCCCTCCCCCCCACCTCCCCCCAGCTACTCAGATGTTGGTCCTCCCCTGATCTGGTGATGCATGTAAATGTAAATATTTCCCTTTGTTGATTATTTGCAACTTATCCTCTATAGCTTGTCTATACATAGTTGTTTATATGTTGTCTCCCCCATTTGGGAGCTCCTTGAGAGTAGGGATTGGCTTTTGCCTTTCTTTATATCCTTGGCACTTAGCACAGTACCTGGCACACAGTAGGTGTTTAAAATAAATGCTCATTGACTGATTGGCAGAGAGTTAGTTTTCTGTAAGGGCCATGTTTGGTATAAGGCCATTCACGGAATGGTCTTCCAGAGGCCATCCCAGATGAATTTATGATAGAGTCCTTATTCTGAGGCTCTGCTTTATAACCCTAATGGCATGCTTGAGGCCTCAACTATAAAACTGCACTGAGAAATAGTTTGTGATCACTCAAATATATTAAGCCTAGTAAGATATGGTAAGGTTTTTAGTAAGATATGGTAAAGTTTCTAATAAGATATGGTAAAGTTTTTAGAACCATTTGAAGAAATACATAAAACGGTGTAAGCACTAGTTTTCTAGGCTCCACAGCCATAACAATCTCCTGTTCCCAGGTATTTTGCCTTGCCAATCAGGTACTGAGTCATATAGGCTTTCTCACCTGATGGCACTGAGCCAATCAGGTACTGAGTCACGTAGGCTCTGGTGCCTTCTGGCTCTGAGCCTGTATAATTTGGGAATTGATCTTTCGCCTTGGGGGCTTGCACATGGGAAGGACCTTTGATTTTCTGGACAGGGCTCTGGGTAGCCTTTCGTTAAGGAGTCCCCTGCACCCCCCCAGCTACTCAGATGTTGGTGATCCTCTAGTCTGGTGATGCATGTAAATGTTAAAGTATGTAGCAAGATTACTAAGACGGCTGCAGCCCTGTCTATTGGATCACTCATCAGTCTCTGTGCTAATTTCTCCGTGTCTCTCTGCTTGTTCTGTTGAATTAAAGTAAGATTACTAACCCCTTTGAAGCTGTCTTTCCTTTAGAAAAGCAGGTCAAGAACTTGTGCTAGCAGCCCGCCCCGTGTGCCAGTGTGGTTGCTAATACAAATAGTGGAATTACAGTAATATGTCATTGTAACACAGACTTTTATTCCATGAATTCAGATGTGTGCTTCTGAACATAACCGTGTATATGTTATACTATACCCTAGGTATTTATCCTTTCCCCAGGAGGAGGAAAGGGTTTCATTGCATTTATTTCCCTTAAACTAGGACATGGACACTATCACAGATATACTCACACACACACACATATGCATACATACATAAACACACACAGTGAAGGACCATGTGTAGCCATACAGAGATATAGCCTTAGGTATACAACTTGAGTATTCACTGGAGGAGAGGGAAATTCCCTTTCTAATAGGCAGTTCATGGCTACTCTTCTTGCCACCCTGAGCCTAAGCTAAGGTGAAGGGAACAAGCCAATTGTCTGGCTTCAATCTCCCTTGATCCTCTGTCTACTTGGTAGGGAAGAGGTGACTGAGCAGGAGAAGGGGAGAGAGAAAAGAAGAAGTAGAATTAGGGTTGGGGTTAGAGTCAACAAAGGAATGAATCTGAGTGGAAAGCAACAAATGACATAAAAAGAGGAATGAGACAGGTCTAAGGAGTCCCAGCCTGGTCCTTGCTCTGACTCTACGCTTTGAAAGTTGACCCACTCACCTCATTCCATAGTGCAATTTGCCTGTTGTTCCATCTGGACGTTCCAGTGGACAGCAGTTTTTTCATGTTTCCTAGAAACAGCACTTTGTTGGCTCTGTGAGACTTGTAGTTTGCTTCCTAGAAGAAGACACATAGTATATGAGCATGAGGACATAATCTGAGTGGATCAGCGATTTCCCCCCTCTTTAAAAAAAGTGGTGGGAAGGATTGAGTTTATAACTTTGTGGAATATTCTGGTAAAGAGTTTCTCTATATGATGATTCCTGAAGATCCTCTGTGTGATTATTCTCTGAGAATTGCTTGAGGAAGCTTAAGGAGTTAACAAAGTATATGGAAATCCATGAACATGAAGGTGGAGAGAGTCTGAATGAGAATAAAACTAGAACTATTACAAACTCTGTCCAGAAATTTCCTAATACAGGTCATGAAACTGGCTTAGAGATGATAAATAGTAGTGATGGGAAATTAAGTTATTTTTAAACTCAAGTTGTTTTTAAGCATTAGGTGTACATGCGTTGCTCTTCAGGATTCATGGAATCCTAGAGTGGGAGGAACCTCAGGGTCAGCTGAGTCCAACCCCTACCTGAAACACAACCTCCTCGACCACAGTGTTGGGAGGCAGGAATCGTTCCAACAATGCTAGGATATCAGAACTCCAAATGGTTGAGAAGCTCTGCTAAATATCTTCATATTTTGTGCAAAATAGTGGCTTACAGACATAAACAGGTTGTCTTAGATTTGTAAGAAAGAAGAAATGGAAAATCACAAAAATGATTTATACTTTATGCTTCTGTGATTTAATTGTTGTAAGTATTCTGTTAATCGGTGTAGACAATAACCCCTCTATCTCTTCCTAGATCCCATGTGAGGTCTTGGAGGGTTACTGTCACTCAAAGATTTATCACCCAAATTTACGGCTCTCTAAACTTTGCTAGGTAATCTTCAAATGGTGTATATGAGTTAGTGTGGAATAGTGGATAAAGTACCAGACTTGGAGTTAGGAACCCCTGGGTTTGAATCCTTCCCCAGACACTGGAAAAATCATTTACCTTCTCTCAGTCTCAGTGTTTTCATCTGTAACAGCAGCCACAGGAATGAGGTAAAGGTAATATGAGATAATTTATATAAAGTACTTTTCAAAGCTTGACATTTGAATGTAAGCAATTATGCTTTTCAAAAACAATTTGGTATACTATGTTTTCATATTTTTATTTTATATTTGTATACATATATATATTCTATATTTTTATATTACCTACATTTTCCCCTGTATCTCTTGCCCTTCCCTCTCTCTTTCTATTATAACAAAGATTACCTATTAATCTTATACAGTCAATCACCGAACATGTACTTAAGGTCATTTCTGCTTGAAAGACATTGTCATGGCTTGAATTGTGACAATGTAGCCCTCAAGAACTCAGGGTCATCTCTAGAGTACAATGAGCCATCGGAGGAAGACTTCAATGAAGGGCAGTAAAGAGAAAAAACCTCAGAATATAACAATAAAGATGGCCTTTTGGGAGTTGAGCCTTCAGAGTAGGGAAAATTTTCACTTCCTTCCCCAAACTGGACAAATCACTTCTCTCCAGGCTTCAATTTTCTCTTTTGCAAAATGAAAGATTTAAAATATATGATTTCTAAGACTCCTACTTCTAAGACTCCAAAGTAAAGGGTTTTTGATTCTATGTTAATAGACATGAAATTTTTTTGGTATATGAAGTACTGTACAAATGAAAAATAAAGGTAAATTTGGCATTTTTAGATTATTATCTTCTAAGTTTTGATACAGACAGAATAATAGAACTGCAGAGCAAGACTGCTCTTGGAGCCCATTAAATTCATACCATCCTCAACGAGATCCAATATGACTGATCTTCCAGCTTTTCTCAGCACCTCAGTCTGTCCTTTCGGGTAGATCTAAAAGTTAGGACTTCCTTATATCAAATAGAAATCAGTCTTTGTAATTTCTATGCCTTCTTGCTTTTTCTGCTCACTCCAGCCAAGGAGAACAAATCAGTCCCTCTTCTACATGACAGTTCTTCAGATACTTGAAGACAAAAAGCACATATCATTTCTTTGGGCTAAATATCCCTAAGCTGCTTCGATTGGTCCCTGTATGACATGGCTTTGAGTCCCCTCACCATCTTGTTTCCACTCTTCTGGATGTAGTCTATCCACTCCATCAAGGTCCTGCTTAAGATGTGGCACCCAGGACTGAGCTCAATGACTTCATTAGGAGAATAAAACTTTGCTAATTTCTATGGTTGTTCTGTTGCTTTTTAGTCGTGTCCGACTCTTTGTGTACTGGAGTGATTTGCCATTTTCTTCTCTAGCTTATTCTACAGATGAGGAAACTGAGGCAAACAGGGTTAAGTGACTTGCCTGTGGTCACAGAGCTAGGAAGTGTCTGAGGCCAGATTTGAACTCAGGAAGATGTGTCTTCCTTACTCCAGACTCAGCCCTCTATCCACTGTGCCACGTAGCCATCCTACCAAATTGTACTAACTACACCTTGGGGATATATGCATGGGGGGAGTCGGTTTAAATGAATAAATGTGAATTATAGACTTAAAAATGAAATGCAGTTTTATTATTTTTAAGAACATGAAGCAATTTCAATTAGAAAGTTGCAGAAAAATGAAAGAAAGTTCCTTAACAGGGTCATTCACCTTGCAAATGGGAAAACAACTTACAATGTAGCATAAATAAAGATGAAAGTGGATGAGAGAAAAAAATGAAAGAACTTTTGCTTGTTCCTGCCCTAACGAAGCATGTCCAGGGTCCCTGCTTTGGTATTTAGGTGCTTCAGGCTATCATCTCATTATGTGATGGTCTTCTTGCAGAAGAGACGGTATCTGTTTGGAACATCAAAACCTCTCAGCCACCAAAAGGCTGTATTTGTGCATCACCAGATGAAAGAGGAGGAAGCAGAGAACAACATGTTCTTAAGAGGAAGAGAGAGAAACAGAACACACTCTGGAACGGTGCCATTGTTTAGATAGTCCAGCTTCAGGCAGTAGCACCAAGCTCAGTGGTGAGCTCTCATTTTGAAACAGAGATTGTGAAGCAGGTAAGCAAAGGACCAGAACCCAACCCCTGGCCCAAGTAAGAAATAAAATGCTTCCACTGAACTTCAGATTCTAGTTTTTTTAAAAGATCTTTTTAACTATAAGAGAAGAATAATTTGTAATCAGTTTATCTCTTGCTATTCAATCGTTTCAGTCATGTTCAACTCTTTGTGACCCCATTTGAGATTTTCTTGGCAAAGACCCTGGAGTGGTTTATTTCCTTCTCTAGCTCATTTTACAGATGAGCAAACTGAGGCAAACAGGGTTAAGTGACTTGCCCAAGGTCACACAGCTGGCAAGTGTCTGGGGCACAAAGATGAGTCTTCCCAAATCTAGGTCTGGCACTGTATTCACTGCACCACCTATCTCTATGTAAATAGGAAAGGGATCGGGACTAGACCTGTCTTTTCATCGGTATAGTGAACTCCCTCTACTAATGCAAATTGGTGCCTCCTTTGCAGCTTGTAGTCTCAGAGAATGGCCTAGAGTGCTGATAGGTTATGTGATTTGGCCAGGATCACCTCTCCCTCATGTTTCAGAGGCAGGACTTAAATCCGGCTCTTCTATATTCTAAAGCCTCTCTATGTCATTCTATCCACAAGGCCACATCATCTCTCTATATGCAAATGAATGCTTGGAAACAGTTTGTTCTCAAGGCTAAGCTTTCCTTCTTGCAATCCTGTTTGCATTATTCATTTGCCTAGCAAACATGTTTTTCATAGAGAGCCCAAATATAAATTTCAGTCTAGCCTCTGACCAAATTATTGCATAAATCTATGATGAGAGACCAGACATGATGGTCTGGTCTGAATTAATGTGACTTCATCATATGCTTTTATGCCATTTGTCCTCTCACCAGTCCTTACGGAGAGAAAAAACCAGTAAGACATTTATCTTATTGAAAAGCATAATGTTGCATATTGCACCTGTAGGACTGTTCCTGCGCGGGGGTCAAAAATCCTTATCTTTCTGTCCTTACAGGTGGTTGCGAGCAGGCTGCCATCTGTGTTGAACGACATGGAGAGGATCACATCTTGGTGAAAGTCAATTATCTTCACTGGGTTCACAATTACAGGCTCTTTTGTGTCAAGGTTCCATATCATTAACTAGAGAATAGAGAAACGAAACTCTTAGCATCTTTGGCCCCATCTCATTCACTCACCTGACAATGAACACACACACAGGACATGGCAGACATACTGTAAGTATTCAACAAAGTAGTGAAACATGGTAGTCCCATGTGGAATCATCTGGAAATGGGCTGGGTAAGGTATTTGGTTCCATTGTTCTGAAGTAAACATAAAATTCAGAGGCTGGAGTGATGGAAGAAATAAAACAAAAAGACCACAGATTTAGCACTGAAAAGGGGGTCCTCTGGCCCAACTTCCTCATTTTACAGATGAGGAAAATGAGGTCCAGACACGGTAAGTGACTTGCCCAGGATCACATAAATAGTAGAAAGAGTTAGAATTTGAATGCAAGTCCTATAATTCTAGTGGATTTTTCTGGACACATTGAAACATCTGTGTAGCAAGACATGGTTCCAGTAAGTTCCTATACACACATATATTACATGCGTCTATTTATACCCACATATATAAATATTTTACTTTCCTTTCTCTTTAGACTTCCCTCATCTATCCTGTACTTGACATTTGGATATTTAGAAATGAATGATGCATGGGATAAAGGTCCCCAGGCAAAGACTAGGGAGAGGCATCTTGCCCCAGTGGCATTTTCCTTCAAATTGACTAACCTTATAATCATAACCAGTGCTAAAGAGAATATTAGCAGCAGTTGGGTGCCATTCCAGGAGTCCAACCCTCCGCGCATGACCGAGCAGCTCCTTCCTTGAGACAGTGATGTTTCTTGACAGCAACTGCTTTGGAATATCCCATATCTTAATCTAGTAGCAGGCAGGACAAAACAATACGTTTTATAAAAGCTAAAAGCTAATCATTTGGGAGATACCTCATCATTGACAACCATCCCCAACACTGGCAGGACATCTTGTGAATTATAAAAGACTGGACAGGCACCAAGGCTCTCCACTAGCCCAGAGTTCAGGCAGACCAGCACTCACACTCTTGAGGATGGCGAACCAGTTTCCTCGCTGTGCAAGGTACTCTTCAATGTCTCATGCTCCATTCTCCTGCTCCCTCCTCCACTCCTCCCCTTTCCCAAGATACCACAGTTTTAACAAAGCAGGCCTGGGGGAGGGGATTTCTCTTTTGGAGTGAAGCTGGGTCTCATTCTGGGATTGCCCTTGTCTGGATGGTCTCTAGAAGACTAGTTATGAAGACCCTATGGAAGACTACATGAATACATTGAAAGAGGCTGAATAAATGCTTAAGTTAAAAACATCATCTGGGTGCCTCATTCAAGGTCTGTCTGCCTTAATCACAGAAATCAGGATTATATTTCAGTTATTTCTACATTCTATTCTACACATTTCATAGATATCTACAATCCTTTTTTTTTGGAGATAGAAAGTACAATTCAATTTGGCAAGAATTTTTTGAAGCCTGCTAGGTGAAGAATGATGCCAGGGATAACACCTGGATCTAAAATGAATGAGTGCCAGTTGGCCACTTTAGATGACAAAACACCTGCCTCCAGAATTAAGGAAAGTGCCATTTTGTGTGGTATAGATGCTTACTCCCAGATCCAAATCCTTTTTCAAGGGAGAGAGAAGGAAAGTCACTGCCACTAACATGGGAGTGGCTATAGATTCCTTTATCAATGAAGAAATGATTGCTCGGGCAGCTACGGGCTGGTGGTTCAGTGAAAGAGGCAACTTAGCCCATGGTACCTCTGTGACCCCAAAGAGCTCATTGGTTTTACATGTTGACTCTATTTCTAAGGGAATAATTCCCTGCAAGATCAGGCCCAGAGGGAATTCCATTAGTACAGTCTAGCCCTCATCAAGGCTAAATGGGTCTGTAAATCATTTCAGGACATCCACTCAGAGCTATTTCCTGCCAGTAATTTTTGTGCATACTTCTGCTACTAAATTAGAACTGTACAGACAGAGTTGATGGCAGAATATACTCATTAGTGATTTGATAATAACATAAAGGATGAGCTGGGAAAGTCATGTTAAAATCAGTTTAGGCAGGGAGAAGGGTAAATACGAAATTTAATTGACATCTACTGGAGATAGACAGGTTAAGGAGCCCACAGACTAAGGAGATCAGGTCTTTGGGCTGGTCTTTAAAGGACAGGTAGGATGGGTAGGAGGGAGGACATTTGGATATAGAGACTGGATATCAGGTACGGGAATTTTTGTTGTTCTGTATCTTAGAAACTTTCAAATGCAGTAGTTATGCCTTTTGGAATGCTTTCCATATTTTTAATAATTTTTTTTTCACTTTAAGGTTCAGTTTTAACTTATTGATATAGTTAGTGATAGGAAGTGAACCTATGATTCATTGATATATGGAGTTCCCTGGTGAGGAACCTCTCCCACTAGTACAGGCTTGTACCTTCTCTGGGACTTATAGTTGCCTAGAGTACTAAAAAGTTATGTGACATGTCCAGGGTCACACTGCCAGTCTGTGTCAGAAGTGGGATTTGAACCTAGGTCTTCTTAGCTTTGATGCCAGCTCCATCTACTACGCCATGCTACTTCCCAGCAGTGCAGTAAGTTTCTAAAAATAGCTTCAGGGTCCGAGTCACTATTTAACCCCATTTTCAGATGAAGTTATTAAGAGTGCCAGAAACAAGCACAGAAACACTATGAAGGCCACTTTATTCTTCCTCATTCCAACTATCTTCTCAGTGAATGATTTCTACTTACTTAAGATTGTCTCTGCTGGTGTTTTCAGGAGAGATGGGGCACTTAGGGATACAGGTATGACATTAAAGGTGGATTGATTTTCATTTCCCACAGATGTGTTGGGAGAGTGGGATGCAGAAAGGTGAGAATTTACCGTGGCATCTTCAGAACAGGAGGCTATTACAAAATCATCAAAAGGGTTCCACTTGATGTCCAAAACGTTGCCTTTGTGGCCACAGACCTTTGGGTAATGTGGATCGAGCTTTCCTGTCTGCAGAAGAAATGACAGAAGAAATCTTTGTGAGTTGGGCTGCGTGTAATCCACATGTACAAGAGAGTATCTCCATAGACCTTATCACATAACTTTGGAGAGTGGAGTTTCAACAGGATGGATGGTTTTGCTTCGGCAGTGAGATTGTTCATAGGCTTTTAGAACACTGAGAATGTGCTTAGTTGGAACTCAGCAACCCAGAACCCTAGAGCTGTAAGGGATTGCACAGGCCATTCATCCACACCGCAGACATTACCGGACAGCTAGATGGCACAGGGGGTAAGAGTGTTGGATTTAGAGCCAGACGATCTGAGTTCAAAATTCTGCCTTAGACACAAGCTGTGTGACCCTGGGCCAGTTACAACCTTTCTCAGCTTCAGTCTCCCTCTCTATACAATGGGGATGATGATAGAACCTTCCTCACAGGATTGTTGTGAGTCTCAAAGGTGATAACATATATATGCCTAGACACATACACACTACATAGATAATACACGTATAGCGCTTTGGAAACTTTAGAGCATCAACCGTGCTGGCTTTAAGGGTCTACTGTGTAAAGGATGCTGCGCTCAGGGACACAGCAAGTTCAGATAAGACTCGATCTTATGAAGCTTATACATTGGCAGGGGGCTAAGATACAAACAGATATTACGCTAATTGAAATAAGAATTTATATTACAGAAGCCTAAATAAACTATAAGTAGTTTATATAGCTAGCATATAGACATATATACTACTTACATATAGCATGCACGTTACACAGAAATACAAATAAACTTTAGTTTCTATATTTAGTGTGTAGATGTATATACTATTTATGTATGGTAGACATGCTACAGAGAGAAAGTTTATATTATAGAAGTACAAATAAACCATAAATAGTTTATATATTTAGTATATAGCTATGTATATTATTTACATATGGCATACATACTGCAGAAGAGATAGTTTATATTACAAAAGCATACACAGTTTATATAAACAGATTGCCAGGTGAGGTCTGAACGGGAAAGTCATTCCAGGTGTACACTACGGCCAGTTCCTACGGGCCCATGAGAGCCAATAATTAAATTTTCAGTGTAAGGATTTATATCTCAGAAATGAGCAAACAGTACAAATTAGGGCTTGATATTTTGTTTTGTTGATTGTCAAGCGATTGGAGAAACTATTAATAATGCAAGTTAAATATAAGGGTGCATTTTTATTCTCCTTTCTCCCACAATCCCCCCCTCCACCCAACCCAGAGAGCCAGATGTTAAACATTTAACCAGAACACCCCTGGTCATAACTGACAGGGAAATTCAGGATGTTTTATAGGGGAGGTGGGTGTTGAACTGGGCTATCAGACATAGGTAGGGACTTTTCCCAGCAACCCTGTAAGGCAGGGGCTATCATTATCCCTGTTTTACAGTTGAGGAAACTGAGGCAAACAGGTTAAGTGACTTGCCCAGAGTCACTGAGCTTCTGAGGCTGAATTTGAACTAAGGTCTTTCCAACTTCAGATCCGGTGCTCAATCCTCCATGGCAAACAAAAATTAAATACCTAGCCCAGAGTCACATGGTTAGTAAGTGCCTGAGGCCTTATTTGAACTCCGGTCTTCTTGATTCCGTGCCCAGCGCACAGAGGTGCACTACAGCACCATTCAGCCGCATCACTAGTACAGAGTGCAACTCATCCGTGCTTGCTCTTCCTGTGCAATTCTAGATCATGTTTCTAGTATGACGTGATGGGAAGTGTGCTAGATTTGAAGACAGAAGCCTGGGTTTGCATTCTAGAGGTTGTATTACCCAGGGGAAACCTATATTGGATTCCGTTATCTCCTCCACAGAATGAAGGTGTTAGACTAAATTAGAGTCTCTTTAAAGTAGGACTTCCTCTCATATATCTCATGTAGAAGACCTAACTAACATAACAAAGACTTGACATTCTATAGGTACCAGGGTGTATTTGGTGTTTCTATCTCTTGCTATATCTACTTCTTTTTCCTGATCATTTATTTTCTTGGCATCAAATCACTTTGGGTAACACGCTACAATCTAATGATACCCACCGCATCGCCCCATTATACTTTGTGTCAACCAGGATTTTGATTATTCAAGGTAAATCCCCTCCAGAGGTGTGCTGAAGCTAGCTGAACCTGCTCAGGGGGGTGGATTGTTAAATTTTCATGTGAATATTTATACCTGAGGAACTAGCAACAAATGAATCAAATCAGGGCTTGATTTATTGTTTTGTTGTCTAGAATTAAGAAAGCAATGGAGAAAATGTTTATGATGCAGATTAAACTTAAAAGTGTATCCAGAACATATCTTTCCCCAACCCGCTCCAAGCTGGTTGTTAAACATCACATCTTTGAGCCTGCTTTTTGTCTGGAGCATATGGTACATTTGTGGGTGGGGCTTTGGAATGACTCTGGGGCTCACTGAGGAGGCATTACAATATTTCATAGCATGATCCAATTAGCACAACATCTTCTGCACATAGGAAGATCTGGAGAACCTCAATATTTATAAAAAAAATCCCTTACTTAAACTATCCAATCCAATCCATCAACCATTTATCAAGCACCTATATATTGTATGCAAAGCAGCAGGAATTCAAAGACAAAATGAAAAACATCAGACTATTGCAAGGCATTTTTCATGGCCCTCGTGCATAAGAAGATCTACAAGTATGTTTACAGGATATATCAGGTATGGCCAGACACACACACACACACACACACACACACACACACACACACACAGAGACACACACAGACACACACACATACACGCCTCAAAAAATGTGTAATTCTGTCTTACTTTAAAAGTTTATTTATTAATTTTTTAAAACTAAGTTTAAATATGTTTTAGTTTCTTTAGTTTGATGAATAAAATAATGTTGAGCATTCAATAAATATTCATCTCTAAAAATAAAACTCTTTGGGTACAGAGCCTAATGAAATATGCTGCACAGACCTATGAAGGGTTTATTAAACAAAGTTATCTGTGTGCTTGCATGCATTAAGGAAGCTTGTCCTTGGTGTGCGAAATTGCACAATAAAACCCACAGGGATAATGGAGAAAATGAGGTTAGGGAATAACATTTAATAACATTTAAAAATTTCATCAGTGACATACCCAAAAAAAGAAAGACAGGAACCTAATAAACATGATAGCACAGTTTTATACGCATTAAATGGTCAGGAAGTACATAAATACTAAAATAAATAGTAGTGTTGTCTGGTGCTCCAGTTTCCACATGACATGAGCTGGCCAACTGGAGTAGTTGTAGGGGAGAGAGTGACCTTGGTGAGACCCATCTAGGGGGCTGGACCTCAGTCATGGTGGAAGGTGGACGGAGGTGGGAGGGTTGGACCAGTTCTCAGCCTACAGCTCCTACCGCATCCGAGTATATAACAAACACGGTGCTTTGCCTTGAAGAAGGCCTGAAGTTTGTTTGTGGAAATGAGTGTGTCGGAGGGGTATTATCTTGTGAGTTATTGTGGAGTGGTGCTGTTTTCTGTGTCTTCTCGCTGTTTTGCAAATCACGCACAAGCTAACACAAAATCCTCATTCTGCTCAAATAGTTCCCTAATACATCAATTGTGTTGGAACAAATTTGTGTTTTCAAAACAAGCGTTGCAGCAGAACTGCACGTACCAAGTCCTCTGGTTGGTATCTGAAGTCCTTCACAGATCTGGCTGCAGCTTACCCTTCCAGCGCCTTCCAGGCTGAATACATGTCTCTCCCCTTTATATAGTCAACGAACGTTTCGCTTCCCGTTTTTACGTCTTTGCATTAGCCTGTCCCATGCCTGGAAATGCGCTCCTTCACTTCCAAGCTTTTCAGAGTCCTTAGCTACCTTCAGTGGTTGGGTCAGTTCATAGCTCTACCAACTGTGCATGAGTGTCCCAGTTTTCCCACACCCTACTTCCTTTTGAAAGGAATGACCTTTTTTCTACAGGGCCTCTATTTTTGAAAAGGCTGCCAGAAGGGGAACTGGAGAGAGTACTGGGCCTGGTGTCAGAAAGAAAGTTCAAATCTGGCCTCGGACACTTACTCTGGACAAATCACTTAGCCTCTTTCTGACTCAGTTTCCTCAACTGTAAAATAGAGATCCCAAGAGACCTACCTCACGGCACTGTTGTGGCGATCAAATGATATAATATCTGTAAATATCTTAGCACAGTATCTGGCACTGACAAATGCTTGTTCCCTTCCCTTTCCCCTGTAGTAAGAGCTGACTGTGGAGTGATGAAGACTTGTGTCTGCTCTGACTCATTCCAGTTATATGATCCTGGGTAAGTTATTTGATTTCTCACTGTCTTAAGCAAGTCTTTTTTTTTTTTATAGGCAACAAAGAAGGTGCTGACTTTGACTGGTAGTGGCTGTGTCCTCATCTGGAAGTTCCATATACAAATGAATCATAGGTTCAGTGCCTGTCTAGTCCCATACTTTTGAAGCGATTCACACCCTTCTCAACTATCCTGGCTTATTTCCTGCAAGAAGAGATTCATGTAAGATTTATTTATTCAAGACCCAGCCAGGCAGAAGGTTGACCTCAATCTCAGAATCAGTGGTGTGGGGATACCTCCTAAGTAGTGAGGAGACATTTGTGCAGTACTACTCTAAGGAGGGGTAGGATTTGCTTAGGAGAACTTTGGCGGTTATAGAATCATAAACTTTCAGAAATGGCACCTAGAGGATTACCTGGTTCAGTCTCCCCCGAGCAGGAAGCCCTTCTCCAATATCCCTACTAGGTAGCCATACAGCCACCACTTGAAGGCCGTTTGTGACGGCAAATTCATTACCTCCTAAAGAGTTTGGGGTAGTTGTAACTTTTGAGAAATTTTTATTTTTTTAAAATTTACTTCTATTGAACCTAAGTCTGCCTTTCTATAGCTTCTGCTCTTTGGTCTCAGTCTTCGTCTCAGGAACTGCGCAGAATAAATCTAATTCCTCTCTCATAAGATAACCTTTCAAATATCTGAAGACCTCGATCACATCTGCTGTGGCCTTATCTTTTCTAGTCTAAAAATTTATACCTAGCACCTTCAAGAGATCTTCTTATGACCTCTCTTTACCCGCCTGGTTGTCTGCCTCTGGATGTGCTCTGCTTTATCTATAGCCTTCTCAAAATGTGGTGCCCAGAACCGAACATAATGTCCCAGATTCCCTATGACTCAGGGCAGAGCGCAGCAGAACTGTCAGTCACCTTGTTCCGGACACTCTGTTTCTCAGCGCGGCCCAAGATGGCGCATACTGTCAATTCATGGTAAGTTATTTTTTAAACAGGAATGACATATACGTCTCCTGAGCATCCGTCTAAACAGAAAATGTGATGCCTGAAGAGCCTCTGTTCATACAGAGACTACATTTTAAAGAAGGCAACGAACGATGAGAAGGGGCCTCTTTCTTTGTCTTCGGCTCTGCCACATCCAGAAGCATCGTTACTGCGAAGTCTAGCAAACTCAACTAACTCACGCCGTCTCTCTTACCACCAGCTCTTCCCAGTGATCATCCCGAGTCTGCTCAGCCGGTCGCCACAGCGATCTAAACACATTTAAATAAAGGGTATTCACAATTCAAATGATGGAGGCCCTGCCAAATAACTCTGATTCCCTCATGACCATCCAGGTAGAGAAAGGAAGACCATTTACTCCCTAAGCCCAGCAGTCGTGACTTTGTGGTTGGGGATGTTGCTGAGAGGCGAGGGTCAATATTGGAAAATGTTAGTGGCACGATGGATACTCAAGCATGTTTGTGGCTAAGTGCCTTAAAAGCATCATTAGGGTAAGGCTATTTATGCTATTTATGCTACAACCTGTCATTTCACCCTCACGCTCTGTGGTTGATGAGGAAAATGCATGGGGGACGAAGGCATTTTAAATAAATAAATCAGCCATGTTACTGAGTGCTGCTGAAAGGATTTGCCATAAAGGCTGCTACTGTGAACACTCTATCCCAGCAGCCCCCACAGGGATGTGTTGAGGGGAAGCGGCAATGTCTTTTTTTTTAAATAATCTAGACCTTAAATTTGTGAGTCCTTGAGTTAAAACCCTGGAATCTGGACCAATAAATGCAGGTCTATCTTTACTTCTGAGAATAAGAACAGGGAAGGCCCTGAGATTAGAATGGGAGAGTTTTACTTCAGGGACAACTTGAGTATAAAGAACCCTGATAGAGACATTCTTTGAAAAGAGAAAGGATGGGGCTGTGGAGGAGCATTTTTTCCAGTTCCCAAGATGCAGAGTTATTTTGTTCCAAAGTGCAAAAACAAGTACTCTTAGGGCTAAACACAAAGGAAAGAGTAATAGCTGAGTCAGCACATCTCATCCCCTGCCCCACCTTCCTCCTAATCTCAGTATTACAAGGTTGATTCCTAAGTTATGTGGAAGAATAAGAAATGTTTTATGCTTCCAACTAGTTTAACTCCTGGTAGAAAGAAATATTCAGATACATCAAGGAAGATCCATCATCATCCCCATACCTTCCCACCCTTTCTGAGACACACAACAAAGCTGTAGCACAATACAGCATTAGTTGACATAATGGGTATTCCATATGGTTTAAAGAACCCCAGAGGGACTATTGTCTCATCTGACAGTGAGTGGAAGCTTGAAATAGAAGGAGCCCCTTGATCACTGAGGAACTGGGGCATTACAGGAGGCTGCTTGAATGATGGAGAGGCTGGGGTTGGAACCCAGTCCCCGGCTATTGATGGCATGACCACTCAGGATTAGGGACAGTCTGGCTATTTGCTTTATTTGCTCCTAAAAGCCTTACATTCATGAGTGGTTGAGAGATGGGGAAGAGGGGGAATTCCTGAGAATCAGGGGAGTCTTATGTTTTCCAAAGAACTAGAGTTTAGAAATACATAGCCACTTTATAGACAGTTTCTTGGATAAAGATCTCACATCTCAAATATATAGAGGATTTTGTCAAAATTTTAAGAACATGAGTCATTTCCCAATTGATAAGTGGTCAAAGGATATGAACAGGTAGTTTTTCATTGAAGAAATCAAAACAATATATAGTCATATGAAAAAATGCTCTAAATCATTATGGATCAGAGAAATGCAAATTAAAACAACTTTGAGATATGATCTCACATCTATCAGATTGGCTAAAATGATAGAAGGTGAAAATGACAAATGTCGGTGGGGATGTGGAAAAATTGAGACACATACACTGTTGGTGGAACTGTGAACTAATCCAACGACTCTGGAGATCAATCTGGAATTATGCCCAAAGAGTCATAAAACTGAGTAAACTCTTTGACCAACCAAAACCATCATTAGGTCTGTTTCCCAAGGTGATCGGGGAAAAAGGAAAAGAATCTATGTGTTCTAAAATATTTATAGCAGCTCTCTTTGTGGAGGCAAAGAGCTGGAGATTGAGGGGATGCCCATTAATGGAGGAATGGGTAAACAAGCTGTGGTACGTGATTGTGATGGAATACCACTGCACTGTAAGAAATGAAGAGCGGATTGATTTTAGAAAAACACGGAAAGACCCGCAGAAAATAATGAAAAGTGAAGTGAGCAAAACCAAGAGAACATTGTCTACAGTAATAGCAATGTTGTTCGAAGAATAATTGTGAACAACCAAATTATTGTGAGTACTAGAAATACGCAAATCAACTATAAAGGACTTATGAAGGAAGATGCCATCCACCCCCAGAGAAGGTGCTGATAAACAGAAATATGCATAGGTATGTATAACATGGCTTTACATATATTTATAAATCTGTGTCAAATGGTGGCCTTCTCTAGTGTGGGGCGGGGAGAGGGACTGTACAGTTCAGAACTTAAAATGTAACAAAAAAACATTAAATTTTAAAATGTTTAAGTCAACCAAAAAAAGTCAACAACCACCACCACAGAAATGTATATATACAGAAATGTATATAACATAGGGTCCTAACCTCCATTAATATGAGATAACCAACATTTTGGATCAACTATAAATCAACATGCATTTATTAAGTGCCTACTATGTACCAGGGGATACAAAGGGAAAAATGAAACTGTACCTCATTTCAGAGAGCTTGTGTTGTATAGGGGAATGGAATTCTATCATGTGGTAGTGTCCAGGGAAAGGAGAGGAGAAGGAAGGGAGGTTTGGTTTCTGTCTCATCCCTGAACCTGCCTACGGACCAGGAGCTATGCCTGGACTAGCTGCCTCTGTCTTCTCTACTAACCATGCCTTTGTTAAGGAAACCCCCAGAGGGGATAGGGATTTTTTAATATAATAATTATATTATGATAATAACAGCTAACATTTCTATAGGGCTTCATGATTACAAAGCACTTTTCACATATATCTTATTTGATCTGGGCAGCAATCCCAGGTTGAGTAATGCTAATGATATTATCCCTACTTTGCAGATCATAGGCTCCAGATACTGCAAGAACGAATGGACCTTAAAGGTCACCCAATTCATTCCCTCATTTTCCAGAAAAGGAATGGGCAGTACAGATCATCCAGCTACTAAGTGGTGGAACTGGGAATGGGAAACCCAACTCCTCTGACTTGGGATTCAATAAGCTCCAAGCTGCACCATGCCCAAAGTGAAGGAGCCATCTGCGACTACAGAATTACAAATCTAAACAAAACAAAGGAACAAAAGGAACTGAAGCTCATCAGACAGGCTTTTAGTTATCTACCTTCATTAGGAGTTCTTGGACCATCAAAGGGCTACTTTAAAAATAATCTTAGTTACAAAAGATTAGGGAACATATAAATATAAATATATTAAAAATATAATAGCGTTTGGCCAAGCTCAACAATTCTACTTTGATGGGTTAATAACTGTCAAAGATGACGGTACCCATCAGTTAAACCCTCCATCAAGTTGAGAATTTAATGGAACTCCACGGAAACAGTCTCATAGAGCAGGAACCCTTTAAAATACCAGCTTTGATGACAGGACTAAGATTGGTATCATAATTTGGTTATATTAGGTTTTATTGGATGGAACAATGTCTTGGGGGACATGACAAAAATCACAATTACAATGCTAGCAACATTCCCATTTCATATTAAGGTTTGTAAAGCAGTTTACGTATATTATGTCATTTGATTCTCATAAGAACCCTGTGGGGGAGTTACTATTATTAACTCATTTTACAGGTGAGGAAACTGAAACTCAGAAATTAAGGGGTCTGTCCCGGGTCGCACATCTGCTAAGTGTCAGAAGTGGGATGGGAATCCAGGTTTTTCTCCCTCTAAATCCACTATGAATAAACATTTGACATACTTAAATGCATGGACTAATAAGCTGCATTATAGTAAGATTCTGTGACAGTCTAACATGCAGCTGAAACTGCTCTTTTCAAAGTCCCCACGATCTCTTAATGGCCAAATGTGATATTCTCTTTTTCAGGCCTCGACTTTCTCAAACTAGCTGCTGCATTTGACACTGCGGACCACCCTCTTCACCTGGATACTCTCTTCCTTCTGGGTTTTCATGACACTTTTCTTTCCTACTTCTCTTCCTATGTCTCTTTTGCTTGTTGATCGTCCCGATCATACATTTAACTTTGAGTGGTGTCCCAAAGCTCTGTCCTAGGCTCCTACCCTTCCCTCTCTACACTCTTTCTCTTGGCAACCTCATGCTCCCATGAATTTAATCAGCAGTGTGCTAGTAACCACTGTCTGTCTGAAAAAGAAATGTAGGCATGCCACACTTTTAAGCTTAATCTGCATTAACATTTTCTGCATCATTTTCTTAAGTCTAGACAATACACAAATCAAGCATTTCCTGATTTCCGAGGTGTAAATACTCACACTGAAAATTTAGCAATCAGCTCTCACCAGCCAGTTCAAACCGCTTCAAGCCCGCCCTTGGGTCTAATTAGCTCTCTATGCAGGTGACTCCCAGATCCATACTTCCAGAGGGGGCTCTCCCCTAAGCTTCAATCCTGCATCATCAATTGACAATTGGACATTTCAAGGCAGATATCCTAGAGATATTTCAAACTCCACATGGCCAAAACAACTCATTAGCTTCCCCTCAAACCTACTCTCTTCCAATTCTATAAAAGGTAATGCTATTTTTCCATCACCCCCCCCTCACTCCACGTATCCAAACAGCTGCCAAACCTTGCCATTTCTATCTCTACGACATTTCTAATATCCAACCCACCACCTTAGCTTCCCTGTCTCTTGTCTCTTCACTTCAGTCTATGCTGCTCAATGCTAACAGAAGATTTTCCTTAAGCACAGATCTGACCAAGTCATTCCCCCAGTCCAGGGCTTCTTAAACTTCTTCCACTTGTGCCCCTTTTCACTTTTTGGGCAGCATTTGTAGGTGTTGCATGGCCTGCATGCATGTGAGGTGCAAAGTGCACGTGCTTTGTGTTCAGTACCAAGGCTGCAGTGAAGTCGGGCATTGCAAGTGCTGCCAGAAACACCTTGGAGTCATTACACATTTGATTTTTAATCAATTTTTGGTTGTTGGTCATTCAAAAACCTTTTACTGTGGCCAAATTTTTTGTGACCCCAATTTAAAAAGTGCTACATAGTCAATAAACTCCAGTGGCTTCCTATTGCCTCTAAAATTAACTATAAATTCCCATGTTTAGCTTTTAAAGCCCTTCACCACCTTTCCCCAACCTATCTTTTCAATGTCATTGGAAATGACTCCCTATCCTGCATTCGGTAATCTCACCAAACTGGCCCGCCCGCTGATACTTACACATGACAATATCCTTCTCCCTTCTTCATGCCTTTGTACTTCTCCAAAATCTGGAATGCAAATGCACTCCTCTGCCTCAAGGAATCTTTAACTTTCTATGTAAAGACTTAAAGCTCTCAACTACTAGTGTACTCCCTTTCAAACTATCTTGTATTTAATTATTTTAAATTTATTTGCATTTATTCTCTTTTGCTTGTTGTTTGTCCTTCGTTCTTGAAGAGGACCATGACATCAGGGAGCTGTTGCTGTGACATGCAAGTGAATTGGATTTAAGTGAGGGAGGACTGTGCAAGGTCACCAACCTCACTTTCTCCTCCGGAGCCATCTGGGTCCAGTGACCTGATACAGATCAGGACGACTGGGGATGGCCCTAGATGCAGTGGTATTTATCTTTATATACTTACATATGTCCTTTTTGTTTCCTTCGTTAGAATGGAAGCTCCCTAAGGGTAGGGATTGTTTTATTCTGTCTTTGCATCCCCAGTGCCTAGCACAGGGCTTGGCACACAGTAGCTACTTAATAAATGCTTGCTGATTTATTAGCTATAAAATGTTTTATTCTAGTTCTTAATGAAAAATATGACAAATATATATATTATGTATGTATATATATATATAGTGTGTGTATGTCTATATGTATATAGATATATGTGTGTATGTGTGTATATACATACATACATGTAAAGCCTCAAGTAGTTTCTAGCACTCATGGTCATTATCTCTGGTACTCTGAAGGCTGCATGATTCCATCAGGGTTTATCCTTTCTCCTTGATGGCAATCATCCTTTTCCTTACCCCTGTCATGGCTTTGCAGGTAGTCCTCAGGTGTTATTGTGATTTAAAAAAAATGTATCGCTCATCTGTTAATCTTCCAATGATGAGTTTCCACATTTAGCTAGGTTGGTTATCAGATGAGAGGCCCAGTCTGTCCTATACCAGAGCTTTCTCAATGTGGAAGGACCTTCCAGAGCCTATACCTAGTTGACATAACTTTTGAGTACCCATGGTCCCTTCCATGCCAGAACGAGGCATCAGAATAGGACTTTAGTATAGGATGTAGTCATCTAGCCAAAAGAAATGGCAAGATTTTAGGGTCAATCCCTTATAAATTTACTGCTACTGTGAGGACAACAAGGTTTAGTGGAAAGAGCAAAGAATACGGGATATGGAGTCAGAGGACCTGGGTTCAAGTTTTATCTCTGCCAAATATTACCTGTGTGACTTTGGACGAGGTATTTTCTCTCTCTGAGCCTAACATTTTCTCATCTGTAAAATGAAGGGGCTGGGCTGGCACCAGATGATCACTAAAGTCCCTTCCAGTTCTATTCTAAGAACCTATGAACCTAGCTACGTCATCATTATTGATAACAAAAATTTATTACTGTAGGCAACTACAGTACATTATGCTAGGTGTTGAGAATAGGAAGAGCTATGCCTAATTAAAAGGGAGATGGATAAGGGAAAGATTCATATGAGAAAGAGAGTGTTAAAGATGTGGAAACAAAAGGTGAATAAAAGAAAAGAGGGGGAATTGTGGGAAACAATAGGAGAAATTCTGTTTCCACAGGATTAAAAGTACTCCTCCCAGCTTTGAGTGATAGCAGAATGTAAGTCAGAGGTGACAGGCTTTAATTAGAGCTGTGACCTAGCAGAATGAGGCTTCTGATCAGGTAAAAGGTTAGAAGCTTGTATGCATGCTTAACGAACTTGTTGAGGAGGGCATAAAGGCTGGCATTTGTCTCAGCTAGTGGTACTCTCCATTTGGGATCCCCCCTCCCCCCGTTCACTAGGAATGTGGAATAATTGGCTAAAATAAAACGAGAACTTTCCTGGCTTCACATTTTTTTTATATATATAGTCCTTGCCTTCCCTGGGTCTACAATGTAGTTGTGGAGACAAAAAGAAGTACAAAAATGACAGCAGATGAATGGTAGGGATAGAAGGCATTCAGGGGAGTTCAGGTGGAGGGCTGGAGGATCTAGCTTCTTTAATTCTGTTTGCTTAGAAAATCCTTTCTTCGTAGATAATAAAAATATAGACTTCAGCTCATCACAGTCTGAATGATCACCTTTTAGTATAGTCTGAAATCACAATGTTTTACTGTATTTTGGCTGAGAATTTACTCAGTCCCTAAGTTTCTTTTAGGAATAAGAAATGCTTCAGCCCCCCAAAGTGGGCATCAGGGGATTGGGCCAGTGGCAAAGCGCACAAGGTATTCCTGTACTTAGCTTCAGTTTAGTCTTGGTTACATCAGGTAGGTATTTTCTGAAGGAAAAAAAAATTGCTTTTGATTCTTGCTTCTGTGTGTTTTAGGGTATAGCTTTTATCTTCTAAGATTTGGATAGCTTGATTTATCCTTTGAACAAATATACTAAGAGATTGCTCAGACACGTGGTAAACATTGATAGAACACGGGAGAACAAAGAGTTTCCTTCTAATAAGGGAGGGTTTTAATCATACTTCAGTATTCTCTCTGTTGTCAGTGACAGTCTTATCACTTTTTTCTGTTCAGTATTGGTGGAAGAAACTGGCGAAGTTTCACCTGGAGAAGAGAAGATGAAGGGGGAATGTGATACTTGTCTTCAATAACTCAAAGCCTGTGATGTGAAACAGGAATTACCTATTCTGTGTGAATTTAAAGGGCAAAATTAAGATTGAGGCTAACAGTTATAGGGAAGCCTATTATGGCTCAATAAAGGAAATTGTTTATTATCAATAATGATTGTTTAAAAATGGAATGGTCTTTGACAAGTAGTGAGGAGCTTGTCACTGGAGGGCCTCAAACAAAGGTTAGATTATTACCCAACAGTGCTACCGTAGAGGAGATTAACTCTTTGGTTGGCATTTGGACTAGATGTCTAGGTCCTTTTCCAACTCTAGGACATTAGGCCACTCTGATCATTATTTTAGGAGCTCAGCATTTGATTCCACATTCTGAGGATTGGTCATATAGTGAAGTTTATGCTTTTCAATCATGGTATAATTCAACAAAATATGAAAGAGCCTCTGTTGTGACATAATTTATGTTTTGTGATCACATACAAACTAGCTAAAAAGTCACCCTTGGATTATTACAGTAGCTAATTGATCTCCTTCAGGAGAGCTCTACTCTCTGACCCTATCTGTCCTTCTGATACACTGTTGTGGGATTAATCTTCAAAAACACCACTTTGAATGTTACTCCCAATTATTCTCCACTGTTCCCAGGATAAGATTTAACCTGCTTAGCCTAGTATTTGAGGTTTTCTATAAATGTATCTTTCCCTACTCCACCATATGAACCCAAACTCTTCTCTGCATTTTCTCCAGGTGTGCCACCAGGAAGCCTTTTCTCCCTTCAGTTTCCCCTGCCTAGAATGCCTTTCTTGCCTCTCTCCATTTGTCTAGGTTACACAGGTTCCTCAAGGCTCTGACATGAATGACTTACTTTGGAAAAAAACCCAACAACAAGGTAACAGAGCTGATCTCAGGGATCGGGGTTTAGAACCTCGACATCATCCTTAACTTTTCTCTCTCCCGTACCTCCGTATTTGATCATAATTCAAGTCTTGCCAATTCTGCCTCCACAATATATCCTATGATCTTTCCCTTTCATTCCCCTCACATGGCCACTACTCTTACTTGGGCTCTCACCATCGCTTGGATGGATTAGAACAGCAGCCTCAGAAATGGACTTTCAGATTTTAGGCTCTCTCTTTTCCAACCCATCCTCCACAGAATTGCTAAATTGATACCTCTATGGAACATCTGACTATATCACTCTCCTACTCAAGGACAGTCTGTGGTTCTTTATTGTATACAGGAAAAGAAAGAGCCTCCTCAGCTTGGCATTTAGAGTCCTTCACCATTTGGTTCCAGCCTGGCTTAGTGGGCTTGTTTCACATTCCTCTCCTTTATTTCTCTATCCTTCAACCTAATGGACCTGCTTTCTATTCCCTAAGATAAGAATTCCATTTCCTTCCCCTATGTACCTTTGCACAAGTTTTCCTCCATGCCTTCTACTTTAGGGTTGATAATAAAGCAAAAAAACCTCAGCTATTTGGATATTATCTCAACCGGCAGACATGGTTTCCTTGCCTTGCTTGGCATGAGATCCAGCTAAGGCAGATTAACCCAAGAGTATGTACAGGTAAAAATGGAAAGTGGGCAACCAACTGTCTCAGCATCTGGACATCTGACTTGGAAGTGGGATTGCCTTTGATACCCTTCATCCTGTTCACATATTTTTTGGCTGGTTCTTGGCCTATTCTGAGGAGATACCAAAGAGTCATCGGAGATGAAAAGTTCTGGGTTATAGCCTAGCTTTGGACTGGAAGGTCAAATACTGAAGCTGAAGTTTAAATACTGTGGCCACATAATGAGAAGATGGGAGTCATTAGAAAAGACCCTGATGTTGGGAAAAAAGGAAAAGGGGACGGTAGAGGATGGGATGGATAGATAGTGCTACGGAAACAATGAACATGAACTTGGACAGACTTGGAGAGATAGTGGAGGACAGAAGAGCCTGGCATACTATGGTCCATGGGGTCACAGAGAGTCCAATGCAACTGAACGACTGAACCACAACAATATGATCTTGGCTTTGACACTTACTCTGTGACTATGGGCAAGTCACTAAGCATCTCCAAGTCTAATTTTCTCTGTATGTCATATAGTGATAATGATACTTGCCTTTTCTATCTTACAAAGTGCTTTTTTAAAGGAGTTTTCTAGAACTTAAAGAATTAATTTCCATGCTGTTGCAAGGCATATAAAAGGAATGTTTCATGTATGACCACACAGAATAGTGAGGCAGAAGCAGACATTTCGTTACAAACCATGCTACACAACAGTGTGGAATGACTGAAAAGGGTTTGATCTTGAAGAAGTCAGAATTTCATTTTGGGCCATTCTGTAATTTTCCTGTTTCTCCTGAGGTTTTCTTTCTTTAGGAAAGCCCCTCCTAAGGCTCCACTTGAGACACTTTACACTTTTGAACAGCTGTGTCTCAGTCCCTGCTTATTAGTTGTGTGACCATGGGCAAAGTGCTTAATTCATCTGAGTCTCAGTTTCACCATCTGTAAACTGGGGGAGTAATATTTATACTACCTGCCTCATAAGACTGCTGTGAGGATATACTGAGATAACTCATATAAAAGTGCTTTGCAATTAGAAAACGCAATACAAACACATGAGCAGTTGTTACTACCTAAATGCTTTAAGATCTATGGAGCTTTAATATGTGACCTGGGGTTCTCAAAGGCCATGGCACTGGAGTTCAAACACTAGTAGGTCTTCCCAAGCTGGAAAGGATCTGCCTGGTGGCAGACTCTGTGTCTGTCATCTGAGAACCAGACTAGTAAATAGTGGAGAGGATTACCATCAGAAGGTTGGATGCCCAGTGATGAAGTGATTTGGATACAGGAACTCACGAAACCAAACCTCCTCAAACATAGAAGGCCTGTGCCCACACTGATGAAACCACAGATCCCTAAAGAATTGGTGTAATTTTGTAACTTTAATAAAAATGCTTTTCATTCAGTAGTCTTTCAAAGACAGCGATTGTTTGTGCCCATAACCCATGTTTAATTAATTTATCAAGAAAATCTAGGATGAGGTGAAGCCCAGGGAAATGTGATTAAGTTTAGGACAAATAAAAGGGAGTCTTGTTTTCACACAGGATGTCATGCACTTTTGGGACTCATTGCTTCAAAAGTAGCTCTGGCAGGAAATTCAAATGGATTAAAATTTATTTGTAGGTTGGAAGTGTTGTTTAGTGAAAAGAATATGGGACTTCCAGTCCAAAGACTTTGGTTTAAATTCTGTCCCTCACATTTACTATCCATGTGATCATGTTTTCTAAGCCTCCGTTTCCTTTTCTATAAAATGGAGATATTAATCCTCATCTACATACATCCCAGCATCATTATGGGGAAAAGCACTTTAGAGATTATAACTATTATTAATTGGACCAGACCCATTACTTCAGTAGTACAGGGAGGTCAACACTTGCTTTGCAAGTTCTGTCTTACAGAGTTGCCTGGGGATACTGAGAGGTTTAAGTGACTTGCTTAGGTTCACACAACTGGTGTGTGTCAGAAGCAGGACTCAAACCCTGACTTTCCTGACTTCAAAGCTGGATCACTCTGTATTCCTCTCCGCTGCTTCTACATGACTTTTATTAGGGTTTGGATAAACTTCTGAAGGGCAGAACTATTCCATGATGGCTGAAAGAAGCTGGGAATACACCTAATATTTAACCTTGAGAGCAGGGAGGACAACCCTACTCTGATAGATAATCTTTCTTGGAACTTGTGATGGCAAGGGAACCTTGGACAGAACCCTGGACAGAGTAGCTCATGACTCAATTCAATCTCTATGACATTTGTCATGTTCTAAACCAGAGGTATCAAACACATAGTCTGTGGACCACATCAGTTGGAAACACTCCCAGGTACAGCCCAAACCAGATTAAAATGCAATTGGGAAATATTTAACAAAATAAATAAAAATGCGATAAAACAAAGAGAACATTTTATCTTAAAACAAAGTCAATATGCAGTCTTCAACGTATGGAAATGTATGTATGGAAAAGTAGCCACCGTTTCTATTTGAGTTTGACTCCACTGTTCTCAACCACAGAATTTCCCACTGTGTATATCAAGCTTCCCCTATATAGACAGGGAGAGAAAGAGACAGTGATCCCCAGTGTGCTATCACCAGATGGAGTATGGATCAATCAGTTAATAAGCATTTATTAGCGGCTAGCTATGTGCTAAACACTAGGGATACAAAGAAAGGCTTGAACAGTCTGCCAGCAAGGGCCTTCCATTCTGGTGGAAGAGACAGTATGTACATAAATAGGCACATTCATGATTCATACTGAATAGATGAAAGGTAACTTGAGGGGGGAAGGGTAAAGTTGCCTGAGAAGAGGGATAGCAAGTCATATAGAGTGGCTTAGAACATGGAGAGGACTTTAGTGAGCCTGAGCTTGAGGAAAAAGATCGATTCAGGGTGACAGACAAGGGCCAGGGCCCAGTATGTCCACAACGCTATGGCATCAACCACTGATGTGACTGATGGGCTTTGTTACCTGTTGTATTGGAATGACAAGGAAGGCGCCCCCTCCAGCGCACTCTGTCACGACGGCGATGAAATGGGGGTTGACGGCACAGAAGTGGTTATCGTGGACGCTCCTGGTGATGGGCACACAGTCATAGCAGTTCTCTTTGCTGGCAGGTTTGCCAAAGACATGGCGGAACTTTGAGCTTCGATACTGAGGGTGCCATGACATCTGCCAGAAGAGGAAGATCAAATGAAAATCTCATGTGGACTCTTTTTTTTTTAATATAGTGGCGCAGATAGAGAGAGAGATTCCATTTAACGTAACTGCAGACAATATAAAATACTTGGCAGTCTACCTGTGAAGACAAACCCGGGAGCTAGATGAACTCAACTGCAAAACAGTTTTTCACACAACAAAGACAGCTCTAAATGATTGGGGAAATATTAATTGTTCATGGGTAGGCTGAGCCAATATAATAAAAAGACAATTTTGCCTAAATTAACTTATTTATTCAGTGCCATACTAATCAAACTACCAAAAAATTATCTTACAGAGCTAGAAAGAATAATAACAAAATTCATCTGGAAGAATGAAAGGTCAAGAATACCAAGGGAAACAATAAAAAATATGTGAAGGAAGATGGCCTAGCCATAGTAATGTAGTATTTGATAAATGCAAAGATCCAAGCTTTTGGAACAAGAACTCAACATTTGACAAAAATTGCTGGGAAAACTAGAAATCAGGTTGGCAGAAAATAGGCATAGACCAACATCTCATACTGTATACCAAGAGAACGTCAAAATGGATAAATGAATTAGGCATAAAGGGTGATATCATAAGCAAATTTGGGGAGCATGGAATATTTTACCCGTCAGGTCTACGTATTAGGGAAGAATTTATGACCAAAGAGGGGATAGAGAATATTACCAGATGTAAAATGGATAATTTTGATTACATCAAATTTAAAAGATTTTGTACCAAAAAATCCAATATAGTCAAGATTAGAAGGAAAGCAACATTTTTACAGCAAATTTCTCTGATAAAGGCCTCGTTTCTCAAATATATAGAGAATGGAGTCAAATTTTAAGAATATGAGTCATCCCCAAATTTATAAATGGTCAAAGATATAAACAGGCAGTTTTCAGAAGAAATGAAAGCTATCTATAGTCATAGAAAAATGGTCTAAGTCACTATTGATTAGAGAAATGCAAATTAAAATAATGCTGAGGTACCACCTCACACTTATAGGATTGGCTAACATGAAAGAAAAGAAAAATGATAAATGTTGGAGGGGTTATGAGAAAATTCAGACACTGATACATTCTTGGTGGAGGTGTGAACTGATCTAACCATTCTGGAAAGAAATTTGGAACTCTGATCAAAGGACTGTGCATACCCTTTGACCCAGCAATACCACTACTAGGTCTGTATACCAGAGATCAAAGGAAAAGGAAAAGGACCTATATGTGCAAAAATATTTATAGCAGCTGTTTTTGGAAATTGAGGAAATACCTATCAACTGGGGAATGGCCAAACAAATTGTGGTATGTGATTATGATGGAATACCAAGGTGCTATAAGAAATAATGAGCAGGATGCTTTCAGAAAAACCTGAAAAGATTTACACGAACTGATGCAAAGTGAAGTGAACAGAACCAGATCAAAGCATATTTTTTAAAACTTTATTTTTCTTGTTGTTGTTGGTTTTGTTTTTTGTTTGTTTTTGGTCTGTGTTTTCTTTTGCTATGTGGCTAATATGGAAATACATTTTACATGCCTGCACATGTATAATCTATATCAACCTGATGAGTAGTTCAGCAGAGTAGCAATAGTAGATAGCTTGATGGCCTTAGAGTAAAGACCTAGGTTCAAATCCCACCTCTAACACTTAACAGCTGTGTGACCATGGACAAGTCACTCAATTGCTTTGATCCTCAGTTTCCTTATTTGTCAACTTGGGATAATAATACCTGCAGCTCTCATTTCTCAGGGTTGCTGGGAGCCTTATATGTGATAATGTTTATAAACAACTTTACAAACTTGAAGTGCTCCAAATAACAACTATATTTATTAATATTACTATTAATAAACTTAATTATTAATAATGACAATAATTGTGCTTGCATTTGCTTATTTTTCCTCAGCTATGGAGCAGCTATACATTTGAATAGGAGAAGACAGAAATTGATTACTGTTACTTAAACAATCTATCAACATTGAAAGGAGGGGGCAAATCTAAGAGACATTTTCAAAAAGATGATAAAGAAAAAGAGATAAAGGATGGAGAAGAGTTTAAAAATGATTTAAAGGTTTCCAGTCTGAGAAAAAGGGAAATGATGGCCTAATTGGTGGAAATAAGAAAAAACCCCACAATCTTAGGGGTGTTTGTTTTGGACCTATAGGACTCATAGGTAACTGGCTAGTTACAGCTCATTTCTCTTCTCTCCTTGTTGCCTGGCAGGAAAGCCACACACACACAGGTGCTTTCATGAAAGGTTCTGGACAATGACCAGAGAAAGCATTCATGGTGAAGAATTATTCTCTATAAACAGTCAGCAAAACACTATTTATACAGACCATTTACTAGGGATAAAGAAATAGCTTTGCTCTATAGAAACCTTCTTTTGTAATGATGTTTGCTATAATGCAATTTTTACCTGGTACAGTAATAAACGCAACGTAAGGCTTAACATTTGGTCCAGATCCTGCCCTTGAATGGAGGCCAAAGCTCTCTGCTGACATTATCTCATGTCTATTCAATACCTCCTTGGCCACATAAGTAGGACATGATTCTTATTTAACTCTGTAGGTCATGATGCTGATGTTTTATTAGTAAGTGAATGTTTGTAGATTGTATTCTCCTATGACAAGGCATTTCCTGGACGCAACTGAGACTCTTATTGAGGAAAACGTACACATGTGCTTTTTTGTGTGTGACTACCACTCAACTTCCTCTAAAAAACACTTATGCCATCTAGTAACGGTTCTTTTATTCCTAACTAAAGACTAGGATGCAACTTAGACAGTGGAAAGGCGAGGGCGCATTATGTTTCTGAAATGTTCTTTCTAGTTTAAAAAATGCTCCGAGCAGCACTATCCAGACCGCAGGCTCAATAAAATTCAGGGCCTGGTATAGCCTGTTCTCTGAAATTTACACCTATCCCCATCATATTGCTTCAATTCAAGAAACATCTATGGGACACTATGTACTAGAGGCACAGAGACAAAAATAAAATAATGCTTGCCCTCAAGCACCTTATATTCCACTCTACCCGGTCTCATTTCTGAGGTCAGGAGGTGATCCGCTAGGCCAGAACCAACTCTGGTGTTGCTGCCTCGTAGATGAAGTGAACCTGAAATGGATGTGGCTTCCAATGGAGTTGGCTGCCATGCTTTCTACTCTGCCACACGAGGCTTAACTTCCCACATGCTCAAACGGTCTGTTCCCAGTGAATTGTTCTGGCTTACACCTATTTTCCCATGCCTTTGATGGCACCTTTGCTTCATCAATACCTACGGGTCCCCAGTATGAGTTTGGCTATTACAGGCAAATGCAAGAAATAATTCTTGCACTGGCTTCTCAATATGCTTTAAACTGTAACAGGAAGGGTGGCCAATTTTTATTTCATTTCCATTCTGAGCTAACTCCCTAAACACTAGACATGTGTGAAAGGCTGCTCTAGTGCATGACACCTTCCAGATTTTCAGAATAAATGCTTTCGGAAGTTCAATAATAAAACTAGACTCAACATTTATTAAGTGCCTCCCAAGTGAAAAGCACTGCTGCTTTCAACGATAGCCAAATCCTTTGATCTGTCAATGGCCCAAGACCTGTTCATTAAGAACAATTCCTAGAATCCGTGCAATTTTGGTTCATAGCCTCCTGGTTAAAGGCATGGATGCTGACTAGTGAAAAATCATTTTGGATGAGTGGAGCAAATGGCAGATTCATTTCCCCTCTGCAGTTATGTTTGGCTCTCCTTCAGAATGGGGAGCTGTCAGTTAAGCTGATGTCATTTGGGGGGGGGGTAACCTTGACAGCATTTTTAGATCCAGGGGTTAAAACATATTTACAAAGTCTGAAGCTGACTTTGCCTTAAGACTCTCAGAAATGCATGATTATCTTTTGGAGAGCTAGTATGGCCACTGTCAGGACAAGTAATCAGGGTGCCTGAGGCAAGTAACTGGAATGCTCAAAAGGCAGTGCTGTAGCAAGCTCTACTCAGAGCTCTTGGGCAACACACCTATTTGTACTACATGACCTCATTCATTTCTGTTAAGTTTTCCCCACTGGCCACATGGCACTTATATGGTATAGCAAGAATGCTGGACCTTGTCGTCAAGGAAGACCTCTGTTTACCCCATATTTCACACTAGCTGTATGACTAGGGTCAAGGCACGGGATCATGGAATCAGAGTTAGAGTTGGGAAGAACTAGAAATGAGTCTAACTCCTTCATTTTAGAAGTGAAGTAATGGAGACCCTTTAAAAAGGTTAAGTGACTTGCCCAAGGTCACACAAAGGATATATGACAGAGTCATAAAGTCGGGATTCAAACCCAGGTCCCCTCTAGCTCCAAAGCAGGGATTCTTTTTTTTTAAATTAATTTTTAGTTTTCAATTCACTTTTTTTTTAATTAAGATTTTTTTATTTTTAGTTCACTTTTATAAGATTTTGACAAAGCTAGGATTTTATCTAGTATTTGTGCCCTCCCTTTTAAACAAGTATTTTGATAACTATGTTTCAGTAGAATTGGTTTCCTTTGTAACAATATGTATATTATGTTAACCATTTAACAGCATTCTTCTGAGAACAGGGCCCATAGGCTTCACCAGACTGCCAAAGGGGTCCATGACCCCTCTCTCCCCACCCAAAGCTTAAAAGGCAGCATTCTTTCCACGGCACCATCCTAATTCTCACTTAACCTTTCTGAGCCTCACTTTCTTCATCTGTAAAATGAATCTAATGGCTCATAATAATAATAATAATAATAGGATGAGACCCAAACAAGTTAATCTTTATGCAATGTTTTGTAAATCTCACGGTGTTTACAAAATATCAGCTATTCTTATTTTTTAACAACAATCAGGAGAGCCACAACTGTACTTAAGAGTGACCTTCACAAAATTCCCATATAGATTCTATTATTGACATCCACTAAAGCCACAACTCAATACAGCATTACAATGTAGAGATTCCTTTAGATTTGCAAAGACAATGCCGGCGGAATAGAAGTCTTCATTGGTCACACCAAGCTCAGAAGACTTTGGGTATGAGTCTGGCAATGGACTGTGGACCAGGCTTGTTATCCGTGAGGAGGTCCATTTTACACCCACTAGCAGGATGGCCACAGAAATTCATAAAGAGCTTCTACTAAGAGGTGAAGGATTTGGAGAGAGTATACTGTACTCTTGTGAAATCCTGACCCTTTTTAAGGGTTAAAGTAGGACAAAGACCTTGCCAAAGGTACCATTAGTTTATGTCCTCATCATGCAAGCTAGCTCGTTTTAGTGCCAACCAGGTGATATCATGTGGCAGTGAGCCAAATGCATCGAGCCAATGAGCCAGGCCAACTCACACATTGTCTTATGTTTTGTATCATCAGTGATGGACTGCAGCAATAAATTGTGTTCACAGAGCCATCACTTGGCTTAAAAGACGTGCAAATTTAGAGACATCTCCATTCCAAATGTTCAAATGGACTATTTGTGCCTGATCTGTGGTCAGCCACAGTTGGACACATGATACATTGACCCAGACGCAGCGATGTCATTTTGATTACTCTTCGATCACAAGGAACAACGACCACCATCCTCAGACAAATTTATGGCCAAAGAAGGAAGCCTGGAGAAGAGTCTAAGGATAACAGGGGATTAGGAAATAGCATACAAAGATCCCTAGGTCCAAGGAACCAGCAATATTTGGCCTAGATGAGAGAAGACTTAGAGGCAAGAATGATTATTATTTTCAAGTATTTGAAGGCATGCCAGGTCAAAAAAATTTGATTTTTCTTACTTGCCTACAGAGGGCAGAATTTAAAACAGTGGGTAGCAGTGAACATGCTACTTTGGCAGGTAGTGAGCTCCCCATCATCAGAGGTCTTCAAGTAGATCATCTAGATTACTTGTTAAGGACAATGTTTCTGTGTGTGGAGGGGTGGGGTGATTGGTTCCTACTCAGAAATGCACTGGACTATATGACCCCTGAGCTATTTTCTAACTTGGAAACTGGGATTCTGTGCCTTAGCATTCTTCCTTTCTTTTGATCACTGCTGGCTTAATACAGAGGCTAAGCTGGGCTCCTCATAAGAAACTCGGATATCAATATCATATGTTGTAGATCATATATCTAGATCATATATTATATATCTCCATCTATATTATACATCTGTTTCTATATCCACATTCAAGTCTGTCTACATCTACATCTGCATCTACACCTACACCTACACCTATATCTACATCTACATCCCATCTATACTCCATTATCTGTACACATTGTCTCTCCCATTAAAGGAGAAGCTCCTTCATGGCAAGGATTATCTCACTTTTCTCCTTGTTCTTTCATTTTCACTTCTGTCTTTTGCCATTAACAGTGTCTAGCATACAGTTAATACTTAATAAATGCTCGTTTGTTGGTTGATTGATTACCACATCTTAGTTAGCTTCAGGTAAACTTCCACAGTGTACACATAGGGAAATAAAGTTGCCATGGTAAACTTTGGCAGGATAGATCATTGGAAGGGCTTAGTTATAATCATTCTTTTTTTTAATTTATTTTTATTTTTAGTTTACAACATACGGTTCTACATAATTTTGAGTTCCAGATTTTCTCCCCTCCCTCCCGCCTCCCTCCCCAAGACGGCATGGAATCTCATATAACTACCACAAAAGTCATAATCATTCTAAAGTAGGTAACACAGTATGGTAGAAAGAGTCCTGACCTGAGAGTGCTTAAAGTATTGCAATGACCCCTAACTAGGTGTCCCATGGTCCACTCCTTCTATTCCAATCCATCCTTTATGGTTGCCAGATTAATCTTCCTTAAATACTGCTTTCAGCATAAAAAAAATCCTTCACTGGCCCCCCATTTCCTAGTTCATCACATCTAACCCCCTTTACTTTCAAAGCCCAAACCTGGCCCCACTCTTTGAGGGGCAAGTCACTTAACCTAAGATTCAGCTTCCTCGGGTTACACTAGATGGTCTGAGATTTATGAATATATGATCTTATGACTAGAGGTCTCATAATGTCTCTTCCAAATCTAACCCTATGACTTCATGATAATATGAGGAAATCAATCCAATTTTCTCATGTCTTCAGATTCTTTTTCATTATTCCAGCATGTGAAAAAAACTTGCCTGTTTGGAAATATTTCATACTAAGGAAAAAACAAAACAAAACACAACCCTGACATTTGCACAAACAGGGATGAGATTGTCTCAATCTCAGCAATTCTTTAACTCTCAGAAGCCTACGGTAATCAAAATGAAGCAGCCAGGTAAGCAACTACTGATATTGATTGCTTAGGAAATGAGACAAATTAGATAAAACTTCATCTGCCAAAAGTAGATTCAATAAATCAATAAATCCACTAACATCCTTTTCTGAAAATGAGCATTTATGCTATCTCCTACATACCTTTGAGGCCATTTGGTTTAGAAAACTTAGAGGATTCTAGTCTTAGATACGTCATAGACTAGCAACTAGTTGCTATATACTATATCTGTCACATGCTAGCTTCAGAAAGTGGATCCCTTTTTCAGAGTTTCATTTTCCTCACATGTAAAGTGAGAAGAATGGATTGCCTGATCTCTGTGGTCTCTTTCTGCTGTAGCGTTCAGTGAGTCTATTATTATTTGCTTTACTCTAACACTAAACATTTCTTTGGCACTTGAATACTTTCATACTTCTCAGAAACTGGCAAAAATGCTTGATTTTTAAAAATTTTGTATTGTAATTCAATTAAATTAGCAAACATATAATTATCTGAATAACTAAATTATGGCTATAAAAACACAAATACCCAACATGATCATTTTAGGAGTAAGTCATATGTAATACTCTTTTTAAAAATATCTTATCAATGTCTTTTGTCACTGGAATGTTTCTCAATATTCTCCTCTTCCCCCTCCCAGACAGCCATCCCACATAATACATAATTTTTTTTTTAAAGAAAAAGAGGAAATACTCCTAGCAAAAGCAATCAATCCATTACCAAAGTCTCAAAGTAAATGCAATGTTCCGCGCCCTTGGACCTACCACTTCTGCAAAGGATTAGTATGGGGGTGCCTTCTTGCTTGTACCTTCTCATTTCTCCTACTTGAGGCCATGCTTGCTCTTTATAATTTTGCAACATCCATTTTTCATTGTTTTGTAGCTGTTCTTTCTGTTTACTTTATTGTAATCTGTGTAATACATGGTTAATGTCCTTAAACTAACAAAGGGAGATTTTTTAAAAAAGTGTAATACATGCTTTTCCTCAAAATTTTATTTCCTCCCTTCTCTTAAAAATCTTCAGCTTTCCCATCACCATTTTAAATTTATGAAAAATCTATATCTTTGTATCTTCTATACTGAATGAGTTCTCAACTAGCAAAATTAAAAATAGTTCAAATTTCTATCAGACTTTACAGTATATAAAATGCTTTCCTCATAACAATCCTATGCGGTCTTATGAATATCATGCTTCCCATGTTATAAATTGAGGAAACTGAGGCTCAGAGATTTTCAAGTGCTTGTCCATATTCGTTAGGCTACTAAGTGGTAGAATTGGTATTCAAACTCTATCTCCTCAGATTTGAGCTATTTTCCAGCACTTATCACAATGTCCAGAACATAGTAGGTGCTTAATAAATGCTTGTTGACTTTATTTGACTTTCAACTAGCAGACTGTCCCAGGGATTTGTGCTTGGTATTTTTTATATAGCTGTATGATAATTAGTGATTTGGATACAGGCATGGGTGGTACGTTCATTGAATTTGCAGCATGGATCAAATTTGCAGATAATAGAGCAAGAATTCAAAAAGATCTGGACAGGCAAAGACTCTCGGGCCAAATCTCAAATGCTCAGATAGATCAGCGTTCTCATCCATGTGCAATGTATTCCCTCCAATGATGAAGAGTGTGATTCTTCCACGCCTGCCATCTTTTGGGACTTTTACCCATGTCCTCTCATAAATTACACATAAAAAGTCCTTCCAACATGCTAAAGGCTTTTCTCACATCGTCCTGACATTATGAGAATATTAGTGGAGCTTGCAGGTGGAATTTAACAAGGAAAAATGTAAAGTTTTACAGTTGAGTTAAAAAAATGAACTTTGTAAATTCAAAATGGGGGAGCATGGGAGAAAGCAGTTCATCTGAAAAAGATCTGAGGGTTTTAGGATACTGCAAGCTCCATATTAGTTAACAGTGCAATATGGCAGCCAAAAAAAGCTGCTGTGATATTAGATTCTATTAAGAGAGTTAGAGTGTCCAGGAGACAGGGGTGATACTCCCAGTGAAGTCTTCCCTGGTCAGATGAGGACATTAACAAGTTGAGGAATGTTCATAGAAAATTAACTAGAATGGTGAAAGTACTGAAGTCCATGCCAATCAAAGATCCATGAAAAGGAGCAAGGATATTTTTCCCTAGAGAAAAAGAGGCATTTGAAGTACATGATAGTTATCTTCAAGTATCAGAAAGGCTGTCATGTGGAAGAAGAAATGAATTATTCAACTTAGCCTCAGAGGACAGAATAAGGAGCAATGGATAGAAACTGTCAGATTTAGGCTATCGATAACCAGAAATTTCTAATATGGCTCTCCAAAAATGAAATGGGCTGTTTTGGTAGATCATACAGGACGACCTCACTTAAGGTCATACAGGA
This sequence comes from Trichosurus vulpecula, assembly GCF_011100635.1. Lineage (NCBI taxonomy): Eukaryota > Metazoa > Chordata > Mammalia > Diprotodontia > Phalangeridae > Trichosurus > Trichosurus vulpecula. The sequence continues at coordinate 7,681,195 of NC_050581.1, read as the reverse complement.
AGACCTGAGTTCTAATTTTGCCTCAGACACTAACTAGCTGTGTGATCCCAGGCAAGTCATTTCACCTGTTTGCCTCAGTTTCCTCATCTCTAAAATGACTTGGAGAAGGAAATGGCAAACCATTCCAGTATCTTTGCCAACAAAACCCCAAATGGGGTCATGAAGAGTCAGACATGAGTGAAATGACTGAACAACAATAAATATGGTAAAATATTCAGAGCAGCACTTTTTGAGAGTTAAGAACCAGAAACATGGTGACTGCACTTCAAATAGAAATTGGTGGAACTGTGGTAGATGAAAGGAGGATAGGGATAGGATGTGGAGCTATGATTTCAATGATATAGAGTACTCCATGGAGAAGAAACTCTTACCATCAAAGCAGGTTGGCACCTTCTCTGCAATCTGCAAGCTTAGTTGCCTAGATCACCAAGAAGATTACACGGTCATTAAGTGTCATATTTGGGCCCTGAACTGAGTTCTTCCTGGCTTTGAGGCCAATTCTCTTTCCACTATGCTATGCTGCCTTTCTTACACCTGAACGCAATGTGATATTATCAGTATGTCAGTCAACAAGCATTTAGTAATCACTCCTTATATGTTAAGTACCCTGCTAAGCGATGGGGATACCCAGAAAGGCAAAAACAGCCCCTAACCTCAAGGAGTTCATTTGTAATGGAGGAGACAACACATTTTTTAAAAAGTACATACAAGATACTTAGAGTGTATATTACATGGTCAGGATTGGGAAATATGAGGAGTTCAGAAAAATACGGGAAGATTTGTAAGTGGATCCAGAAGAATAATATATACAGTGACTGCTATAAAGGATATGAAATGAGAAGTAAAAGGAAGCTGAGCTCTAAGCAGCGCCATGTTGAGTTTGAGATATGTAGACGACATCCAGTTCTAGATGCCCAAAAGGCAGTTGAGAGATGAGAGTGGAGGTCAGCAGAGAGGTTACGATTGGATAAGTAAATCTGAGACTCATCAGCATTGATAATTGAATCCATGGTGGCTGATAAGATCACCAAGTGAAATAGTATAGAGAGAAGAGAAGGGGGCCCAGGACAGACCTCTGTGAGACGCCCATGGTTAGTAGGTATGACCCAGATGAAGAATCAACAAAGAAGAAGACTGGGAAGAAGCAATGAGATACTTAGGAGGAGAACCAGGAGAGAGTAGTGTCCCAAATACTTAGAGGGGAGAGAGTATCGCGGGGAAGAGGGTGATCAACAGTGTTAAAGTTCTACAGAGAGGTCAGGAAGGATGAGATTTGAGAAAAGATCTTTGCATTTGGAAATTAAGAGAATCATTATTAATTTTTGGAGAGAACAGTTTCAGTTGAATGATAAGATTGGAAGCCAGACCTTAGAGAGTCACAAAGACAGTAAGAAGAAAAGAAGTAGAGGTACCTATTTATAAATGGCCTTCTCAAGGAGTTTGGCCACAAAAGGAAGAAGAGATATGGGATAAAGCTAGCAAGGAGAGATGGATGGGTGGATGGATGGATGAAATGAAGGTTTTTTGAGGATGGGGGAGACATGGACATGATTGTTGAAATTCTTTTTTTAGAGTAGTACTTATTTCCATTGATATCTGTGGGCCTGGGATTAGACAAAATCACCCTTCCCTGAACCCCAACTATCAGAGCCCCCTTTCTGAAGGCATCGTTGATGGATGGGACAGAATAAAGAGCTGTTCTCCAATAGGTGAGTGATCAAAAGATAGGAATAAACAATTTTCAAAAGAACTGAAAATGCAGTAGCCATTTGAAAACATGTCCCAAATAATTAATAAAAAGAAAAATGCAAATTAGAACAAGTCTGAGATTTTACTTCACACCTTGCAAATTGAGGAAGATCTCTAAAAAGGCAACTGCCAGTACTGGAAGATCTCACCACCTCAGAGAGTAGGATGGCATAGAGGACTGAGCCAATATAAGCAAGGGGGTAGCTTCTAAGGATACAGTTGTCAAACACAAAGCAAGGATATATATTGGCAGAGTCTTTTTTGACTATTCAATTTACTGGTTCAGTTGAACACCGAAAACCTTTTTTTATCTCCCCTTTTCTCCATGGAAACAGAACTTGAAAGGTAGCACATGGGGTCAACATGGAACACAGAATTCTCCTGGTCTAAGAAAGCAGGAAGCTGCCTGCATGGTGGCTTTTGCCAGGGACCATATCACCAATGCAAAGCATATAACAAAGAAACCTGTATACTCTAGCTACCTATCTGATGGCATCCTCATACTCTGATGTGGTTTGTAATCCCATCTGCTCCACAGCCTAGGGATTTTGTCTACATCACTGCCTTGGACCTCTACTTTGAAATTCTATTTGCTCCCTAGGGCCTGATCTCTCCCTCACAATGGGGATAAGTTTGGCCACAGCCTACCACACCTAGGTACACTTATACATGGTGGAGCTACCAATTGGACCATCAGTTCTGTAAAATAACTAAACTCTTGAATCTAGACCTAATCTCTTTTCTGAACTCTCTTTGTATTTTGCTGTTAGCTGAACTTCTCCATTTGTACATCAGTATTTAAAATTCAATATATCCCAAATGGAAATCATCAATCCTCCCCCTCCCCAAACTCAGCCAACTCAAAATTTTCCTTTTGTTTTTCTTTCTTCCTTTTCCCTTTCTTTCTTCTTTTTACCTTGTTTCCTTCCTTTCTTTCTCCACCGTAATCCAAATCACCCAAGTGACCTCTCCTTCATCTTGCCAGAGTCTTGCGGATTCTATCAACACAACATCTCTTACATCACTGCTATTCTTTTCATCCAGCTGGCCACCACCCTCATGACTTCTCATCTGCAGTAATATCATAACTTACTAATTGATTTCTCTGCTTTTAATCCCTACTCTCTCCAATCAATCATCCACAGAACTGCCAAAAGAGATTTTTGAACCTGTCACCCCCTGCTCAAACACCCTATTGTCTCTCTATGACAAAATAAAAACTTCCCAGACTGGCATTTAAGGTCCTCTATCATCTGCATTAATCTACCTTTCCAGTCTTTTGTATATTAGTCTCCCTCATTCTGCATTCTAGCCACCCTGGGCTACTAGCTGTTCTTTGAACTTGACATTCTTACACCTCTGCAGTTGTCAAAAGCTGCCCTTTCTTCTTAGATCTGTCCCTCTGAAGAATTTTTGGCATCAACTCCTCCATCAAGCTTTTCCCTGACTTTCTCAGGTAATTATATTTTCTCCTACCTCATTATGGTGCATCTCAACAACTCAGTGCTGACGGAGCCACACTGATTAGTGATAAGGATATGATCCTAGAGAAATGGGCTGAACACTTCCATAAGTGTTCTCAATAGACCATCGATCCTGTATTTATTTATTCATGTTGTATCTTTTTAGTTGAAACTAAGGTCCTTGAAAGGAGGAACACTGTCACATTAGTCTTTATTTCCCTGGTATTTAGTACAGTACCCTTAACATATCAGGTGTTTAATAAGTGTTCATTGGATTCACATGTGAAACGTGCTGCATAAGTCAAAGAGATGAAAAAATACTAATAACTCACAATTATGCAGCCCTTTAAGGCTTTCCTCATAGTGAGGCAGGTAGCATGGTTATAATGATTCCCATTTTACGGATGAGGATAGTGGGGTTTAGGGAGAAAAAAGGAACACATGCATACCAGTACTCATTCTAGGTAAACTGAATACGTACATGTGAATTTAAAACCTAAAAAGTTTATAAAGTAGAAAATGGATTCATTTCCCACAGCTTGGTACCTCAAACTTAAGGAATTCTTAGGTTGGAATTTATAGTGCGTTAGATAGTGGGAAGCAGTATTTAACTGGATAAACCCTACTAGGTAACATTGCTAGATCTAAATCCCATGATTCTATGATTTCCTACACTGTGCAGTGTATGAAAGAGGAGCTTGAACGTAATCTAGAGATATGCGGTCATGGGAGACATTCCATGACTATTATAAAAATAATGCAAGAAAACCCCATATTTCCTCTGGGAAATTTAGCTGACGCAGAGAGGAAAGTTTATCTTGGAGAAACCTTGGAAAGTGCTGCAAGAAAAGTGTGACAGCTCATTAGAGATGGGTTGGAGGTTGGCGTGAGCTTTAAATTTCTGCCTCCTCACTATCTATAACTTTTATATGCTTCCCTGCCTGTGCAGGACACAGAACAGAGGGACCCTACATCTAGTGTATGTACCAAGGCACATGGTCCTCTTCCCCAAGGAGCATTAACTGGGATTGCAAAGCACCCTGGATCAGCTCCCTACTCTTACCCTGAAACGCGCCTTCTCTGATGATTTGAACTATCACTGCAAGAAGGGTTTAATTTTATGGGAAAGCAACAGGATGGGGAGAAACGAAAGAACTCTTGCTCCTATACAGGAACCCAAGAGCTTTTATTTCTTCCCTTTACACATTGGGTTTCCTTGCTTCTCACCTATACTACTTTCCCATTCCACCCAATGAAGTTGTAGCTCACTTCTTCCTTCTAGGAAATGGGAGAGTTCAGGGCAGCTATGATCAGATAAGTTCAGTGAGGAGATGGCCAGATAAGCCACTTAAGCAATGGCAAAATTGAAAGAGTACACACATTTCGGGGAATGAGCAGGGAGTTCCTGGAGAGCGTGTACCCTGATAAAGAACAGAGAGATTATCCCCTAGGTACCCCATTCGACTTCATGGCCTTCCTTGCAGAAACTCAGAACTACGATTCTGAATTCTCTGATTCCTGTATCCTCTGATTCAGAAATCCTCTCTGAAATCAACTTGTATCTCTTTCTATGGCATTGGAAAATAGAATTTTCAGATGCCAATTCGTATACTTTCTAGATAGGAAAATTCACAACTGTATCACCAGCCCCCATCACTCCCTCCTCTCCCCAGTGACTATAATCCTCATTGAAACACAATTCTTTCTGACTAGGAACAAGGAAACAGGCATCTCTATATAAGTTACCCTATAACTCTATGTAAGTTACCAATACCCTTATATATCCTTATATGTTACCAAATATCCCTGTAGAAGTTACCCTATGTAAGATATCCCTATCTAAGTTACCGAACCAATCTTCCTTTTCCCCAACACCCTACTAGACATACCATCCCATGGAAGATTCCAGATCTAGCCAGAAGCTCCATTTGCTCCTTCTCAAAGCTTTCCATACCTCTCTGAGGAGAACCAATGAATCACTTTCCAGTTCTCCCAAGTTTTTAAATGGGCTTGCATCTCACAAGACACTTCTCTCTTTGTAGAAATAATTATCTTGTAGTCATTTTCATTAAAGATTGAGACCCATAGGTTTGGGATCTCTAGAGCCTATGGGACCTTAGGGATCATCTTACACTCATTCCTTCCTTGCACTATTTTATAGGAGTGAAAACGAACCAGAAAATTTGAATGACATGCCAAAGGTCACACAGATAATAAGGAGCTGCTCTTACTCAAACTCAAGAGTTTCTGATCCAAAAGCCAGGGAGTTTTCTATAATGCCATATTTTCAGGACATATAACTCTTGGGCACTTCTAATAAATGCCTTTTAATTCACTGCAGGTCTAACTACTTCTGGATGGCTTCGCATTTTTGTGCTCTCTCTCCCCTTAGAGCCCTCCTCCACAGAGCTCCATAGGGCACTAGAGTTCGATCTCCTTCTTTCCCTTCCCAGAGGTTCCCTCGCTCCGAATGCTCGTCTTAACAGATAATTCTAAAATTATTCAATGACAAGTCAGTAGCCAAAGGGGAAAGAGGTTCACTCCCTACTTCCTCTGTCTTCCACTTGACTAACCTGAATGAAAATACAGTTTCACATGAGAATATTTCCATCAACTCACTCAAAATATGATCTTGTTTTCAGTGTCTTGATTTTGCCTTCTGAATGTTCTTGGTATGACTGTTGTGTCTGCTTGCCTAAAAGTTAAAATCGGCTTTGGCACTTGTGAGCATTTGAAACTCTGGCAATCACATATCTCGGAATCTCAGACTAGAGAAGGTAAAGATAGTTAACCTTCTTCCCCACCCACTACCACTTACCCCCTTTCTGGAAAGATGAGAATTTGGATCGCTGGGCTCCTGCCTCTTGGCCGTCTCTCAAATGCAGAGAAAATAACACAGGCTTGAGCTTAAGAGGAATCAACTTAGGACCATGCATCTTCCTCTTCTAGCCCAGCCCAGCCTGCGTGTGGGTGTGTAGCAAAGTGAAATTTGAACTTGAAACTCTGTCAGAGTGGGTGTGTCAGTGTGGGCCCTCAGTCTTAGCCTGTTTACCTGTGACCTTGGGGGAATCTGTTGCCTGTACCTTGTTTGACTAACCTGCCTCACCACAGTTGTCAAGCCTCCTATCTGATGCCCAAGGTTGCTGCCAGCATAGATTACTGCAGAGATTGGTCTCAGTCTTGTTCAATTCAGACTTCCCTTCTGGGAGATCTCTTCTGCCTTCTCCTTTATCCCTTCTTAAATAGGCTTGGAAAAGAATCTCCTTCAGAAACCCCCAGGTCCGTAGGGCCCAGGCACAGGGAGTGTTTTGGCAAAAGGCACAATCAAGCTTGAGCCTGCATCGGGCCTGTGGGAGAATGAGTTCCCCAAAAGCTGCACCTTTCCTGGCTTCCAGAAATTGTCCTGGCTTTGTTTGGGATTACTTTTCATCTAATCTGTATGTATCTTGTATGTGTCTGTATGAATGCATGCATCTGTTCCTCTATGTCCCTGTTTCCGTTTTTCTCTTTCTTTTTGTGTATCTCTCTACGTACATATCTGTACATTTCTCTCAACGTTTATATTTATATATTGTATTCGTCAAAGCTATAGTTATGTAAAATATGGTAATTGTTTCCAGCCCAATGGAAAAAGGAGTGAAAAGAATTCAAACAATGAGGGCACTTCAGGGGATTCCTTATCCCACTAATTGGAACATGGCTATGTTTAATAAATGCCTGTTGACTAACTGATAGATTGCTTTTCTTGATCTCATGTGGGTCAGACAGAACGATGGACAGAGCACCAGCCTGAGAATCAAGTCCTACCTGACAATCATGAGATTATGTTCAGTGATCTTTAAATTCTCTCAGCCTCTGTTCTTCTATCAGTAAAATACGGATTATGATACCTGCACTATATCTATCTTACAGAGTGGTTGTAAAGAAAGCTTCATATAAATGTGAAAGATTACAATTATTTGTTTTAATGATAAGCAAGTTTTGGCAAATCCTCTTATTGCATCGAATATGAAAGAGGAGGTCGAATGGTGCCGAGAGGGCATCCTCCAACTTCCCAGAGATGGAATTCTGAAGCTGCTTTGTGGTTTGCTCCTTGCATTCAGGTTCTTTTCTTTATCAAAAGAGGATGGTCACTCTGCAATCCAGGACTGACACACGGGTAGAGATCCCTTGCCCTAAGTACCACTCCTTCTCCAAGTCAGTAATTCTATCTTTTTTTTTTCAAGCATGTATAACCCTTTAGTGAGATAAATAATCCAAAGTCCGTCATTCCTATCCACTGGCCTTTACAAATACACACTCTTTCCCTAGCAAATCTGAATAATGTTTTTTTTTCCTTGAAGAGGAATAAGAATTAGCACCCTATAGTGTGCTAGGCCAGAATTCAGGTGATCCAAGTCCTGGAATCAGCTACTGGCTACATTACCTTGGACCTTTGAAGAAGCATCACGAGCACTGGACAAAGAGCTAGCCTAGGAGTCAGAAAGACTTGAGTTCAAGTCCCACCTCTGACATATACTGACCCTAGTCAAGAGACTTTGCTTCTGAAATGTGTTTCTAGGTGGAGAAAGTCCTTAGACACTTACTAGGTATGTGATCCTGGGCAAGTCACTTAATCTTGTTGTTACAACAATGTTGCTAGCTGTGGCTCTTTGGCTGTGTAAGACCAATAACATGAAAGGGCTGCTAACAAAGGTTCTTTGATCTGCTTTTCTAAGGAAAGCAACTTTAAGGGGTTAACAACCTCAGTTTAATTTAACATATATATGCGTGTATATATATATATGTGTGTATATATATATATATATGTGTGTGTGTATATATATATATATATATATATATATATATATATATATATATATATATATATATATATATATATATATATACCATTCACTTAGTTCAGGGGGAAAAGATCAGCCCCCTGAATTTCAGGGCAAATAAAAACAGAAATTACAAACATCAACAGACAGACGATGTCTGATTCAAGTCACAGTTCATAGTTACCAGAGAAGCACCAACATCTGGGTTACAAAGGGGGGAAGGCTGTTTCAGCGGATTGCCCAGAGTCTTGTCACCCTTCCAATCAGTGTACCCCCAAAAGTGAAACACTAACCTTCCAGTCCATATATCCTGTTCAGGGCCCTGAGGGCTGGAGGTTTACCACTTAACCAGAGTGTGGGAAAGCTCCAACCACCAACACCAGATTCCATACAATTCAATGACTCTTGATTGTCTTAGAGCTGAGAAACATTCCAAGGCAAAAAAGATCCCACTTTACCTGCCCCACTCAAACAAAGGCCAGACTCATCAAAGGCACTTAGGAAAAGAACAGCAAAAAAAAAAAAAAATCCTGCCATGATTACCATTATACCTGTTTGCCTCAGTTTCCTCATCTGTAAAACAAGCTGGAGAAGGAAATGGCAAACCACTCCAGCATCTGTACCAAGAAAACCCCAAAGAGGGTCACATGACTGAACAACAACAGACTTGCTAAGACTATAAGCTTCATAAGAGTTGTGCATTTTCATTAGTAGGGGCAGGTTCCTCACTGAAAGCTCCTATACTGATGAAATCAAAGGTCTAGTCTTTCTCCTCCCCTTCCCCCCAAGACCTTGGATAAGTCACTTTGTTGTGTCTCAGTTTGCTCATTTGTAAAATGAAGGAGTTATACCTGATGTCTTCAAACATGATCCCTCCCAGCTCTGACAGTTCATCAGTCTATCAATCTGGGTACAGATAAGGGAGGGTTTGTGGGATGGGAGAGTCCTTGGGTTCTTCTTGGATGGAGAGCAATGGGATCAGAGGAAGATTTAACACACTGGCTTGCCTATTGTAGGGGCTTGATAAATCCTTGTTGGGTTGAATCGGGGAGCCCAGAGTGCTTGTGTCAGTATGGAAGGATAGGGCACTGTGGGGAGCAAAAAGGAAGCAAATACAGACAACTCCTCAGGTTGCACTGGGAACTTCTCTGGGCATGTTCCCTGAAGCTGAATTGAGTGGTAGCCAATTACACCAGCATTTCTGCCAGGATATTTAAGGGAGTGAAATAGCGGATGCATCTCGGATCAAACTGGCCTATCAATGGTGGCGAGGTGGTATGGGGTTGATAAATATCAATGCAAGGGAAGTGCTGGTTGAGGCCTGGAGGAATTAGGCTCTGTCTCTTTTTTTACTCCCATGTGTCCTAATTGTGGCGAGCAGGAGAATAGGTGTGTCTATGTTGGTCCAGGGTGCAGATTTGTGATATCTCAGAGGCATTCCTCATGTTGTCTGTCTGAATCAGATTAGTGGAGAGCATTCCTGGTTTCCCATTCTTAGAGAAGGGGACCCGGTACAGGTTTCAGGCATATTTATGTGACTTTTCAAGTTTCCTCTTCCTTGTTCTCTTCTTTCATTTTCTCCCACTTTGTGCCCATGGGTCCTTTGGCTGGGAGCCCAGGTAGAAGGAAACAACATTAGCAACACCTGAGTTATCTGGCATTAACAAGGGCCTCATCAAGGACCTCCTAGCCTGTGCCAAGTGACATGAACCTTCTGATTAAAGAAATATTATGGCTAATTAAAAGTGGTTGAATTTCTGCATAATTCTACTATTAGTAGGATGAAAAATGTGGCCTCTATGAAAATGAGCAGTAGAGTATCTTGGGAATTTCATTTTTGGTCAAAAACTCCCCAAGGCTGAAGTTACTGTATTTCGAACTAGTCAATGCAGAAGAAGGGTGAGATTGTGAGGAGGGGGGAAGAAGAAGGTTAGGAGCCAATTTAGAAAAATCTTATGTTTTTAGAGATTTAGATGTCATGGAGTCCAATCCCACAATTTTCTGGTTGAGGTGATTAAAGGCCAGAGAAATGATTTGCTAAAGGTCGCATAGTAAGCAGAAGAACCAAGATTTGGACCCAAGCCTTCTGACCCTAAGTCGTGCTCTTTCTATTACAATTTCTTTTCATACCACAGTACTGAGTCTGAATGCCAGAATGGCTTCTTCCAGTACAACTGCTCCAGTTAGCACTGGATTCTACTCTTGAGTATGGGCAGAAGACTCCCTTCCATTCTACTACTCCCTCTTGTTCTAATCCCCTGTCCTCTACTCAGGAAAGACAGATTATTATTTTTGTAACTGGCAAGCAAACATATTTCAGACAAAATAAAATTAAAAGCATTTAAATACTGAACATCAAAACAAACACTATACCATTTTATCTAAGAAGAAAAAAGCTGACATTCCTGCAAAATCTTTCTGGAAGAAAGAAGTTCCTAAAGGAAGTTCTCCCTCTGTGTAGGGAGAGTTGATTCAGTGAATATAATGCCTATATCCCACTGGTGGAGAAATGAGAATAAAAATGAACAGTTTTCATCTGATTGGGGAGAAGTGGATTGAATTAATTCATTAGAAGCCAGTACTTTTTTTTCTTTTTTTTATCACTGAACAGTAAGAGGCTTCGATGGCTGTTGGGGAGATCAGTTGCTATACGAAAGTCCATTGGTTTCCAGCAAGTGTTCACCATCATTTTTTTTTTCTAGAGGTGACCTGGCCATCAGAAGAGCTAGAGCATGGTTCTTTGTAAGCAGGGTGGTGTGGTAGTATCACCATTGCCCATACCTGAAGAGACTCTCTCCATATATTTGGGACAATTGGATTAAGTGGACATGGGTTCAAACCTCAAATCTGCTGTTTGCTACTTACATAAGTCATTCTGTATCTCTGGACTGCTTTATCATCATCTGTAAAATAAGGGAACAAAATGCTGTCCAAGAGCCTTTCTGCATATAAATCTTATAAGGAGATGGCATAGGAAAGTGGAAAGAGCATCAGATTTGGAGTTAGGGGACCAGAGTTAGTATCTTGGTTCTGGTACTCCTACTTGCTACCTGTATGACCTTTCCTTCTATGGGCCTCAGTTTCCTCAGCTGTAAAATGAAGGAGTTGCATTCAACGACATCAAAGGTCCCTTGTAGCTTTCACAGTCTAATGACATGTGTGCTAAACTCAACTATTCCAATGTGTAATACAAGCAAGCTGAATGATATTTAAAGTTCCTTCTAAGCTCTTGTTATACCGAGAGTGAGCTAGACACATCACAGAGTATAAGTTTTAAATGGAGAATTTATTAGCCGGTGTCCGTTCCGGCGCATAAACAGCCCAAATCAGAACGGCCAGGAGTTGAGGTGAAGAAGTCGTATTCATACAGAAAAAACAAGGTGCAGTGGTTAATTATCTCTTGAAATTTACGGGCCAGGTCACAGGGTGGTCGGGGGAACAGGAACAAAGGTCCTGACAGATCAAAGATTCTGACAGGTTATCGTTAAGTGGGATAATCTTATCTATTGACATTCCTTGGAGGAGTCAAGGAGCCCCAGGGGCATTTGCTAAATGCCAAAAGGTCCCAGTCCATTCTTTCTTATGCAAACTGGGGTTTTCTCAGGGGCTGTGGGGCAGGGGTCTCCTTAGCAATAACTGATTTCTCCAGCACCACACTCTAAATCCAATAATCCTGAAGTCCTTTTGAGGGCTCAAGGGAGAAAGGACAGAGCCAAGGAACACACTGCCCTAGCACATTCACTAGGTGGGTACCTAGACCATAACTGAGAGGGCAGCTTTGGGGACGGTCAAATCATTCTTTCCAAAAGACCTACTTATGTTATCACACCTCCTACTCATGAGTAATCACCACAGTAGCCTGGCTAGAATATAATGGAAAATACCAGCAGCTGCATCTCCAATCAGCTCCTGAATATCAGAATCAAGATCAGTAAAGCCAAATTGTAATTTCATTTTCCCTTCAAGCAGTAACATGTCTAGAAATGATAATAACCAGGTAGTCAGATTTCAGATATTCCTACTTGATTGGCTAAAGGAAAAATTGTTGAATCAGGCCATGTTTATCCAATACTCCTTCATTTAAGCCACTAAATTAGTTTGTTCCACATAACAGCCTTATAATTATTTTACAGTGCTGCACCCTTGCCTTACCCCGTCTTGACAGAATAAAACTTTGGCTGCACAAAATGGGATAGGAGCAGAACTAGAACTAAGGTAGGGTGCATGGGGCTTTGTTCGAGGTGACATGGAATGAAGGATACACTTCTCTAAAGGGGTACGATTCCTCCTCCACAATGGTCTGTTTTTGAACCTCTAGGACTTCTATTAGCCCTTGCCTTCATGGAAATTGGAAGGAAGTGGGGTTCCAGGAAAAGAAGTAACAGGGTGATGATAGGTCAGCATAGGTTGAGAGAGAATGAGAGAGTGTTCTCTTGGCACACCTGCAACAGCCTGTACTTCTGTGAGGCTATGGGGCTGTGGGATGGTAAAGTCAGGAAGGAGAGGAAGGGGATAGGCCATCTCTACTCCTAACAAAACTACGGTGGCCTTCCTCAAATGTATTGGCTCCTGGGGGGCAGCTAGGTGGTGTAGTGAGTAGAGCACCAGCCCTGGAGTTGGGAGGACCTAAGTTCAATTCCAGTGTCAGACACTTGACACATTTACTAGCTGTGTGACCTTGGGCAAGTCACTTAACCCCAACTGCCCTGCCATCCCCCCTCCAAAAAAAATGCATTTGCTCCAGGTGCTAGTATTCCTGATTCCAGCCCTACTTCCTATATCCTGTGATCTCCACTTGACTATATATCTTCTATGAAGAGCATTAGTTATTCCCTTCACAGTGTTCCATGGGGAATAACATTCTAATTATTTCTTGAAAATGGCGCCCGTAGAGAAATACATAAGAAAGGAAATAAGCATTTATTAAGTATCTACTATGCACCAGGCACTGTGCTAAGTTCTTCACAAATATTATCTCATTTAATCTTCACAACAACCCTGAGAGGTAGGTGCTATCATTGTCCTCATTTCACAGTTGGAGAAACTGAGGCAGACAGAGGTTAAGTGACTTGCCCAGGTTCTCACAGCTAGTAAATGTCTGAGACCAGATTTGAACTTGTCTTCCTGACTTCAGGCGCAGCACTCTTACCACCTGCTATGCCACTAAACCGGCCCTGATTTCTCTTCCTAAATAGAAAGGAGATCAGCTTTCTCTATATTCCTTATACATAACCCTATACCAGGGACTCAAGAGTTTTAAGTTTTCATAGTTTAAAGACATGGTATTGATGGTTCTTCACTCACTAATTCAACAGAGATTAGTTGAGACCTTGTTATGTGCAAGGTTCTATGATAGGAGATGAGGCACATGTGACAGCAGACCAGGACCACTTCACTGAAGCTGACACATAAAAAGAAAAATATGAAAGTACAGTAAGAGAGGTAGAAAGTCCAATGGGAATTCAGAGAAAGGAAAGTATTTTTTTCTTTTTATTAATTAATTTATTTTTAGTTTTCAACATTTACTTCCACAAGATTTTGAATTCCAAATTTTCTCCCCATCTCTCCCCTCCCCCCCACCCCAAGACTGCATGCATTCTGATTATCCCTTCCCCCAATCTGCTCTTCCTTCTATCCCCCCTCCTTCTCTTATCCTCTTCTCTTCTATTTAAGGAGAATTATTTTCAACCGGGAATGATTGAGGTGACATGTATTCATTCATTCAGCAAACATTTATGAAGCACCTACTGTGTACAAAGGACTCTGCTAGATGTGTGTATATGTGTATGTGTGAGATATAAAATACAGATAAAATAGTTTTACCTTCAAAAAACTTATCTAGTAGTAGAGCTGTGGAGAAGGAATTCTAGCTGGAGGAGGCAAAAAGACGCAAAGAAGAGCTACATTTGGAGAAAGTATGTGGTGCATTTCGGCAGGAGAATAGACTGAATGAAGGGGAGTAGTGGGAAACGAGGATAGAGAAATAGGTGGTGACCTTGGAGGACCCTGAATGCCAGTCTAAGGAGTATGGACTTTTTTTTTAAGTAAGTAATGGGAAGTCATTGAAGGATTTTTGAGCAGAGTTGTGATCTGAGAAGATAAATCCACCAGCGTGTGTAGGATGAATTAGCAAGAGAGAAAATTGAAGGCAGGGAAACAGGAGGCTACTACAACAGAGCAGGTGCAAAGTTAAATGGCCATAAGAAGTGTGGTGACAGTGAAAATAGTAAGAAGGAGACAGAACTGTGAAATATTTTCTTCTCTGTGAATGGAAATGAGGGCAACATTCCTATCTTTTAATTCCCTGTGCCACAAAACCAAAGCTATGCAAATACCAAAAAAAAAAAATGTGGATATGGGTAGTGACTGGACTGGAGATTTCATTGGTATATGAAACTTCCAAATGAGGAATCTCAATCTGCAATCAATCTCTCTCTCTCTCTCTCTCTCTCTCTCTCTCTCTCTCTCTCTTTCTCTCTCTCCCCCTCCTTCTCTCTCTCTCTCTCTCTCTCTCTCTCTCTCTCTCTCTCTCTCTCTCTCCCTCCTTCCCTCTCTCTGTCTCTCCCTCCTTCCCTCTCTCTCTCTCTCTCTCTCTCTCCCTCCTTCCCTCTCTCTCTCTCTCTCTCTCTCTCCCTCCTTCCCTCTCTCTCTCTCTCTCTCTCTCTCTCTCTCTCTCTCTCTCTCTCTCTCCCTCCTTCCCTCTCTCTCTCTCTCTCTCCCTCCTTCCCTCTCTCTCTCCCTCCCTCCCTCCCTGTGTCTCAATGTAGATTAGCAGCTACTAATCTTAGCTGCCTAGAACCTTGAGAGCCAAGGGATTTGCCCTGAGTCACATGGCCAATTCGTATTACAAGAGGAACAAAATTGTATGACACTTTTTTAAAAGTGAAAAAGTCAAGCTCAGTGCATCTTGCATGAACCCATGTTTCTTCAGTCCTGCCTATGCAATTACTTTGGAGGACCCAAAGAGAGGTAGATTTAGTAGACCATGAAACAGCTTCAGTATCTGAGTGCTTATTGCACAGTGTTTCAAATAATTAAAGAACTAACTCCTGAAGAATGCACCTGCAATATTCAATTCAATTCCATAAAAATTTGTAGATGCAGCAAATCAACAAATTGCATATACAATTAAAAAACTAAAAAAAGAGCAAATTAAAGATCCCCAATTAAAACTGGAACCAAATTGGAAATCCTAATATTAAAGGTGGATTAATAAAACTGAATGTAAGAAAACCATTAGATTAATAAAAGTGGGATTTGGTTTTTGAAAAAATAAGATAGATAAATCATTGGTTAATACGACTTAAAAAGACAGAGAGAAGAAAACCAAATCAGTAAGCATCAAAAATGAAAAAAATGAAGATACCATTACTGAAAATGAAATCAAAGCAATGATCAGGGGTTATTTTGCCTAATTGTATGCCAATAAATTTAACAATCTAAGTGAAACGGAAGAATACTCAGAAAAATATGAACTGCCTAAGTTAACAGAAGAGGACATGGAATATCTAAATAAACCTAATTTAGATAAAGAAATTGAACATATCATAAATGAGCTTTTTAAGGAAAAAGCACCAGGACTAGATGGATTTACAAGTGAATTCTAACAAACATTTAAAGATCAATTCATTTCAATGTTAAATAAATTATTTGGAATAATAGGCAAAGAAGGATTCCTACCAAACTCCTTTTATTAAAACAAATATGGTACTGATACCTAAATGAAGAAAAGCAAAAGCAGAGAAATAAAATTATAGACCAATTTCATTATAAATATGGATGCCCAAATCCTAAATAAAATACTAGCTGAGACTATAATAATATATTACAAAGATTATACATTATGATCAAGTGGGATTTATTCCAGCAATGCAGGGATGGTTTAACATAAGGAAAACTATTAACATAATTAATTATATCAATAACAAAAGTAACAAAAATCATAATTATATCAATAATCGCAGAAAAAGCTTTTGACAAAATACAACATTCATTCCTAATAAAAACACTTGAAAGTATCTGTCTAAATGGATTTTTCCTTAAAATGATGAGTAGCATCTACCTAAAACCATCAACAAGCCTTATTTGTAACGAGGATAAGCTAGAAGCCTTTCCAATGAGATCAGGAGTGAAACAAGGATGCCCGTGGTCACCAATATTAGTAATAGCAATAAGGGAAGAAAAAGAAATTGAAGAATGGGCAATGAGCAACAAAATTATCTCTTTGCAGAGGATATGGTGACATACTTGGGAAAAGCTAGTTGAAACAATAATTTTAATTTAACAATTAATAATTTTAGCAAAGTAGCAGGATATAAAATAAACCCACATAAATCATCAGCATTTCTATATATCACCACCAAAACCCTGCAAGAAGAGATACCCCATTTAAAATAACCATAGACAGCAAAAAATACCTGGGAATATATCTGCCAAAACAAGCCCATGAACTACACGGGCATAGTATATAAATACTTTTTATATAAATAAAGTCGGATTTAAATAACTGGAGAAATATTAATTACTCATGGCTGGGCAGAACCAGCATAATAAAAATGACAATCCTACCTAGACTAATCTACTCATTCAATGCCATCCCAATTAAATTACCAAAAAGTTAATTATTGAGCTAGAAAAGATAGTGACAAAATTCATTTCGAAGAACAAAAGGTCAAGAATATCAAAGGAATAAATGAAAAAATGTAAAGGAAGGAGGTTTAACAGCACCAGATCTTAATCTGTATTGTATGACAGTAACTATCAAAACTATCTGGTCCTGGCTAAGAAATAGAAAGGCGGATCAGGAGAACAGAGCAGACACACAGCACACAGTAGTGAATGATTACAGTAACCTCATGTTTGACAAAGGTAAAGATTTCAGCTTTGGGGATAAGAATTCATTATGAAATTGCTGTTATTTGTCCTTGTTCTTGAAGAGGAGCAGTGATATCAGTAGGGTGGTGTGTTGACTTGCAAATGAGTTGGATTTAAGTGAGGCAGAGATGTACAAAGTCATCAGCCTCACTTTCTCCTCCAGAGTCATCAGAGCCCAGGGGCAAGACATAGGTCACTAGTGAATGGCCCCCATAAAATGGAGTGGGGAAGGCTTGAAGGAGGGAGACCCATCAGAAGGTAATGTTAATAGTTTAGGCATGTGGTGATGAGGGCCCACACCGGGATGCTGGTAGTGTCAGAAGAAAGAAGTGAGCACATACAAGATGTGTTATGTAGATATAACAGGAATTGGATATTCAGGGATAAGAGAGAGGAGTTGAGGATGACACCTAGATTGTGGGACTGTGCCTGAGAGGATAGTGGTAGCCTCAACAGTAACAGGCACTTGATAAACAAGCTTGTACTCTTATTACTACCTGTGTGAACTAGGGGAGTTCCCTTAATCTCAACGGTCCTTGGCTTTCTCATCTATAAAATGTTTAACTAGATATCTAAATGTATCCAAGGTAAATCTAACCCTAGATATCTTAGAAGGGCATTATCTGGAAATCTACACTATAGAGAATCTCTAGCACTTTCATGCCTGATTCAGCGCCAATGAACCGGACTCTGTTTTGGTACCCACTAACACTGAAAATTATTCAGTTCAGCTCCGTAAACTATTTGATAAAAAATTGTTGGGAAAACTGGATAGAAGTCTGGCAGAAACTAGGTATAGACTAATGTCTTAGACTATTTACCAAGATAAGATCAAAATGGAGACATGACCTAGATACAAAGCGAAATATCATAAGTAAATAAGAAGAACATGGAACACATTACCTGTCAGACCTATAGATAGAAGAATGTATGAATAAACTAGAGATAGAAAGCATTGATAGAAGAATGTATGAATAAACTAGAGATAGAAAGCATTGTGAGACATAAAAATGGATAATTTTGATTACATTAAATTAAAAAGGTTTTATACAAATAAAACCAATATAGCTAAGATCAGAAGGAAAGCAGAAAATTGGGGGAAAAATTACTGACAGTTTCTCAGATGAAGATTTCATATCTTAAATATATAGAAAATTTTGTCAAATTTATAAGAATATGAGTATTCCCCAATGGATAAAAGGCCAAAGGATATGAATAGGCAGTTTTTAGATGAAGTATTTCATCAAATACTATATATATATATATATATATATATAAAATACATGTACATATATGTGTATATATAAGATATATGTATATATATTTTACATATATATAATATATACGTATATGTATATAATATATGCACTATATATAATCACATAAAATGCTCTAAATCGTTATTGATTAGAAAAATGCAAAAAAACTCCAACTTTGAAATATTGTGTCATACCTATCAGATTGGCTAAAATGATAGAAAGGGAAAACGACAAATGCTGGGGAGGATGTGGAAAAATTGTTACCCTAACACACTGCTGGTGGAACCATGAACTGATGCCACCCATTTTGGAGAGCGATCTGGAATTATGCCCAAGAAGTTATAAAACTGCGTCAACCCTCTAACCCGACAACACCACTAACAGGTCTGTTTCCCAGGGTGATCAGCAAAAAAGTAGAAGAACTTATATATTCCAAAATACTTACAGTAGCTCTATTTGTGGTGGCAAAGAACTGGAAATTGAGGGAATGCCCGTCAAATGGGGAATGGCTAAACAAGCTGTGGTGTATGACTGTGATAGAATGCTGCCACGCTGGGGCAGCTAGGTGGCGCAGTGAGTAGAGCAATGGCCCTGGAGTCAGGAGGACCTGAGTTCAAATCCAGCCTCAGACACTTGACACACTTACTAGCTGTGTGAAAGTCACTTAACCCCAATTGCCCTGCCTTCCCCCCTGCAAAAAAAAAAAAAAGAATACTACTGTGCTGTAAGAAATGATGAGCAGGTGGATTTTAGAAAAACAGGGCAAGACTTACAGGAAATAATGAAAAGTGAAATGAACAGAACCAAGAGAATGTTATATACAGTGATGGCGATATCGCTCAAAGAATAACTATGAACAACTAAGCTATTCTGTTCAAGTTAACTACAAAGGACCTATGAAGGAACATGCTATCCACCTCCAGAGAAAGAACTGAAACACAGAGGTACGCACAGTATGGTTTTACATATACATGTATATGTGTGTATGTCTGTCTATCTATGTCAAGTGGTGCTGTTCTCTAGGACGGAGTGGGGAGGGAGGGAAGGGGATGGTGTGGAAATTAAAATGTAACAAAAAATTATATTTTAAAAATTTGTGAATGCCTTATGGTATAATGGAGACAGGAAGACCTGGGTTCAAGTCCTGTCTCTGACACCTGCTAGTTTTGTGATCATGGACAAATCACAACTTCTAAGACTAATTTCATGAGATGAAACACCAGTGAGATCACAGATCCAGTCTCTATCCTTAAACATTTATTAACACCTGCTATGTACAGGATACTATACTGTTGTTTCATATATATATACACACACACACACACACATATATACATATATACACACATACATATATATATACATATATATGTATGTATGTATGTATACACACACACACACGTAAGATCCAGAGCAGATACAAAGATGATAAGCAACTTAATCTCTGCCTTCAAGGATCTTACAACTAAAATAGAGGCACCATGCAAGAATGCAAACACTGAAGGTAAAAATCAGAATGTAATAAGGGTCTAGAAGACATTGAAGGAAGAAGGGTGAGAGACCAGGATGGGAGGTATTGCTTTGAGCTAGAGGGAATCAGGGAAGACTCCCTGGAGTAGGTGGTGCCCTGAATAGGACCCTGAAGGAGGAGATTTCAACACACAGGTACGAGGAATAATTCGTGGAAATGTACAGGTGTGAGAGAGGGCCACATCAACTACGTCAATATTATTGACGAATTCTCCTGGCATGGAGTTGGTTAATTGTGAGAATGAAAAGTGTCAGGGAAGAAGAAGAAGACCACCATTAAAATGGTCGGTGATTCTTTTGAGGAACTTTTGTTTTTTAAATGATCATCATTTTCAAGCCTCCATCTGTCACTACCCCACTTCAGCGTCCTAGAGTTCCTGTATTTGGGAGAAAATGCCTGGCTCCCTCTTCCACACCAGAAGTCTTGGTTCTCTCAGTTTTGAATGACTATAGTGCAAGGCTGGCTGAAAAATAATTGAAACTGAATCCATCCTGGGACACAGGACAAGGTCATGGCCACGGACAACCTGGCATCAACTGTGGTATTTATGGCTTTGGGAAAAGAAGAGAAAATCTGGTTTGGCCTTTAGTCGTCCTTGAGAGAATGGTTTTAGCCAGTCGGGTGGGAATTTTCTGTACAGTACAAATGTAGGCCAGTGGATTGAGCTTCTCAGAGGCTTTTCCTCTCCTCTAGAACCTGCTTGGAGTATTAGGTCTGAACTATCTAGGTGTGTTGGTAAGCAAAATGGGCTCTTAGCGCTTAGTTCAACCAAGTGCCCTTGAACAGCTTGGCCTTTGTTTCCTTGATTAGATATGGGCGTCCTTGGTGCCTCCTTGCCTCAGGGCAGGGCCTAGTTTACACGTGAGTTTGAGCGACATGTCTGGGACAGCAGAGGCTTTTAGACCACGTGGGTTTAAGTCGCCCCTTTGTGACGATTCTAGGTTACCTGGGTGAGTCGCATGTGTGACCCACCCCTGACCTTGAAAAAGATATAAAACCAGGGGTTGGGTTTCTCTTCTTTGGAGCTCTTTCCCCGCAGCAGTGGTGGCGGGAATGACTCTGGGCCAGCCCACGTTATGAGCTCCCGGGCTGAACTTAGATGTTGGTAATTATGACTCTGTATTTGCTCTGTCTGTCGATGTTTGTAATTTGTTTAGGGCTCTCAACTCTTGGTGGCGTGTGGAGACTCCGGGCAGCTGTAGCTAAGGGCCCTCCAGCACGTAAACCCGGATGTTGGGACTTTGTTAAACTCTGATAACTATGTATTGGGATTTGAATCAGACAAGGTCG
Source organism: Trichosurus vulpecula (assembly GCF_011100635.1). Taxonomy (NCBI): domain Eukaryota; kingdom Metazoa; phylum Chordata; class Mammalia; order Diprotodontia; family Phalangeridae; genus Trichosurus; species Trichosurus vulpecula. Next base: position 7,660,206 of record NC_050581.1, on the reverse strand, counting down.
GTCTGTCGATGTTTGTACTTTGCTTGTATTTTGCTCTGAAGTTCAGGGTGCTGGTTTTTTCCCCTGAACTAAGTGAATGATATTTGCATGCTGAATTAAAGTGAGCTTGTCAACCCCTTAGCGTTGATCTCCTTACTAAAGCAGATCAAAAGAACCTGTGCTTTTGCAGTGTGTTGGCAGCTTTCTGGGTGCTGGTTGTTGGTGGATCCTACACCCCCACAGAAGCTGCTAGCTGGATTGTTGAAACACTAGGTTAAGCAGCATATATGATTAACTGATAGATTTTCAAGTCATCCTTCTTGAAAACATCCTTCTTTTTAATTATTTATTTTTAGTTTTCAACATTCACTTCCATAAGTTTTAAATTTTCTCCCCCTCCTGCCCCCTCCCTCCCCAAGATGGCCTGCAATCTGATTATAGGTTCTACATATGCATTCCTGTTAAACTTATTTTCACATTAGTCATGAAAAACATCCCTCTTAATTTGGAATCCGTGAAGTTTAAAAAAATACTTTGGTAATTGTTTTCCATTGTAATTTTATGTAATTTATCTTATGTATTGAAAAAATTGTTCTGAGAAAAGGGTCCAGAGGCTTCACCAGACTGCCAAAGGGGTCCAGGGCACAAAAAAAGATGCCTGTGTTAGTACATTAAGAAAAAAAAAACAACTCAGCTAAACGTTAGTAATATTATAATATACTATATTTTAAAATTATATTGCTAGAGTAAAATAAAAAGAAATAACTGAATAGTGGCTACCTTTCTCCATAAATCTTTACTGTTATATGTCACATTTAATCTCACCCTGGTCTTATCTCTTATCCCTAATTAAAAAAGCACTTTTTAATCTTGCTCTGAACCATTTTTTTGGATTCTTGAATTCCCTTCCTCTGCTGACATAGAACTTGTAAACCTGAGGGCATTTTTCTTTTATTAAAACTTTTTCAACTGCCAGCTTCAGCAAGATTTCCCTGACTGGCATGGATTTTATTGCTCAGCCAGCAGTTTCTCAGCATGTCTTTCTTTTTTCTTTTTTTTTTTAACCATTTTTCTATTTTTTTTTCCCCTCTCACTTAGCTTGGAAGGAAATAGTGTCATACTTTGAAATCTCTTCCAAGTGAAGCTCCTATCAATGACTGCTTTCTGCTAGTCTCAGGGGAGATGTTGGTTTTCTTTTGCAATGTCCAATCAACTCTCTGAGGTCCAAGTATTTCTATATTTCTTCTATCAAAATGTTCAAAGACAGTAGAATCATGCAGTTACAGTGCTATACCAACAATATAAAACCCATAACACCATCTCTCTTCAATCATAAGGGAGTCTTTTTTCACTCTTAGAAGACATAAACTGTTCCCCTCTGAACCAGACCTTTCAAAGATGGTTTGGATACGGGTTACGTGTATTTCAATACAATGGTTCCCTGAGTGATGTTTCTTGCAACCTACAACATCTTGAACTTTACTTCTTAAAGAGATCCCAAGAACTGATTTCTAAAAAAGCTTGTATCTTTTACCACAAAACATGACATTTTGAGAATGTTGAAGCAGAAAGTATGACAAGATTTTGAAAACAGAAAGTTAATATGGCTTAATTGCTCTCGCAAATTTCTCATTATAAAAATAGCAATTGAGCCAAGCAAGAAACAGGTATAATTTGAAAAGTAATGAAAGATTCAAGAAAGAAAAAAGATTCATTGTCTCTTGGTAGCCAGACACGTCTGGAATCTGATCGGCGATTCAGTTCAATTAATCAACTGACCATTTACAAGTGCCTGTTATGGGCACTATTACTAAGAGCCTATACTTTGTGCTAAGTGCTAGCAGAAATCTAAGGCATGAACAAAATGTGTTCCCTTTCCTCAGAGCGTCAGTGAGGCCGCCAGCAAATACGTACTAGCTGTGCGTCGGCCTCAATCTATAGAATAGAGACGGTAATGACACTTGACTCTCAAGGTGGTGGTGAGCATCATGTAAAATAACACATGTAAAGCACAGGTGTTGGCTGCTATTGTTACTATAAGGCTACTGTGAACTTTACACAGAATCGGGTTCGGTGTTACTGCTGTCCCTGTTCTACAGATTGAGGCCAACACAGAGCTAGGAAGTATTTGCTGCAGGATTCAAAAGTAGGTCTTCCTGGTTTAAAGTCTAGCACTCTGTCCACTACACCACGTTGTCTCTATAACAATTATTTGACTCCTTCACAGGGAGTCGTTTTAACTCATCCCCTTGCTACAGATGAAGTAATCAAGGAAATCAGACCAAATATTAGAACTCCTGGCTCCCAGTTTGGGGTTGTTTTCAGTTTTTGGAGTAGCCCACAACAGGAACTGTCACATCAGTTAAAGAAGGAATGAACAGATTATGGTATACTAGTATAACAATACTGTCATGCAATAAGAAATGATGAAGGTGGTGGTTTTAGAGAAACCTGAGAAAAACTTGTATGAACTGATGCAGAGTGAAGTGAGCAGAACCAGGAGACCAGTTTATATGATAACAACGACACTGTAAAAAACAAGCAAGTTTGAAAATCATAAGAACTCTGATCATGACCAATCAATGACCAATCGTTATTTCAGGGAATGAACGACAAATCATGCTATCCAACTCCTGACAAAGAGATGTGGATTCAGGGTACAGACTGAGACATACATTTTTTAGACAAGGTCATTACAGGAATCTGTTTTGCTTGATTCTGCATATGTCCTATAAGGGTTCTGTTTTTCTTTTTCTTTTTCCAGTGGTGGAAGGTGAGAAGGAGAGAAAATAAATGCTTGTTAAATTTAATTTTAAAAAAGAATTTTTAAAAAGTATAGAGAGGCTCAACATGCCATTAAGTTGACCACTATGGTGATGGATCATTATTATTATTTTATCTAGAACTACTAAAGCCATCGATGGGCTGTGGTCTGTATTGATGAAGCTCTCCCACTGAGGAAATCCCATATCCTCAAAGAACTAACAAGGTTACACATACATCAAATAGGAAACAAAATTAAAATGCTAGCAATAGCTAGCACTTAGTGCTTTCAGCTTTGCAAATATTATCTCATTTTATCATCACAACAACCCTGGGAGCTAGGTAGTTTTTATTTCCATTTCGCAGATGACGAAACAGAGGCAGAGAGGTTAAAGGGCCCAGTGAGTATCTGGAGGCTGGATTTGAACTCAGGTCTTTCTGACTATCCACTATATCACAAACTGCCAAACGTAGCAAAGCAATATATTCTCAGCTTTGGGACTAGGCCACAAAAATTATTTACCTCAGGACCCTGTGGTATCTATTCTCTACCTGTCTCTTAGCGTCATTCTTTCCACCTTTCCAATTCCTAGTCCCAAGAGCTGTCCCTTTCCCCCAAGATTGACAGCTTGGCCGATTAAGGCTACTTTCTTTTTAATTATGTTTTTAACCAAAAAAACACAAAAGCTAAGTTTTGACCTCTCTACCTCTCCATAGCTATGGATGTAATCTTTTGGCCAGTTAGCCAGACCCAGAAGGACAATGCAAAGCAAATTATTAATTTCAAGTTCAGGCTCACAGCCTGCATTCTGAGGATGGTCTTTCACAAGGCCCCTGTCTGGTTTAGGCCCTTGGGATGTGTATCTAGGACAGTGCTACTACTGCATTATAAATGCAGGCCCAAATTGGCCTTATCTGGAAAGTGACGAAATCGAACTGGAAAATGTCTAATGTCCGTTACGGTTCTAAATCCTATGAATTTGTCATCCTATGAACAGGAGAATGAGATCAGGCAGGTGTTTTCTGAAATACTGCATTATGCTGTCAGTGATCCCAGACTTCACACTGGGCAAAAAGCCGTCTCATTATCACCAATATTTCCCCAGTGATGCCAGAAGAAAGGGAATCATGGATTATCCCTGTCAGAAAATTCAAATGACAAATAATCTATAGGGCAATAGAAAGATACATGCTAGGCATAAGTAGGTTGCAACTCGTCACCAAATACAAGATGTGTATGAAACGTGGCATAAAAGATATTATCGAGAACATACATAACTAGGATAAAAGATGGATTGGCCGTGTAGCGAGAATGGGAGACAACAAATGGATATTCCAAGTAACACACTGACATTCTCTGGATTTTTTATTTTTTAAAAGAAAAGAGCGTTTCAGCACATCGAATAGACCCTCCAGATTTATGGGAAAGCATAGATAGGGATCAAAAAAGATGAGCATGGATGAAATCATGGGTCTACTAAAGTACTATGCTAACATAAACTTATATATCCTTTTCCTTTCAAAGAGATGATTTTAGGATAAGGACTGTTTTTAGAGGCAGCCTGTATGGATCAATATGGGCTTGTTATTTGTGGGTTGTTTTTTTTGTTGTTACTGTGAAAAGTAATTTACATACATCAAAACAATGGAATTTCTACAAAGACCATATTGACTGAATATTCATTTCTTATAAACACTCTATAGAGGTTTTGTCTTCCCTTTTCAATCCTCTTTTCCATGCTGACCTTTATCTTTTCAGCTAGTTTTTTTTTATACTCTCATATGCTTATAGGCCTCATCATTTCTACTATATTTTCTTCATTTGCAAGAGTTTTTATTTTGGGGTTTTTTTTTTTGGTCTTTACCTATGATTTCATTGGTATAAGGAATTCTTTTTACCAATACAAATCAGCAACTGTTTTGTAGTCAAAAGTATGTGACTGGGTCTTTGAGAGATTAAGTGACTTCTCTGGGGTCATAGAGCCAGTATACGTCAGTGGTAAAATCTGAACTGACATCTTTCTGATCTCAAGGCTATTTATTACATTATGCTATCTCTCTTCCCTTTCTTTGTAATACTTTGATAGATCAGTGATCTCCTTGGTATGGATAAAGCACAGAGAGTAAAGGGGATAGGACTAGAGGCAAGGATAATGCCAGCAGGATAATGGGCTAATATTCCAGAACTATTCATTTTCAGAAAACCAACTCCTAATTTTACTTACATCTCCAAGGGTTACTGATAAGTCACCCTTCCATTTAGATGCCTCTTTTTATGTCTTCTGGTTTCCTTTTTAAGAAGAATGTCAATATAGATGTAGTTCATTTCCTTTAATAATGTCTCCATTTATTAGGCAAACATGGCACAAGAAAGGGCTGGTAAAATAGGGAATTGGGTCACAGTGGAAAACCAGGAACCAATGGTAAAGTGCTACAGAGTGAGATGCCTATGGCCTTCTCATCGTGGTGACAATCTTGCACTTTGTTAAACTTTTCTGAGAAGCATGAAGGATAGGGCCAAGGTTATTATGGTTTTTTTTTTTTCCAGAGGTGATGGCTGCTTGCCTAAACAACTCAGATTGGAACTGCCGTAAGTGCAGCGCCTCTTTGTCACCTTTACCTTCCCTCTAATTTTGCACTACTTTGACCTTTGCTCTAAGCAGTTGGCATTCTAAGTTCACAGAATTGATTCTGAAATGACTGCTAGGTTGGAATGACTAGTCATTTCCCGTCTGTCAAGACTTAACTCATTAGTCTTATTTTTTGTGCTGTCATTGTGGACTTACCATATCTTTATCTCTTTTTGAGGAAGATAGTCGAAAAATTCAAAGCTGAAAACCTCTTCCCTCTGGAGTCACAGCTTTTTTACTCTTTTCATCTCTACTCCTACTCCTCCCATCCTCGTCTTAGGGAATTAGTTCCAAAAGCCTTTGGCTATTAAGAGTTCTGAGACTAGGCACTACTGACTTCCCTTCTCTTCCTTCTCTTCTCTGGGAGAGACATTGACTCTCATACATACACACACACACACACACACACACAACATATATGCATATACACATACATATATGTATACATGTGGTTCACTTCCTGCAGGAACGTGTACACTTATTAGACAGAGACGGCACAAGAAAGGTCTAGTAGAGAATGGAGAGAAAACAAGGGTCTGTATACAGATGCATATGAACATACATATATATGTACATATACATGTATATCACTTGTTATTTTATTTCTCAGAGAGGGAGTATATATTATCTCCCTTATTAGATCACATGCTCCATAAGGGCAGGGGTAGTACCTTACTGATCTTTGTACATACTCTGTAAAGCCGGTACCGTGGTAGGTAAATTCTTAGTAGATGTTTGTGGAGTGAATGAATCCAATGAGACAGCATGGTAGAATGGAAAGAGTGTTGGACTTGGCATCAGGAAGAACTGGGTTCAAATTCCACCTAACCTCTCTGAACCTCAGTTTCTTCATCTATAAGATGATCATAATAATCAGAATACCTACTTCTCTGTGCTGTGTGATGCTCAAATGAAGTAGTGTATGTGAAATGTTTTGCAAACCACTATATTAATGACAGCTATCATATCATCGACATTATTATTAATGAATGAGCCGAATGGTGGCAGAATTAAAACACCAATGTCTACTTATACGCTGAGAAACCCTGATAAGGGACGTAGCAGTCCTCTCCTCATCTCCTCTCCTCTCCTCATCTCCTCTCCCCTCATCTCCTCCTCTCCTCTCATCTCCTCTCCTCTCTTCTCTCCTCTCCTCTCCTCTCCCCTCCTCTCCTCTCCTCTCCCCTCATCTCCTCTCCCCTCATATCATCTCCTCTCATCTCCTCTCCTCTCCCCTCATCTCCTCTCCTCTCCTCTCATCTCATCTCCTCTTTTTCCCCCAGCAACTTACAGGTTTAGTGAGAGGGAGGAGAGCCAGCAGGATACGTCAATCTAGAGGGGGAGAGCTGGTAGAAATAGCCCTCCAGTAAGGGTTAAAAGCAAGTCAGGAGGTAGGGAAGAAAAAACAAATTCCAAACAAGCCAGGAACCATCAAGTTTTGAGGAAGTGGAATCTAGGAACTACTGAAAGATACAGCTGGCAATTTAGGGAAATTGAATCCCCATAACCAAAAGAAAGTCTGGCTAGAGACTGCCTTCGGGCAGGGCCTGAAAGGCACTGGTCATGCTGGTGAAGCAGGTGGCTAACAGGGCAGCAGTTTTGACCTGAGGCTAAGAGTAGTGAACATGGAGCCTAGAAAGGAGAATCCATCACTTCAAGTGCTCAGCTGAGGCCTGTAGATTGGGTGGGAAGAGAACAGGAAAACAAATAGACGCCTAGGAGTTGGACCTAGAGACAGGTCCCCTGGACTGAAAGGGGAATGACCACTGGAGGCTACCTGAAAAATTTCTTAGGTGAAAGCAAGAGAGACATGGTGCGTGGTGGATGAGCTGAATGTGGTAAAGTGTCAAAAACTGGCCGTTCATTTCTCAGACAGGATTCTAATTTTGCTAGTCCTACCCTTGAGCTTTTCTTTTTTTTTTTTTGAATTTAGATTTATTGATGCTTTTTCTTTTTACATCAATAATAATAATGAACTAACATGTATATAGTCCTTACTACGTGTCGGGCACTGTGCTAAGCACTTTATAACTATGATCTCATTTGCTCCTCAAAACAATCCTGGGAGGTAAGTGCTTTGCTATGATCATCCCCAGGCAAACAGGGGGTAAGTGACTTGCCCAGGGTCACACAGCTAGGAAGCGTCTCAGGCTGGATTTGTACTCAGGTCTTCCTGACTACCCGCTGGATCATCCATAATTACAGTACATTTATTTCTGGATGTATCCCTCCTCCCCGCAACAAAGTAATACCGCTGTTACATTGCTTGTAAGAAAATTAAATTGTAAGAAATTTAAATTGTAATTGTACAATTTAAATTGTAAGAAAATTACATTGTAAGAAAATTAAAAAGAGAAAAAAAGCAGTGTAGCAAAACTGACCTACCCATAAACTACGTCTCACAGGGAGCACAGTATTCCACACCCATAGTCCATCACCTCTGCAAGGAGAGGAATAACTGTTCTCAACTCTTTTTCTTGAGCTTGTCCTAACCCTAGATACCGCTTTTGATTTGCGCTAACTCAAGTTCCAGGTCCCTTCTTCTTAACTCCTCCTCAGCTCTTTCAGAGTTCTAAGGGGATTCCAGCTCTAAAGCCATCTGCCATCCTTTTGTCTACTGAAAATGGGGCTGCATCTACAGTATTTGGTCATTGTAATCAGAGACTCCTACCATGCGGGCACCAGCTAAGTCACTTTACAAATTTTCATTATTTTTAATATTTTATATCTATACTATATTTTGTCATTTATTTTATTTATCATCACAACAACCCTGGGAAGAAGGGTTAATATCTTCACTTTACAGATGAGGAAACTGAGACCAAGAGGGATTAAACAAGGTCACGGAGCCAGTAAGCATTTAAGGGAGTGTTTGGTCTTAGGCCTCCCTAGTCAGCCAACAATCATTTATCAGGCACTTACTATATGCCAACGGTGATGTCAAGAAAGACAAAAAAGCATCTCACTCGTGATGCAAAGAAAGGCAAACAGCGTTCTTTTCTCCATGAACTTATATTCTAATGAGCAGACAACATGAAATAATGAAGTATGTACAAGATACAGAGGAGACGGCAAGTAATCTCAGAGGGGACCACGCGGCCATGACACAGCTGAGGAGGAGGGACACCTGCCCCAAAGAACTTCTCTTACCTTACAGACAGGCAGTGTCTGTGTGCTGTCAGTGACAGGTAGGGCTACCTGGAGCATCAGAAACCTCGGCCGCTCTATTTTCAGAGCTTGCTGTAATGGGTGACGCTTTGTCAATATGTTTACTGAGTCTCTGGGAGAAGCTTCTAGAGGTATTTCATCAGTATGGCCTCTGGACACAGCGGTGATTTCAGTGAGAGCCCCAGGAGAGGAGATCTGCTTGCTAGCTGCTGCTGTTTTGCAGAAGAGAGAGAACAGCATCGTTTCCCAGGCAGATGAGAGGGAAGGGAGATACCATCCTCAAATGATAGCCTGATGTAGTGGGAAGGAGTCAGGGGGAGGGGCTGGCTTTGCCCTCAGACTGGCTGTGCGCAACCGAGTCAGTCACTTCCTGTTCAGTCTCATTTTCCCTGTCTATAAAATGCTCTCTTCAATTCTGAAGATATATGAATCACAATGGAACTTGTCCCTGATACTCAGACTGTCTCTGGGTTAGAAGACATACTGGGCCATCAAATTCATTGATTAGACCAGGGGGTTCCTAACCTGGATCTCACACACCCAGAAGGAGTCTGTAGATCGATTTCCGACCTCTGTGAACTAAGATGGGAAAAAAAAGATTTCAATAGAATTGGTTTCCTTTGTAATCCTATGTATTTTATTTTATGCATTTAAAAACAACATTTTGATAAGGAGTCCATCGTCTTTACCACCTTGTCAAAGAGGTCCAGGATACCAACAAGGTTAACCTTCGATGCTTGGTTCTGGAGGCTGAGTGGCATTCTGAATAGATCTACTCCGCCGGCCTATTTGCTGTTCCTCACCCATTTCCAATCCCTATGCCTCTGGCTGACACCAAACCTAGGAATGCTCTCCTCAGTCATCTCCACCCTTCAGTTTCTCCGGCTTCCTTCAAGACTCAGGTCTGGAGCTCACATTCAGCTTCAGACACTTACCAGCCATGTGGTTCTGGGCAAAACACTTAGCCTCAGTTTCTACATCTGTAAAATGGGGATAAAAATCGCACTTATTTCCTGGGGTTGTTGTAAGAATCAAACGAGACAATAATTGTAAAGTACTCAGCACAGGGCCTGGCACATAATAAGTGCTATACAAATGTTGGCTATTACGACTTTTTTATTTTTATGTATTTAATTTTTAATTTATGGAATAAAACCAAGTGATTCCATAACACATTATAATAAATAAATGATTGTATGTGAAGCTGCAAGTCTATTATGTACAACTTGCTATTCCTTTTAAATATATAATAAAGTTATCATGTAAATTTCTTTTTTTTCCTTCCCTCCCCCTTCCCTGCCCTAGGGATGGCTACCATTAGACACAAATATGTGTATATATATATATATATATATGTAAAATCATTCTATACATCCTTATATTTATCAGTTCCTTCTCTGGATGCAGAGAACATCTTCCCTCACATGTCCTTTGTAGTTAATTTGGGTATTTAGAACAGTCAAAATGACTTATTCTCTCAAAGTTGTTCTTAAAACAGTATTTCTGTAACGGTATACAGCATTCTGTTGGTTCCGCTCATTTTGCTCTTCATTATTTTGTTCAAGTGCAGCCAGGTTTTTCTAAGATCACTGAGCTCGTCATTCCTTATAGCACGGTACTATCCCATCACCATCACATACCACAACTTGATTTCCAGTTCTTTGCCACCACAAAGAGAGCTGCTATAAATACTTTAGAACATATAGGTTCTTTTCTTCTTTTTCTAGTGATCTTTGGAAACATATCTTGTAGTGGCATTGCTGGGTCATATTATGATTGTTATTAATAATTGTTATAATTAGTCAGTACCTAACATACAGTAGGTCTTAATACATGTTTGCTGAATGAATCAGCATGGCTGACTTTGGCTTGGAATCAGGAAGGCCTGAGATCAAATCCTGGCTCAGACACTTTCTGGGTGTGTGACCCTGAGCAAGACATCCAATCTCCCTCAGTGTCAGTTTCCTCATCTGCAAGATGGGATAGTATCAATATCTACCTCCCGGGGTTATTGTGAGAACCAAACGAGATAATATATCTAAAGTGATTTGCAAACCTTAAAATGTTATTATTAGTATTAGGATTTTATGATTTTCAACAAAGAAATATCCCATAGAGACTAGTATCTGCTGGGTTAAAGAATCCAAGACATTAACTGCAAGCTTAATTACACTCTTTTTGCCTTTCTTTGTAAGCCTGGTTCTTAGCACAGTGTTGGGCACATAACAAGTACTTAATGAATACTTGGTGACTCGCAAGCTTTTTATGATTTATGGTTGATCATATATTCTCTGGGAAATGGTGAGACTCCTCTAAAGTCCTGGTAAGAACAAGGTAGTGTTGGTGGGTGAGGATACCTGGATTGTATTCAGTTAGAGGCAGACTCTTCAGCTAAAAGGCAGGAGATGAGGGCGAAGTAAGCTCCTTTCCCCTGACTCTTTCCACTACATTGGGCTGTCAATTGAGGATGGTATCTCCCTTCACCCTTGTCTGCTTGGGAAACAATGCTTTCAAACCACCTTCCCAAAATACAGTTCCAAGCACAAAATGACACCCATCCATCCATCCATCCATCCATCCATCCATCCACCCATCCATCCATCCATCCATCCATCCATCCATCCATCCAAAAACATTTATTAAGTGCCTAATACATGTGCCAGATGAAGGAAAAGCTTTGTATCGAAGGAAGGGAAGATGACAGGATCCTCTATTTTGTGCTAGGAGAAACTTCAGGTTATCTAATACAATACCCCCATATTACAAATGTAGAAACTGAGACCCATAGAGGTTAACTGTCTTACCCAAGGCCACACAAGCAGTAAATAGCAGGGATTTGAATATAGTGCTCTTTCCATTAAATATTGCTAGGTTTGATAGAAGGAAAAACAAAGTGGAATAAATAGCCTTAAGAGGTAATGAAATCCCTCCTCACTGGAGACCTATAAGCAAAGACTGATGAACACTCATGGGATATGTTTTAGCCTCTAAGACCCTTCCCAACTGATTCTCTGTGATTCTGTGATGTGAGGAGAAAAGAGTATGTGATAACCTGCTTTGTGGCATAGGGGAGAGAACTAGACTTAGAGTCAGAAGACATTACTTCAAACTGTGCTTATCTGCCTTATTAGCCCTGTAATTGTGGCTAAGTCATTTATGTTGCAGTTTATTGATCTAAAAAATGAAGGGGTTGGAGTAAATGACTTTTGATCCTAATTTATAAGATAGGGAAGTCTGCCTCTGTATCACCAGTTCGGATCACGTCAGTACCATTTAGCAATATTTGCAGTAGCTTTCAATGACTTCCGATAACAGGTGGAAGGCCCCTGGATGACACGAGGAAGTGTGCTGGGGTAACCATGACCAGCAGAACTGGCATCTTTCTGGAAAGGATGTTGCTAGGCAAAAGCTGAAATTTGCACCAGTGATGGAGAATTATATGATGACTAAATTGCCTTCTTAGGCCCTGTTGGCTGGTGCTCACCTTGAGTCAGGGGGCAGGTATTTTGGCAGGATCATGATATTGTGCTCTTCCTGATCTGTCCCATGACTATTCTGGAGCTCATTTTTTTCAGCTGTGATGCCCCCGGATGACTCATTACATAGATCACCCTACCATTCCACTATTAGGCAGCAGGAAGTCCACTAGGCAACCACAGCAGCTGCCAGGTTGAGTAAGTAGAGATTGTTCATACTTTGACACTGACAGCTGCTCAGGCTGGGAATTGAGGACTGTAATGCCTAAGTTGGAAGGGAAGACAAATTAGAATCATAGGACCAAAAAGTCTCAGAGTTGGAAGGGATGGACCTCAAAGGTTATCTAAACTATTGTATGTCCGAGCAGGATGTCTAATGACTTTCCATATTACACTTATAAAGTTGGTTTCCCAATCCCTATCCTTACATTCCTTGCAAAATCCAATGTGGTCATAATAAATAGTTTTTGGATATATTGCTGTAATATATTTGCCAATATATTTGATATATTTACAGAAATATTCATTTAATAATGTTGATCTGTAGTTCTCTGTCATTTCTTTATCCTTTTCTGGTCTGTCAATAAACATTTATTAAGCACCTACTATGTGCCAGATGCACTGGGAATACAAAGACAAGATAGTCCTGGCTTTCAAGGAGCTTACAGTCTAATGGGAGTATAGCTAAGTGTGCATCAGAATCATTTTTGTCTTGTTGGAATTGGTAGATTATAATCTTCCTCGATTTTTTCGGAAAACAATTTATGTAACATGGAGACTGGTTGTCCTTTAAAGGTTAGAGGTACTGTTGCACCTAGTGAGAGAATTGGGATGAACTAAGTTCAAATCCCACCTCCAATACAAACTGGTTATCCAACTTTTGGTAAGTCGCTTAATCCGTCAGCGTACCATAAAACTCTCTGAAGTTGCAGAAAAGACACCAGTCTGCACAAGTAATGGGATGTTCCTTACCAGAAGCTCCCTACTGACAATGGAATTACAGATCTGAACAACAAAATTAACTTGTGACTCAGCCAGATTCTGGTGGGTTTTTTAAATATGGAACTACATTTAAGACCCATTCAATTTCTTGTTCTGAGATAAGGTTGTTTAGGTTATCTATTTCCTATGCTTGGGCAGTTTATATTTTTTATATATTCATCTATTTCATTTCACTTAAGTTTTGCTGACATTTAGCTGTGTAGAATATATTTTTAAAATTCTCTTTACCATCTATTCATTGTAATTTCCTTCATCTTGCTTTCTATTTTGGTAATATGGTTCTTTGTACATTCTTCCCCAATTTTTAAAAATCTAAGAGACCTAGCAGCCTATCTATTTTATTGTTATTTTTAAAAACATAGCTGTTTTATACATTAATTTTTTTATTCAATTCTACTTATTTTAGAGTTCAAAAATTCCTTTTGTGCTAGCTTTGTGTTTCTCAATTTGTTGATTTTCTAAATTTTTTGTCACTGGTTTTATCTTTTTCTCTTTTGCTATTATAAATGTTCATGTATGCGAATTTGCCTCTGAAGACTGCATTAATTGCATCTCATATATTTTGGTATGCTGTGCCGCTAACGTAATTATTTTTAACATAATTTTTATTTGATGCACTCATTCTGCAAATCATTTTTAATCTCCAATTTGGCCTATGTTGTTCAAATTACCCTTACTGATGATCATTTTCATTTTGTCATAACTAGTAAAGGAAGTGTTCAACATTTCCTGCCTGTCTGCAGTTATTTATGACTTCTGTATGTCTTAGAATCAATTTTTTAAAAAGCACTTTCCTGTTGGAGAAGAAAATAAACCCCAGTAATTTGACTTAGTTCTCTCTATATATCTAATAAATTCAGTTTTCTCTTTTCTCAACATTTTGTTTATAAATTCCTTTTTGGTTATGATTTTTATCACAGGAAAAAAATTGTATGATTGACTAGTTCTGATCAAGAAATATGAAAATAAATATCTTACTGGTAGGTATGATACTGAGGATGGAGGGCTAGTTTTGGAGTCAGGAAGGCTGGGGTTTAATTAAGTTCAGCCTCTGACACATAATAGCTTTGTGGCCAAGGGTAGGTCATTTAACATCTCAGTGTCTGAGGCAATCCCCTAAGATAATAAAGTGAAGGTAAGTTGTGGATCATCATTACTGGGAGAAGTTTTCACATCAGCAGTGAAGAAGTCACATGTCTAAACTAAAAACTAAACATAAAACATTTTACTGTCTAGGTCTTTTTATATTTTTTGTTAATTTTCTCTTAAATTCCTGAGCTGCTATGCCATATGCTTAATACCAATGCTATTGTTAATACCAATTGCTTGTGGTTCCTTTAATATTTGTGTATTTTCACTGTCCTTGTTCATGTTTTCTGTTCTGCCTTCCAATTTGTCTGATAGGATTTTAAAAAACTCATTTGAGATGTAATAAATTTTATTCCGGTCTCTCACTTTTAATCTGTATGTATCTGTTTTAGGTGTGTGTCCCATAGGCAACACATTCATAGATTTGTAGGCAAAATGTCATTATAATCAAATCATCTTCAAGTAAAAATAAGTCTTTTGCTTTATTAGAATGTTATTATCATGAACACACAGACAGAAAATAGTCTTCCCTATCGACATAAAATGATAACTCAAAAAGCAATTTAGCCAGGGACAGGAAGTGCTTTTAAACCTAGTAGGACCAAGTAGGCGGTACTCGACATTCTAGCCCTGATGCCCAAAACATTTTTGTCTGTGGTAGATGTTTAAAAAAAAATGCTTGCTAAATTGAATCATGAAGTACATTACTTGGGGTTTGGGAGTGTGGTTTAAGACTTTAAAAACCAACAAGTTTCTCTTGAGGAGTTAGTAGGGATAGTTGAGACTGAGAGAATGACAGGGAGTTGAGGGGTAATTGTACCTGGATGACAGAACCCAAACTAGGTTCTATCTGTGAGAATCAGGGAAGGGATAGGGGAAAATGGAGAAGAGAAGTAAATTTCTTTCTTTAAGTTTCTGCTGAGACTTTTTTTGAGTTAAAAGTTTTATTCATCATCTCACAATACAAGTATTTTAAAATTACACACATACAGGTATAAATAGTCATTTGCGAACTATTTGATAACATTAATTTCCACTAGCACTTCAACGAATGAACTCTTTAAAAAAAAGGAACTATTATATAACTTAGAGAACATACCAAAATATTAACCTAATGCGAAAATGACTTTAATAAAAAATGAATTACCTCTATTTAAAATGCCATAATAAATACTACAACCTCCCCATACCCAGTTAAAAAACTATGTGGAAATTCAGCCACTACTGAGACCTTTCTGCATCTCCCATTTTTCCTATTATAGTGCAGCCCTGGAACTCAGAGAAGTATCTCTTCTCACAGTCAGATACTCACATGTTCATGGATTCCGGGACTGGTAGATCTGGAAGGGAATTTAAAATTATTTTCTGATGAGCTATGAGGCTTTAGAGACTACTAAACCCATCTCTTTCACTTTTACTGCCACATCCTACACAATGGACTTTCCTAAGAATGCTTTGATGCTAGATTATTATGAATAGCAGGGGTCCCCAATCTTTTGCAAGACTTGCCCTCAGGAAGAGGATTCTAGGAAGATGGCGGAGCAGGTCAGAAAATTTCAAGCTCTGAAGATTTTCCCCCACAAAAGAGTTAAAATAGCACCTTAGGGAGAACAAAGTTGGATGGAGACAAAGAAGAATAGGGGCAGAACCAGGATCTTCCTGGGACAGTTTGAGAAGATCTGAAGAAAAATCCCAGGACCAGGTTTGGTCCCTGCAAGGAGTAAACACTCCCAGGCTAGGTTCCGTTTTAACAACAAGCAGCAAGCCCCTTAAACAACAAGTGGCAAGCCCTGGGGTTAGTTGGTCTGAGAGGCTGCCTCAGTCCCAGCGCAGGAACTTTTCACCCTGGGATAGTGAGGGGAGTCCTGCATTTGAGACCAGGAAGACTGAGAGAACTTCTATTGACAAGGAACGCCAGACCCAGCTGTGCTACGAAGAGCAGTGGGGGAGAGAAGGAATGACCGCAGTCCGGGTGGGTGCAGAAGCAGTGGGGCAGAAAGCCCCTGGCTGTGGGCACTTACAGGAGGTTGGAGGTGTGGCTCTGGTTCCAGGCTGGAGGGCAGAACTGAAGATCTGGGGCAAGAAGCACCATTTCTCATACCCCAGGGCTAGAGATGATTACAATAATCAAGTTATTACCACAAAAAATGCACAGGCAAAGGAGAAAGACTCCAACCATAGAGACCTATTATGAGAATAGAGATGGGGTTCATCTTGAGAGGAGGATATTTAAGTAAAGAAATCCCCAAAGAGCAACGTCAAATGGTCACTTGCCCAAAAAGAATATAAAGAAGATCTTAAAAAAGACTTTAAAAAATCAAATGACAGAAATGGAGGAGAAACTAAAACTAAAAATAATCCAAGAAAAACAAGAAAGTTATGAAAGGAAAGTCAACCAACTAGAAAAGGAGACCCAGAATCTCAAGGAGGAAAATGACACCTTGAAAATGAGAATTGGGCAAAGTGAAGCCAGTGAAACTATAAGAGATCAAGAAATAATTAAACAAAACATGAATAATGAAAAAATAGAAGAGAAAGTGAAACATCTTATAAGAAAAACAGCAGATTTGGAGAATAGATCAAGAAGAGACAATATAAAAATAATCTGAAAGTAACTGAAAGTTATGATCAGGAACAGAATCTTGATCCAATAATACAAGAAATAATTAAAGAAAATTGTCCTGAAGCATCAGAACAAGACAGGGAAGCAGAAATAGAGAAAATCCATCAATCACCACTTAAAAGAGATCCTATGAGGAAAACTCACAGGAATATCATAGTCAAATTCCGAAACTCCCAGCTCAAGGATAAAATATTAAAGGCATCAAGATTAAAACAATTTAAATATGATGGAACCACAATTAGAATTACACAAGACCTAGCAGCAGAGACATTAAAGGATCGCAGGTCTTGGAACACAATATATCAAAGAGCAAAAGATCTGGGGCTTTGGCCAAAAGTATCATACCCTTCAAATTATGTATTATCTCGAATGAAAAAAAAAATGGACTTTTGACAAATCCTCAGACTTTCAAGACTTTGTTAAAAAAAAAATCCTCAACTTAACAGAAGATTCAGCATACAAGAACCAAGAGAAACACAAGGTACATACCAAAGACTGACTATAAGGGATTCATAAGGAGAGACTGTTTACCTTTTGTATTACATAAAATATAAATGGTATGTATAACATTCTTATTAATAATTGGCGAGCTCATAAGAAAAGGGGGATGAACCTGACTATAATATGAATTTAAAAAAGTAAAACCATTTAGAAACAGCTAAAAAGAGTAACTATTTTATACAAAAGAGGTGCAAGAAGAAGAAAGGATACAGAGGATTTAGATGGGGAGGAGGGCTAGTAGTTCTGGTAACCTGCTTTCATCAGGCATGGGTTTAAGAGGGAACAATACATACATATTTAGAAGAGTATAAAAGTCTTCTAAATTTAGAAGAAATAAAATGGTAGGGGTATAGTGAGGGGAGGGAGGACAAAGGAGAGATTTTTAGAGGGGAGAATGAGGGAATAGGTAAAGGGTGTTTAGATTAATGGGAATGGGAGGATAAGGGAGGGATCCTTGGAGAGGGGAAGGCAAGTAATAGGAGGGCGATGTAGTGGGTAGAGGTAAAGTAAAGGAGGCAGGAAGGATAGCAAACAAGAGATATGAACAAACATAAAAAAGATCAGGAGTACAGTATATTTGGGAAAGTATATGTCTGCATATGCATGCATATATGTATAAGTGTATGTATATATCTGTATGTGTATGTATATATTGAGAAACATATCCAAACTATAGTGTAGCCTTCTAGGGGGGCGAGGGGATGGGAAAAAAGAACCAAGTTAACAAGTGTACAGCAGAGAACAAAAGAAAACACAAGGAAGCAAAGAAAAGATGGACAATTCTCAACACAAGGTGTATTATTCATCATTTATCATGCAGGCTTTCTTGAAATGAAAATCTATTGTTACATATTTTGAATGCTCTCTTATGTTCTGCTTTTTTTTTCTTTCTTATTTTGTATTTAAGTTTTAATTTTTAAGTTTATGATATGTTTTTGTTTCTTTTCTCTATTCTGAATTTGTGTTCTGGTAAAGGAAATAAAAGACTTGCCCTCCATGAGGAGAGAAGAAAAGAGAAACACAGAGGTACTAGAAGTTTATTACAAGGGAGTTGTAGACTGACTTGACACTTTGGTGGGAAGACCTCATCAGCAGCTGCCCATCATCACACTAATTTTCTCATCTGAGATGTTCCCAGAAATGCATAGTATCACCAGGTAGCTGGTTTAATATCCAATGACCTGGGCTTGAAGACCGATCAGTCACTAAAGAGACACAAGAAATTGAGTGACTATGTTGACATTTGCCTTTTAACACGCCTTGCCTTAAATCATATCCTATGCTGACACATTTTACCCCTTTCGTAGCAGAGTTGTAAATAGGGTAGGGCCACCAGAACTTTGTCCAGTGCTTTCACTTCCCACCTATCAGCTAATGTGAGTCCAACCTAGCCTCAAGCAGCAGCAGTGACAGCAGACTCACCTAAAGTAAGGTCTGTGAACTTGGATGAGAAGAAACAAAACCAAAATCCATCTCCCTTTAGTATCATAGGAGCTTTCAGGTGTTCTGGGGTTTACCCCTTCTCCATTCCTTTAGCCAGAAACAAAAATAGCTAGTTATGGCCCTGCTTCTCATTCTTGCACTTCTGGTGCTTCCTTGTCTCCTCCATCTTCTTAGAATCCTAGTGCCCCTGCACCCCCGAAGGTTTGCTTGTACTCTCATGAAAAGAACTTTTAGAATCATCAGATAACTGAAACATTCCCTTTTTAATTACCTAAGCAAGCTAAGAAAACAGTGTTATTTTATGGTTCATATCAGTTAACATACAATACTGAGTGAAATATGAAATGGAACTAATCTTCAAATATGACTGAGCTAACGTGGACTATTAATTGGTCCCTACACACGGCTGAAAGGAATGGGGGGAGTGGGGAGAAGGTGCTTAAGGGAGATTTTCTAAAAAGGTCAAGGAAAAAAGAATGCCTGTCTGAACTTGTCAAGACAGAGGTTCTTCCCTATCTCAAACTGAGTTCTATCCTCAGGGCTGAAATCTCCATTGAACCAACTGGGGCACAAATTTGACAAGTTTGCCTGAATTGATTATCTCATATATGGTTAATCTGAGGTAAACTTAAGCACTGATGAGTCTTACTCCCACAGCCCTGTCTCCTTGTGCTGCATGGTAGCAGGAATAGCTAGGCTGGAGAGAAGTACCTGGGGCATCTGAAGCCCGGAGGCTTTTCTTCTCCTTCTTCCTCTATCCCTGACCTGGGCCTCTTGTCTCTTTCAGAGATCAGGAGTATTAACTACTGAATCATAACCCTTAAATTATTTTTAGAGTTCACTTCCCAAGGGATTCTGTGGCTGATCCAAAATTTGTCGGACCATGTTGATCACTTAGGTTCTGCCAAGTTACCCAACCTCTCATTTTTTTTTTCCTTCATTTTTCCATCTTCCCCTTTTTTCCTCTGAGGGCTGTATAAACCTAATACTGAAACCCTGCTTATTTCTACTCAGGGAGACACCAACTCATCCTCGTTTGGTAACATATGATTTACTGGATTTTTCTCCTATATTCCATATTATTTTGGCTGAAATACAGTCACCTGAAAGCTCGATGATATATTACAAAGATCTTCTATAATGATGTATTCTTGGTGCATAATGATCCAAGATAATTTTAGAAATAGCTAAGGGACTCCAGGTGAATTTTTTATCTCCCTGTCTTGACCCTTAGAATATCAAAAGAAGGGATGAATACCCTATTTAATCTGCCCACTGAGCCCTAACCAAAGCTCACTAACATTTATTACACGGCAATTACCTTACCTTGGAGTTTCGGTAGACAAGGTTCAGAAGGGACCTTCTAAAGCACATTCTATACGTCAGAAAATGTGCCCAATTTACTTTCTGTGTTCTTTCCCTTGAGGGGCTAGGTTCAGACTGTTCTTCCTTGGGTAGTGAGGATGTCCTGGAAGCTTTGAGCTGCTCCTGACCAATGAGGCGTCACCATGATAATAACGTAGACAAGTCACCATAAACCAAGACAAACTTGTGGAAAACAGAAAAGTCTGGAACGGTGACCCTCTCAAGGAATCTCCTTATTTCATGGGGATCTTCAGAAAACACACCTGGCTCATTTTCTGGCAAATCTGTTTCTATTCAGAAGAGGGGTGATCTATGCCCATATTGGGGGCCCTCTGACAGCCATGTCAAGATGTACTACCACATACACTCTAGGCTAAAATCTAGCCTCCTCATCAGTGCTCTAAAGTAGCTCAAGAACTTTTTGTCTGAGAGGCTTGTCTACCTTCTACCATCTCTGATGCTACCTTACTTCGGGGTTGTACATTCAAAATGGCACAGAGCTTAGTAGGGGATCTATGACGTCCTCTAAATATTTATAGGGTTAGAATTAGAAGGGACATTGGGCTTTTTCCATACCTGGACTGTGAAGCCAACTCCTCAGTATGTAGCATGTGTGTCAATTGGGTCACAGAATCATGATACACCCAAGGTGTCCCAAAGATAAACATGTATTCTTTTCCCAAGCCCTCCCCTCTTCCTAAATTCTCTAATTTAGGAATTAGATTTAATTTAATTTATTAATTTAGTTTAATTAATTAATTTAATTAGTGTCTGGGATACTGCCATCTTCCCAGTCACCTAGGCTTGCCACCTAGGTGCCATCTTCAGCTCCTCACTCTCTCTTACTCCCTCATGTCCAGTCAGTTGTCAAGTCCTATGATTTCTATCTTTGGAACATCTATCTTCCCCGACATTGCCTCGACAGATCCTTATCATTTCTCAACCGGACAACTGCAATAGGCTTGTGGTTGGTCTCTCCACCTCGGGTCTCTTCCCACTGCAATCCATTCTCCACTCAATTAAATGCATCTCTCTAAAGGGCCAATCTGATCATGTCACCCTTAAACTCCAGTGGCTCCCTATTACTTCCATGATCAAATACAAAATTCTCCATTTGGCTTTTAAAGTCATCCATAACTCGGGCACTTCCTATCTTTTCAGTCTTCTTATAGCTCATCTCCATGTATTCTGCACTCCATGACACTTGAACGAGACACTCCATCCCCATTTTTGCTGGCTGTCCCCAAGCCTGGAATTCTTTCTCTCCTCATCTCTGCCTTCTGAATTCTCCAGCTCCCGTCGAATCTCAGTTAAAGTCTCACTTTCTGTAAGAAGTCATTCCCAGCCCTCCTTAATCTTAGTTCCTTCTATCTGATGCTATCCCCAATTTATCCTGTATTTACCTTGTTTGTATATGGTTGTTTGCATGTTGTCTTTCACACATGACTGTGAGCTTCTTGAGAACAGACACTGTTTTTGGCTTTTTTTTCCTTAGCATTTAGCATGGTACCTGGCCCAGATTGGGGCCTTAACAAATCTTTGTTAACTGATTCACCTTTTTGTTGTTGTTCAGTTATTTCAGTCCTGTCTGACTCTTCGTGACCCCATTTGGGGTTTTCTTGGCAAAGATACTGGAGTAGTTTGCCAATTCCTTCTCCAGAAACTGAGGCAAATAGGGTTATCACAGAGCTAGTAAACGTCCAAGGCTGAATTTGCACTCAGGTCTTTCTGACTCTAGGGCCTATGCTCTATCCACTGTACCACCTAGTTGCCCCTGTGGATTGACATACAGGCCACCAGTTTCAATTTTGACCCCCATGTGGATGACTCATGTACCTACCATCTAAGACTAAGTCTCTGCCCCAAAACAGTCCCCTGAGCTCCACATTTCCAGTTCCTGCTAGCCATCTCCATGTGGAAATCTGGTTGGCTATTCAGGTTCAGCATAGTGTCCTATATCAAAAAATGTGTAGCTAATCTATAGTCATGTGAAAAAGTGCTCTAAATCATTACTGATTAGAGAAATGCAAATCAAAATAACTCTGAGGTACCAGATCACATCTATCAGATTGGCTAACATGGCAAATGAGGAAAATAATAAAAGTTGGAGATGTGGGAAAATTGGAACACTAAATCATTGTTGGGGGAGTTATGAAATGATCCAACCATTCTGGAGAGCAATTTGGAACTGTGTCCAAAGGGCTCTAAAATTGTGCATGCCCTTTTGACCCAGGAATATCACTTCTGCGTCTGTATCCCAAAGAGATCACAAAAATGGGAAAGGGACCCACATGTACAAAAATATTTATAGCAGATCTTCTTGTGGTGGCCAAGAATTGGAAATTGAGGGGATGCCCATCAATTGGAGAATGGCTGAACAAGCTGTGGTATATGGATGTAACAGAATACTATTGTTCCATAAGAAATGATGAGCAGGTGAACTTCAGAAAAACCTGGAAAGACTTACATGAACTGATGCTGAGTGAAGTGAGCAGAAGCAGAAGAACATTGTACCATAGTAACAGCAACACTGTGCAAAGACTAACTTTGATAGACTTAGCTCTTCTCAGTAATGCAAGGATCTAAGACAACTCCAAAAGACTCATGATGGAAAATGCTATCCTCATCCAAAAAAATAACTATGGAGTCTGAATGCAGACAGAAGCACACTATTTGCTCTTTCTGTTTGTTTTTTCATTCTTCTGGCTTCTCCCATTGGTTCTAATTCTTCCTTACAACGTGACTAAGTGGAAATATGTTTAATATGAATGTATATGTAGAGCCTATATCAGATTGCACACCATCTCAGGGAAAGAAGAGAGGAGAGAGGGGGAGAAAATTTAGAACTCAAAATCTTATAAGTGAATGTTGAAAACTCAAAATAAATGAAGTTTTAAAAAAATTTATAGCTAGAAGGAACCATAGAGGTCACTGAGGACCAGAGAAGTTACACGATTAGCATAGACTGATACAGGAAGTAAATATCAGAGCAGGGAACTGAACTCAGGCTGCCTGACTCCAAATCCATTGCACCCACTCTATACAGAGTTTGACTTTGAAGATAATGGAGTATGTCCAAAATAGAATTCATCATCTTCCTAATGCTGCTTCTTCCTCCCAATTTCCCTCTTTCTGCTAATGACACTCTCATTCTCCTAGTTAATGAGGTTTAAAGCACAGGACTCACCTTCGATTTGCTCTATTTCTGCAACCCTCCCCCATTTAATCAGTTGCCAAGACCTGTGGATTTTGCTCATACCAGGTTTCTGTGGTTATTCTTCATTTCTGGGGCCATGACCACCAACTTAGTTTGGGCTCTTTAATCCCATGATCTATCCCAACCTAGAGGGGGCTCTTCAATCCCATAACCATATGGATGCTCATATGAATGCCTATAATAAATTCCTATCGAGTGCCTCTTCCTCCCCACTCCCCTTCCCAACCCCTTCACACAGCCGCCAAAGTGATCTTCCTGTCTCTGAGGTCTGATCACATCCCATCCCTTTTCAAAAACTTTCAGTGTTCTCTAGAACCAGCAGGATAAAAATACAAATTATTTAATTCACTTACAAGGCTTTCCAAAATTTGGCTCCAACTTAGCTCTCCAGATTTATTTCACACTACTCCTTTTCCTGCATTTCATACGCCAACCAAACTTGCCATTCTCCAACCTCCTCCTTGACTGTGACAGGTTGCAGAGGATTTTTTTTTAATAGAGCTAATCTGGTATAAAGGAAAAGGTACTGTGCATAGAGTCAGAGAATCTGAATCCAGATCCCTTTTCTGTCTCCTTACCACTTTTATGACCTTTAGGAAGTCATCTCATCTCTCTGGGTCTCAGTTTCCTCATCTATAAAATAAGAGGGTTGGATTAGGTAACCTCGGAGATCCTGCCAGCTCTAACTCTAGGATCCAACAATCTGATGTGGCCAACAGCTATTTCTGAGGGATCATCAGCACAAAATCCATATACTTGGCCCTGCCCAATTCTGGCTGAAGTGGGAGAAAACAGTGAAGAAGAAGCAGTGGCAGTAGCTGTATTTGCAAGGCCGCTCTGGTCCCTGAATTTTTCTTTCTCTTTTCTTTATTTAAACCCATAGTACACACTTTAATTGTGCTGGATTTATGGAGCCGAGACCAGAGCTTCATTTATACATCTCTCAGCAAGGACTTAGAAAGCCCTAACCTTATAAGAGAGAGCCAGACTCATAAATAGGTCACCCAATTCAAAGGTGCCAGGGAGCAGCCTCCCCTCCAGGCTTCTTGATGTCAGGAATTCCATCATTAGAACTTTATTGCCAAGGCGTAAACCAGAAGGGTGAGGAAGTCCCTCTACCAATTTAGGTCAGTATCCCTTCTACAATTTATAGTCTTAAAGAGTTGCCTAGAGCACGGAGGGATAAAAGGACTTTCTTGGGGTCACAGAGTCAATATGTAACAAAGGTGGGACCCAAATGCAGGTCTTCCTGGCTTTTAGGCCAACTCCCTATCCACCACTGATCCCACGCTGCCTCTTATCGTCCTTGTTGTTACTCCACCAATGCAATAGCATCAGGATAGCCAGTGACATTTTAATGGATAGCAGATTATGCCAACCAATGATGACTGACAGCACAGCCAGGCAGAAAGACAAGTCTCCAATGATGCAATGGAAGAAGAAAGCTGTGGCAAACAGAAGATGCCAAGACTCTCCTGATGGCGTGGATGACTTAACTGAATTTGCCAACTGCTGCTTAGTGTCATCCTGGATGCATTGTGAGTAAGTGGCTTCCAACTAGAGCCTAGGTATCCTGAATAAGGGCCCTGAAAATGCCAGTGTGGCTCCGAATAAAAATAAGGAGAGTGGGGCGCCATGTTTAAGGAGCTAAAAGTCCAACTATCTCTTCTTGTGAGTTGAAGATCCTGAAAGTGGTAATTTAGACATAATTAATGAGTATTTGCTGAGCCTCTCTTATGTGCTTAGGGTGGCCATGGCAATTAAATGGGGGTGGGGGGTAATTCACAGACTTTAAACCAATAAATCTAAAGCTACAAAAGCTGAATGACTAGAGATTATCTAATCCAGCCCCCTCATTTTTACAAGTGAGGAAACTGAGGCCAGGAGAGGTGATGTGGCTTAACCAAAGTCACATAACTCTTTTTCTGGCATAGTTAGATCTGGAACCCAAGTCTACTGATTTCCAGTCCACTGTTCTTCCCATCATACCACAAGACTAACATGCATGAATAATAGAAGTTATATATCCAAGATCTATAATTAAGTGGCATATATACCGTACACCCTACAGGCATTTAGCAGACTATAAGTAATGAAGAAATTCAGAGGAAGAGATCAGTGAGGCCTGAAGCTGTAAGGAAAAGTAGAAGAGAAGAGGAAGGCTTAGGTGGGCAGAGAGGAGAGGGAAGGCTATTACTGGTATGAGAAACCTAAGCAAACACATTGAGATGGAAATGAGCTCCTGGCGAACATGGCCTTTCCCTGGGTTTTTTGTTTGTTTGCTTGCTTGTTTTATACGGAGCCCAAATCTGCCACCCTGTAATTTCCACCTGTTAGAGCTGTCCCTTCTGCGTCTAATCCCTTAGGATCAAAAGATTGAGCTATGAAGGAGACCTTAATATATTGCTAGTACTCTGTGGATTCGAAGTAAGTAAGCATTAGCTGGCCAACATATGCAAGGATATGCAATATCCTTGACTTATGCTTCTCAAAATCCCAAGATCACGCCATATTGCAAATCTTACCTTTCTTCCTCCTTTGGATATTTTCAGAAATGGTCATTTGTGAATATAACCCTCCAAAAATTGAGAGTATTTTTCAAATAGGATTCTCCTATCTCATGATGCTGTTCCATCATACGAAGATCTGCCCAATCACCCAATAATTTGATTGATTCCAGCAATGTAGATTAGAACCAATAATAACAGCAACAACCACAGTTAGCAGCAAATCACAGTAAGTCCTGGATATGCCTGCTTTTTCTCATCTTCCTGTCTTTGCTTACCCTGTCTCCTATCCCTGGAACACCCTCCCCTTTCCCTGATTCTTCCTGCTAACTTCCTTTCCTACCCATCCTTTAAAGCCTATCTCAGATGCCACCTTCCCTGTTCCTTTCCCAATTAGAAATGTCCTTTTCCCCCCTTGGACATAACATAATAGTTTGCTTGAAACCCTTCTTTAATGCTTTCGTCACACATTATTTTATAATATAGTTATTTATATAAACATCATAGCCCTCTAATAGATTGTAAAGTTCCTGAGGCTAGAGACCACATATTTAAAAATTCTTAACTCACCTAACACACCTGGCATACTATCCTGCACATAATAGGTGCTAATTAAATAATTGTTGAATTGCATGTATCTTACTAGTGCTGACTTGGCAACAATTTAGGAAGCTGTAAAAACTACATAATTACTTCATAACACTTATTTTTATTATGAATGAAGAACACACACGTATGTATATGTAACACATATGCACGTTGTTGTTGTTTGTCCTTTGTTCTGGAAGAGGACCAATGATATGAGGAAGGTGATGTCTTGACTTGCAAGTGAATTTGATTTAAGTGAGGCGGGGCTGTGCAAAGTCACAGGCCTCACTCCACTCCTTTGCAAAGGTAGAAGGTCCATGGGTGTGGTGTATGGTACATATTTTCAGACTTTCAAAAATGCTTTTATATGTTTTACCAATTTTTTTGCTCTTTTTTTCTTTTCCTTTAAAATATGATTTGTTATATAGGATGACTCTCTGGATTTGGGGAGGGAGAGGAATACAGGGAGACATTTTGGTGTGATGTGAAAAAAAGCCACTGCCAGTAAGGCGAATTTTAGTGTAGGTGAGGTAGATTTTCGTGTGTGTAAAGTGGATTTTTGTTATTATTTCTTAGAGTTCAGTTTCCCAGGATCTATGGCCATAACAACCTCAGTTTCCCAGGATCTGTGGCCATAACAACCTCAGTTTCCCAGGTAATAGATATGAGTTCCCAGGCTCATGGTTCAAAACATCTCCACCACGCTCACGTAGCATTATGTAAGGATAAATAATATAAACATGTATGCTGAAACTGCAAACATCCACTGCGACCGTGCGGTGAGATACAGGGATGAGGTGATGTAAGCTTGTGAAGCTATTGCTGGCAATATGCCTTCTTTGTCTGATGCCCTATAAAACAGGTGGTCGGTGGTCAGTGAGTTGGGGGATCTTTATGGTTGAATGTACAAGCTAGAATTCTGTTGGCCTTGACTGGCCCCCATCAAAGCTTGGGAGGGGGAATCTGTGCTTGCCTCAAATGGCCCTCATTGACTCTTGAGGGGATTTAGGGGAACCTTTTAGGGTTGGATGCACAAGTTGTACCTGTCTCAATTGACCCCATCATGACATAGGGGTAGTTGCCCCCCCTTCTCGCTGGCCCCTGCAAGAAAGGTGATTAGGGAATGCTGTAGGAGTTTGTAGTGCTTCGCTTATCAGCAATACTGTGTTAGAGAAAACTAGGTTAGAATAAAGCTTATTATTAACCCCTTTGAAGCTGTCTTTTCTGTCTGACCAGATCAAGAGTGAACCTGTTAGAGGCTAGAGTCTGAAACCTCCAGTGCCTTCTGTGTATTATCTGTCTAACACCCACAAAAGATAGCAATAGAAATTTATTAAAAAAAACAAAACAACTAGACCTGGTTGGGTCAAATTAGGAAACTTCTGGCTACTTACTGGGTTCAAAAAGACACAAGCAATGTATTTAATTGTAGATTGTAGGCTCCTTGAGGACAAGGACTATTTCATTTTTACCACTGTATTCCAAGAACCTGGCATACAGCAGGCATTTAATAAGCATTCCTTGCTTTCAACACATAACCTCTCAACAGGGTCAAATGCTGCAGAGAGGTTGAGGAAGATGATAAAGAAGGAAAGGCCAATCCACTGGCCATCTTTGAGAGTACAGTTAGTAACCAAGATTTCTCCCACAGTAGTACAAAAAGTTAGAAATATCCCTAAGCCTTGCGTACTGCAGAAGACAGGGTGAGAAAAGAGATATTTGTTGTCAGGCAAGTCAGAATTAGCCAAATATCAACTACCCTCCTTCTTCCTAACTCCCCCTAATACCTCTGTCCCCAGTTGATGGTTTGAAGCAGCTATTTTCAAACTGAAAAAAAAATGATTGGATTTAGAGTCAGAAAACTTGGGTTTGAATATTGGCCCTGTTGCTTATTATCCATATACCGTAAGTGTACTTTTAGCTCATTGCCTCAGTTTCTCCATCTGTAAAATGAGTGAAGGTCTGAATTACATCTTCCCTAAGGGCCCCTTCAGCTAAAGTTGAAGACATGATATATATGATCCTCTAATCCACTAATCTACATTCTGTACAACTCTACCTGGTATGAATAAAAGTCCTATGAGAATACCAAAAAAATCATCCCTCTAAAAAAAATTAAATCTGGAAGCACGGGCAGATGAAAAGATGTCATTGATGAAAAAAATTTTAGAATTAACAAAAGGTATAATTCCTCAGTTTTGCTACCAATTTTTCTACCCCCATTTTATTCTTGAAGTAGTCTATACTCCCAGACTTCCTGGACTATTATCTGTGGGCTTCATTTTATTTCAGGATAAAAAGTGCTCTGGGTCTAAATTAGTTTGGTTGGTTCTCTTGTAAGAGTCATTTTTCACCTCCCTATCCACAGCAGCAAAACTATTTATTTTCTTCCTGTAGAGATCAGGAAGACAAGAGTCTTCCTTTGTGTTGATGAGAACGTTTGATTTTATCTAACTTGGAGCCAGCTCAGGACACTGTAGAACCAGCACTGGCTGGTTAACAGCAGAAAGAAAAGCTTAGGATCATCTACCCCAGAATTAAAATCAATACATTTGTCAGCCATTCCCAGGACCTAACTAAAGTTTAAGTGGCTATCCAAAGATGAAACAGGTAGTAAATAGCAGAGCAGGGATCTGAACCCAGGTCCCTGTTGCAACAATTCAGCTAGCAGCTCTTGTGGAGGTGAAAGACCAACACAAGCCCAACAACAAGAATGCTGCCAGCACAGATTCTTTTGATCTGCTTTACTAAGGAAAGTAACATTAATGGGTTAACAATCTTACTTTAATCCAACATATACATATAAACTCACTTAGTTCAGGAGGAAAAGCCAGCAACCTGAACTTCAGAGTAAGTGCAAACAAATTACAAACATACATAACATAAACAGACCAAGTCACAATTCAGACTTCCCAGGAAAGCATCAACATGTGGGTTGATGAGCTAGAGAGCTCTTAATAATGACTGGCCCAGAGTCACCCGCCACTCCTCCTGTGGCTCAGAGCCCCCAAGAAAGCAACTCTGTTCTCTCTTTTTATACAGTCTTCAGCCCTCATCAACCATCATCTGAGTCACCAGAACTTAGGCGCCTACTATTGGCTCTGGTCTTAGCAACTCCCCTTAGGGCCCTGGGGGTTTCACGCCCACGTTGGCTTAAGCACCTAGTAATTAGGGCTTTGGGCCCGGGGCTTTGCACCTACCTAGTAGACTCAATCAAAGACACTTAATTAGTTGAGCATTCTAAAACAGTAAAAAAAAGTCCCACCTTAATTACCAATACAATCCCTTAACTCCAAATCTAGTGTTATTTGTCCTAGGCCAAGTTGTCTCCACCAATAATTATCCAAGCATATTCAAAATTCCCTTTTTGAGAGGAATATCGG
This sequence comes from Trichosurus vulpecula, assembly GCF_011100635.1. NCBI lineage: Eukaryota > Metazoa > Chordata > Mammalia > Diprotodontia > Phalangeridae > Trichosurus > Trichosurus vulpecula. Next base: position 7,630,472 of record NC_050581.1, on the reverse strand, counting down.
TCTCACTCTCAGATACTTCTGTAGCACACCTTCCCTAGGATTCAGACTCCAAAATATCTTTAAACATTTTAAAAAAATGCTTATTGATATCTTCTGGTTTTATATCACCTTCATTTCCAAAAATATTCTTTTCTCCTTTCCTACCCAGAAGGGCATCTCTTATAACAAAGTATAAGTTGGCAACTTCCCTAATTACTGAAAGAAAAATTGGACCCCAAACCCCCCAAGACCCCCAAAATACCACAATGCCTCACCAATATAAATTTTCCAAAGCCATAATGCCCCTGCAAAGAAAGGAGGGAGGTACAGTATCTCATCTCCTCTGTCGGGCTAATTTTAGTCATTACAATTATTCGGTTTGTGGTACATTATTATAACCTTTGTGTATATAATTTTCTTGGTTCTGCTTTCCTTACTTTCTATCAGTTCAGGTAAGTTTTTCTGTGCTTTTCTGAATTCTTTTCTTACTTTGTAACAATATTCTGTTACATTTATGTATCATAATTTGTTTAGTCATTCACCAAAGAGCATCTGCTTTGCTAACACACACATACACACACACACACACACACACACACACACACACACACACACACACACAGTTACTGCTGTTTCTGAGTCATTTTTCAGTAGTGTCCATCTCTTTGTGATTCAGTTTGGGATTTTCTTGACAAAGATACTGGAATGGTTTGCCATTTCCTTCTCTAACTCATTTTACAGATGAGGCAACTGAGGCGAACAAGGTTAAGTGACTTGCCCAGGGTCACACAGCTAGTAAGTGTCTGAGGCCAGATTTCAACTTAGGAAAGGGAGTCTTTCTGTTTCCAGGCCCGGCACTCTATCCATTGTTCCACCTAGCTGTTACCCTCCCTCTCTCCCTCCTCCCTACAAATGTGGCTATGAATTTTTTGGTCTATATGGGACCTTGCTGTCTTCAACTACCATTCCTAAGAATGGGATCTCAGGGTTAAAGGACACGGAAATTTATAACTCCATTTTTAGTACACTTGTCTTTCCGTAGTCCATCCAACGACTCCTATGTTCACCTTTTGTCATCTTTGCCAGTTTTCTGGTCATAAAGCTAAAGCTCAAAGTAATTTCAATTTGCTTTTCTCTTATTATTAATTTGGAGTACTCCCTCATATCATTAATAGTGTGCAATTCTTTTGGGAACTGTTTCTTCATATCTCTTATCGCTTATCCACCGGGGAATGGACAGGGCTCTTGGTTTGATGTACCCGTGTTGGTTGATGATATGTCTTGGATATCAGGCCCTCATCAGAGGGATGTGATATAAAGATTTGCCACTCAGGTGGCAGCTTCTCTCGTTACTTTGATTAGTTCATGCAAAACCTTTTCAATTTCATCTAATTTTACTCTTTGTGATACCTCTATTCTTCTACCTAGCAAGCTCCTACTTGTAACAGAATGTCAACTATACCTTCGTATGTATCCCTGTGTAATCACAACCAAGGCGATTAGGCTACCACCCAAGACTCCAACCATGAACTGACTAGACTCTAGCATACATTAAACACTCACCTGAGAGGCATAACATACTTGAGAAAGAGAGAGAGAGAGAAAGAGCGAGCGCATAATGACCCGACCAACTCTCTATTTTTCTTGTTTCTCTAAATTCTAATTCCTGTATTACGTTAGGCCATCAGAAAATCAAGCCATATGATCTTAGCTTCTTGCAAAAATGTCTTCATTGAGTAAGGATTTCATGTTATACCCTCAGCTTTTATGGAGGGTGGATATAAGGAATGCCCGTAATATGAACATTTCTGTGAGTATTAAGAAAATGCATCTCACATCCTCCTTGCAGGAGTAGGTGGGGAGGCTTTTGGTGTGGAACATTTCATATACTATCAGACACAGTTAGTGTGTTCGTTGGTTGAGGGAGAAGGGAAAGGAATGCACTTGGGGGATGCCAAACATTATGCTAAGTGCTAGACAGATATTAGCTTGTTTGAGTCTTACCCCCGTCTCAGAGGTATTAGTGATTGGTTTTGCTGTATGACTTTTTTTCCCTTTCCTTTAAAATTTCTGTTATAAGGGTTGGCTCAATGTTCAGAAAAGACGGATATATATTCAGAAATGGAAGTGATTTATAAAAACAAACGATATCGATAAAAACCAGATAAAAATAACATTTCTGTGTATTTCACTAAACTGGCAGTCCAATGTGTTAATTAGGTGACACAAAATAAAACCCACAGGACAAAGTTCTCTGCATTTAGAACCAGGTAAATCGCTCTCTCTCACGATAAACTTGTAAGCTTCCCTCTCTCATCCAATAACAACTAAGTAACACGATGTGCTTCCATTTTGGTGTTTGCTGCTGGAAAACTTAGAAATAAATGTAAATTCTCAGTTGTAGTGACTACTCATCCCAAGTGCCTGGTAATAATGATTTTGTTTCCTGCTTTTTGAATAGTTTTTGTTCTGAAAAAAAAAATCAATATTTCTTTTAAAGATGTTTTATTTAACTCTGAAAACGCTCAGATTTTTTTTTAATGCTTGAAAATTCACTAAGTGTCTTCCTCACAACAACCCAGCAAATTATTATCATGTCCATTTCTGAGTTGAGGAAATTGGGGCTCAAAAAAGTTACTGACTTGCAATGGTCAACAGCTGGTAAAAATCAGAGCCAGGATTGGAAGCTGGGTGTTGGAACTTTAAGGATCCAGGCAGGTCAAAGGAGACCAGGTATAAATTCTAAATAAATAAACACTGGAGCTCTTGGAATGGCTGTAGGAATTAGCCTCCAGGGAATTCTTGCAGAGTAAATAACAGGCACTTCAGTATCCTGAAAGCAGAACAGTCACCCCATAGAAGGGTCAGAAGCCTCTTACAAGCCTTTAAGACTGGTGGCTTCAAATCGGAAAGAATATACATTTTCCCTTCCTCTATCTGAAATACCTCTGGCTAGAAGTGGTTAGCCTAGGGGGTGGGAAGCTAGTGAAATTTGTGCATGAGCAATCAGACTTAAAACTGAGTAGAAACAGATAGAGACAGAGCTAGATTCAGAGAGAGAGACAGAGGCTGAGTCACAGAGAGAGACAATGAGAGACAGAGGCGGGAGAGAGAGACACAGAGGGAGATGGAGAAAGAGAAACAAGGAGATGGAGGGATGGGAGACAGAGAGGGAGAAGAGGGAAAAGAAGAGGGAAAGAGAGGAGAGGAAAGAGTCAAGATAAAAGGGGGGGGGAGACAGAAGGAGAGAGACAGGGACAGGGAGAGAGAGGGGACAGAGGCAAAGTCAATGGGAATGTACAGAGAGGAAGAGAGAAAAGACAGGCCAGGAAGCACTTACTCTCAGCCACTGAAGGAGCTGGCCTAATGCCAGTGAGAATATTAAATGCCTGAGCCTCTTTAGTCTTTTCACTGAGAAGCCCTCTGCCCTCAGGCTCAAGGTGTGCCACCCCACCTATGTCAGGTGACCCAGGAAGAACCCCAGGCACCATGCTATTTATTTGCACAGCTTAGTCACCTTAGTCACGGCTCAATTTACCTCTCAGGAGACACCTTAAAGCCAGAGATCTCCTCTAACCACCCTGCCTGGAGGTCCTGTGCTTTTAAGGGGTCTGGGAAGGTTGGGTTTTTTTTTCTTTTCTCTTTACGGCTTATTCATCATTGGCCATCTTGTCAAAAGTTAGAAATAGATTTAAGTTGGTTAGACTGAAGTGATCAGTCAGCAAGCATTTGTTAAGCTGATTTCTATGTGCTGGCTACTGGAAATGGCAAACCACTCCAGTATCTTTGCCAAGAAAATCCCAAATGGGGTCAAGAAGAGTTGAACACGACTGAAAGGCCTGAACAACACTGTGCTAGACACTAGGGATACAAAACCATAACAAAAACATCTCATTAATTCTATTAAAGGAGACAGCATATTCACATACAAATATGTATGTAAAAATGTACAGAATAGCTATTACATACAAAATAAATACAAGGTAATTTTGAGGAGAAGCACGCAAAGCTGAGAGGAGGAAAAACTACCACAGCAGGTGGTGTTCAAGCTTGTCTCTGGAGTCAAGGAAGATGAGAGTTCAAATCCTGTTTCCTATTTACTGGTTGTGGTGCCATGGGCAAATAACTAAACATCTCCGAGTAACAGTAGAGAAAATTCAGTAGATGACATTGATAATCATCATCCCATTTTTCTAGGTCTTTTCCAAGTGAAAGCAAGAGACTCATCTTGAGATGAGGAAGATGGGGGTTCAAATGATGCCTCCCACATTTTTCTGGTTATGGGGCCATTAACTTCTCTGAGATTCAGTTTCCTCCTCTGAAAAATGGGCATAATGTCTGTAGTAACTACGGCACCTGATGGGGTTGTCCTGAGACTCAAATGAGATCGTGGAAAGGCTTTTCACTTGTTCAAGCCTGTATTTAAACGTCAGCGATTAAGAAAGCAGGAAGGTATTTGGGGGCCAGCTGGAATTCAGTTAAGATGGAAGATGTTCCATACAAAGTCTCTGCTCCATTCACACATGGGGATCTCTCAGCTCTGGACATTTTCTCTGGCTGTCTCCAGTGCCTGCGACTCTCTCCCTCTTCTACTCTACCTACTTACTTCCTTGGCTTCCTGTGAGTCTCAACTAAATCCCACCTTTTCCAGAAGCCTTCCCCAACCTATTTTAATTCTAGTGTCTTCCCTCTGTTGAGTATGTCTCATGTACCCTGGTTATAGCTTGCTTTGTATATATTTGTTTGAATGCTGTCTCCCTCATTAGACTGTAAGCTTCTTGAAGGCAGGGACTGTCTTTTACCTCTTTTTATATCCCCAGAGCTTAGCACTGCCTGGTACATGGTAGATAATTAATAAATGTTGATTGATTGGTATGGCCACATGGTCTGGACCTTGCTGGAATCATTTGTTCCTGCCAGAGTCATTCTTCTAAGGGACCTTAAGAATGTTTTACTTGGGAAAAAAAAAAATCATTTTCCATCCATGATGTTGGGACTTGCTCTTAGGACTTGGTTTTCTCTTATGGGAAAAAAGGCCAGTCATTTTGGATGAGAAGCTGGCAGCCTGTAGAGGGAGAGGAAGGGCACTGGTGACTCATGCCCTAACTTTGGAGTGGATTCCAAATGTCGCTACCTTGGCCAAGATTCACATTTTTAATTAGAAGATAGTTTCACGTTATTATTCAACCCATTTTCCTCCATTATAAGATGCACCCACCCCACTCATGACCTATGAGCACTTTATTAACCATTGTCTAAACTAGTGAATAAAAGGAACACATCTTATTTGAAAACTGTTGATAACAACCCACATGTATATGGTCTTTAAGGTTTACAAACTGCTTCACATATATGATCTCATTGGCTCTCACAAAAAGTCTGTGAAGTAAGTCCTGCAGGCACGACTTTCGCCCTCATTGTACAGATGAGAAAAAGGGAAGAAAGCAGGGTAGAAAAAATAGATTAGGGGAACGCAATACCTGTCTTCAGTCGTTTCAAAGACTGTCTGGAAGAGGGATTAAACATGTTCTGCTTGGTCCCAGAGGGCCAACTGAAATTGCAAAAAGGCAAAATGTAGGCTGGCTGCAATGCAAAAATTTCCTAATCATTAGAGCAATCCAAAAAGGGAGTCAGGCTAATCTCTGGGAGGGAGAGATAAGGGGAGCAGAGTAGGGGCTTCGGCCTCATTGGAGACCTTCCATCCATAGCTGGAGAGCCATAGGTGTTGGGTATGTGGAGAGGGAATTCTTTTTTTCAGGTATGGGTGAGGGAGGCTGGATGGCCCCTGTGGTCCTTTCTGACTAATTTTCTCTGAATCTGAGGAAAAAGAGACTTATCCAGGGCCACATAAGCTAGTAAGTGTTAGAGGTTCTTTTCTTTTCTTTTTTTTAGAGGTTGTTTTCAAACCCAAATGTCCCCTGATTCCAAAACCAGGAGTCTCTTCTGTCCCTACTTCACCACCTCACTAGATTTGTCTTAAAAAAAAAAAAACCCAACCAAAAACAAAAACCAACAACAACTTAACATGGTTTTATGCTCTATTGTTCAGCTAATTAATTCCCCAGCCACTGCTTTCTACAAGTATTGAAAACAGCTGCCAGAAAATGAAAGCGGAAAGGGATGTTACAGAGAGATCATGGTATAGCTCTGTTATAAGTTTTGATGTGTTTGGTTTAAAGGTGTTGTGAAGGTTATTACCTGATAAAGTTGGATTGATACTTAAAGCAGGCAGAGATTGGTGGGAATGTCAGGAAGCCAAGTGGAGACCTTGCTAAAGGCATGGAGACAACTGTTTAATGTGTAAATCTTATCGGCGTTGTGAAATTAGGTATCTTAGCAGCTATAAAATAAAAAAGGTTAAAGAGCTTTGGGGAAGGTACAACCAAAAGGAAGTCAGGCTGGTAACTTTCCTTGTCCTGGCATCTCTGCCTGGTGACATCTTCCCCATCCTTCAAGGTCCTATTCAAACACTATGTCCTCTCCCTTAATTAATTTTGACTCTCAGATCTACATAGCTAGCCTTAATCTCTCTCTCTCCCACTTGTTCACTGCTAATTGCCTGCCGGACATCAACACCTGGACGTCCAGAGCACATCACTGTTCTTCCCTGATAAGTCAGCTTTTTTCCTCCTTCCTTCTTTTTCTTTTTTCAAATCTCCCAGCTGCTGGTGAGGGCACGACTATCCTGTTAGTGATTCAGGTTTGTAATTTACAGTAATCCTTGCTTCTCCCTTACTCCTCCATCCAATTCACTTCCACAATTATCTCTTGGCTCTTTTTCCCTTCCTTCCATTCACTTGGCCACCCACCACTCTCCCTCAGGCCCTTTTCAACTCTTAACTGGTCTATAGCAAGGACCTCTTAATTGACCTTTCCTCCTCTAATCCAATTTCCATGTAGCTCTTAGAATAGTCTTTCTAAGACACAGGTTTGATTATATCATTCCTTTGCTCAAAAAGCTGTTAATAATTTTCATTGTCACTAAGATAAAAAAACAAATCCTCTGCTGGCATTTAAGCCCCACTGACACATCCCCAGCAGTTCCCACCTAGCTCTCTAGCCTTATTGTAGTCATATGATATTCTTTCTCATACTCCAAATGCCAGCCACACTAGACTACACACAGTTTCCAAGTGTGACTTTATTTCTCTTGCCTCCATGTATTCATTCAAGCAGTACCCCAGGCCTGAAACCCACTTACTCCCTAATTCACTTTTCTGAATTTGTCTTTCAAGGCTTCACTCAGGTGCTACCTTCTTCAAGTTACCTTGCACGATCTTTGCCCCTTCTCCAATCCCTGCCCCTTCTCCGGTTTGTTTTTTTTCTCCCTTCTCAGATCATTTGGATTTCCAAATGTGGGCATGTGGTCACCCCCAGGAGGATGCAAACTCCTTGAGGGCAAAGATTATTTTATTTTTATCTTTCCATTTCTAGTGCTTACCCTACTGCTATGTATACTCCAGATCTTTAATGTCTGCCCAGGGCTTGGCACAGTGCTTGGCACGTAGGAGGCTCAATAAATGTTTATTGATTACTGAATTGAATTATTAAATCTCCCAGTACTTTGTGCTCCCATTACACACTCAACAATATTCTAATTTATAATTATTTGTGTGGATGTCTTAGTTCTTCCACTAGATTATAAACTTCTTGGGGGCAGGAAACATATTTTCTTTATCTTATGTCCCCTATACCATAAGAGTATTCTCCACTTAGTAGGTATTTAATAAATGTTTGAAGAATAAATTACATAGGAATTTTCTTCCATTTTCCCAGTGAAAAGTATCAAAACGTTATTGTCACCTGATAGGTTTGATCTGTATGACCATCCCCCAAGGGACAGCTTATTTCTTTTTTGGTAGTCTTGAAATCAGGTAAGTTGCTGACAGGTAAGTGCTGGAGTTTTGGTTATGGCTGCCTGATTCAAAACAGCTGTGATGCTAGTGGGTCTATCCAACTGAAGGGGGATTAATTAGCAAGTTTTCTAATTCAATTATGGCATTTTATAGCATTTTTGCTTACTTTGCATAGCTTTATTCTTACTTAACACAATATGTATTCGTTTCCCTAGCTGCTAGTGTTCCCCCATCTCCAAATTAGCTACTCACTTTGTATAATTTTGTATTATCTTATATGTGTCTGATAGGGTGCTTGAGGGCCTGTGCTTAGACCCCAGTTCCAAAATCACATCTTTCCCTAGCCTCAAAACACTGTTCCTAACAGTTTCTCTCTAGCAAAACAGGACAGCATGCCCTAGCAAAATGCTTCTCTCTCTTCCTGATACAATGGCCAGCTGTACCTATAGAATTTATTAGTTAGATCAGCTGTGTACGCGTTGAACTGGCTGTGTACTGGGTCACAGAGATATTTACTACTCACTGACCTATTGTAGGCATGCTAGACCTAGACATATGTATACTCCCTTACATTTATCTTATCTAACAAAACACTGATGGGAGCAGCCTGGGTATTTCCCAGTCAGCCCTGACCTTTAGTTGACTTAGTGACATTTCAGGCCTAAAACCACAACTCCATGTAGTCTTCCTTTGGGCTACTTCCCAGTGAACTCTAGGTAAGATACCTGCTCAGTAGATACAAAAAGTGCATGTTCCTTTAAGAACTGACCACTCCTTAACCACTCCCTAATCCCACCCTGAATCAGCTAATTAACACATTTGGCACATGCTTTTACTGAAGTTTAACCTATATAAACTTTACCTGCACCCCTGTAAGGTTGAAGGTTCCTTAAGAACTCTTGCCTGCTGTAAAGCATAACATTAAATCTCTACCACCTTGACTTAAAGAATGCTTGAGACTGTGAATTCATTCTAGACACACCATGACCTTCTCCAGTACTTGGGTACTTGAGGGGTACCCCTCCTCAATGACCCTGTCTGGGAACTCCAGTCTAAAGTTGGTTTGTTGGACTCCCCTTGTGTAGGTAAGCATTCCTCAACTCCCTTGCCACTATCCTTCATGAATTAATGAGTCAAGCTCCCCAATACACTGAACTCCTTAGGCCACAGACTGACACTTTTTTAGTCTTTGAATTTATCTATAATGACTACCATTGAGCAAGCACTAAAAGAAGTGACTGCTGATTGATTGAATCCCCAGTAAAATGTAATAAACACTTTTTCAATCATTAGTTAATGAATAAAAAGCTATCATCATGGTTGTAAGGATAAAAGGAAAAAATGTATGTAAAAGTGCTTTGAAAACAGCTTTAAAACTTAATGTATTATTAAATTAGATAATATATATAAAGTGCTTTTCAAACTCTGAACTGCTTTACAGATGCTAGTTCTTCTTCTTCTTCTTATTATTATTATTGACAAAACATTTAAACAAAATTTGAATAAGATTTGAAGCAAAAATGTACATGGATTTTTTTTTAAACCACAAGTGCAAATCTTCCCATACGATTATAGAACTTAGAGGTGGAAAGGACCTTAGAGCTCATCAATTTACAGGTAAAGAAACAAGTACAGAGTTAAAGCGGCTTGGTTAAGGTCACATAACAGATAAGCGACAGAATGGGTATCCGAACCTGGGTGTTCTTACTCCAAATCTTTCCATACTCTCTCCATCGATCCCGAGGACTTAACTTTCTTGGTCTATGGCTATAAAATACAGCAGAGTTAACCAGCCTGTACAAAACTGCTCCCAAACCACAATACCAACCATCCTCTAGCCTACTAAACTAGTAGCTAGAAGACTCCAGTTCCATTGTTTGTGTGGTATGTTGGATGTAGCCTGTATTATAGGTTGGGTAGTTCCAGCAGCTGTAACAGAGCTGAAACTCTTTATTTCATCTCATCAGAGAAAGTCCACTCTCTCTCATATTCCCCATCTCATACTCCAGACCCTGACTAGCCTGGTGCATCAGAGGCCTGGCCACTGCGCCAGCCTCAGTCGGTGGATATAAAATCCCAAATACACCAAGTCTTCTGATTCAAAACCAGAAAAGGACCTTTAAAGATCATCTAGCTTATCCCCCCCCCCCCCCCAGTCATGCTTTCTGGTAGTAAAAACATATTTCAGGATAGTTTGTTTGGAATGGAAAGCAACATGCTTGCCTCAGAGTCCTAAAATAGAATGCCAATACTCCATTCCTAGTCAGTCAAAAAACATTTATTAGTACTTACTATGGGTTTAGCACTGTGCTAAGTGCTGGTGATTCAAACAAAGCCAAAAACAAAACAAAACAAAACCCCCAAACAAAAAACAGTTACTGTCCTCAAGGTGCTCACAGTATAACAAGGCAAACAACATGCAAACAGCCATGTACCAACAGGATATAGCCAGGGTAAAGTAGAGATTATCTCAGAAGGAAGGCATTCAGATTATGGAAGACTGGGAAAAACTTCTTTAGAGGTCTGACTTTAGCTGCAACTCGAAGGAAACCAGGAAAGCCAGGAGGTGGGAGTGAGGAGGGAAGGAATTCCAGGCATGAAGGACAGCCAGCGAAAATGCCTAGAATCAGGAGACGGAGAATTGAGTGTGAGGAATGGCAAGGAGGCCAATATCACTGAATACTAGACTATGTATGGAAGCAGGGCAGAGTGGGAGGTGGTGCTGGAGAGAGATATAAGGTGTAAAAAGATGAGGAAGGCAAGTAAGGGCCAGCTTGTGGAGGGATCCAGATACCTGAATGATGTCTAAGGTTCTATTCTGCTCCTAAAGTCTGACTCTGTGCCTCTTACCCTAAAGGTCTCATGAAGATCATTCTTAAAAGTAATAAAGAGTGTGGGGACCATGACCTGTTATGTATGACTGTACAATCACAAAATTCTATATTGGATTATTTTTCTTCTCTTTCATTATATTCTGAAATGATAGGGCTTTGCCTATTCAATAGGTCAAAATGAAACCATTCTTAATTCAAGAAGCCATAGAGTTTTAGAGCTGGAAGGGATCTTAGAGTTCACCACCTAGCTGAATCAACTGATTTTTGAAATGAAAACCTCAGACGGCAGGTCAGAGGCCATGCTGCGTTAGTGACAGAACGTGGACTAGAACCCAGGTTTCCTGACTCTATCCGGTTATCTTTGGATTACACCAGGAGAGAACAATGCCCCTCTTTCATTCTCACTCCTTTGCCTAGTAACCACACCAAATGTTTCGGTCCTTATCAGCTGTACTACAAGTAACCATGTCAGCTATATTCAGTGACAGGACAAATTCCATCTTATTGTCTGGGAGAAAAAAAGGCTTTGCAATCAATTGGGTGGAGTGTGATTGAGTCATTTACTCCTTTCGGGGCTCTTGAGAGGCCAAGCTCACTTCACACAGGTGAGTAGTTTACTTCCAGAAAGTCATTTGTGCAATGAGAGATTGTTAGCTAATATCGGGAAAGAAAAGAGAAACCCATACTGAAGGCCCATCCAAGTTAATGAAAATGAATGTGAATAAAGGGAAGACATGTAAAAAAAGAAGTAAATTAGATTTGACATGAAATATTATTTGACATGAATTCGTAGCCCTTTGGTTAGATGGGAGGATTTGTGACTCTGGCATTTCTGAATTCCCCCAAAGGAGGACTATAATTAATAATAATAATAATAAACATTTATAAGGCATTTACTATATACCAGATATTTTACAATCATTATTTCATTTGATCCTTGCCCACCTGGGAAGTAGGTGCTATTCTAATCTCCATTTTTTTGAAAATATGAGGGAACTGAAGCAAACAGAGGTTAAGTGACTGTCTGAGGCAGGATTTGAATTCAGGTCTTCCTGGTTCCAGTCTGAAGTTCTAAGCTACCACGATTCCCCTGGCTACATCTTTCATTTAGCCTAAGACAACAATTGAGATTATTTTCTTAAGAAAAAAACAAAGGAAGAAACTAGGCTCCTTAAGAGGAAAGTGAAGAAAAAGTAAGAAGCTTCTTGATGAGGGTGAAAGAGGAAAGTATAAAACATCAAAAAAACTAAGATCTTGGCAACCGGCCTCATCACTTCCTGGCAAACAGAGGGAGAAGATATAGAAACAGTCAGATTTCACATTCAAAAGATCATCGCAGATGATGACTGCAGCCATGAAATTAAAAGACACTCGCTCCCTGGAAGGAGAGCTACGGCAAATCTGGACAGCATTCTAAAAAGCAGAGACATCACCTCGCCAACCAAGGTCCATCTAGTCAAAGCTATGGTTTTTCCAGTAGTGATGTACGGCTGTGAGAGCTGGACTGTAAGGAAAGTGGGGCGCTGGAGAAGACTGTTAAGACTTCCAAGAGTCCCTTGGACAGCAAGGAGATCAAATCAGTACATACTTAAAGAAATTAATTGAAGCTCTTCACTGGAAGGCCAGACACTGAAGCTGAAGCTTAAATACTTTGGTTGCATAATGAGAAGATGAGATTCACTGAAAAAGACCCCGATGTTGGGAAAGATTCAAGGCAAAGGAAAAGGAGATGGCAGAGGAAGAGATGGATAGATAGCATCATGGAAACGACGAACATGAACCTGGACAGATTTCAAAGGAAAAAGGGGGCTGGTGTGCTATGGTCTGTGGAGTCAATAAGAGTTGAATGACTGAACAACAACGAATGCTCCTGGAAGGTGTCATATGGACGGCTCTGGAGAGTGGAACCGGTCTGCACAGGACAAGCATTCCCTTAGCAACAAAGTAGCAAAAGATGACAGTCTTTGGAGTTCATGGAGGTTCAGTTTATAGAAGCACAGAATTTAGAGCTGCGTAAGACTCCAGATATCTTTGCACAGAAAACCCCAAGGACAGTCTGGTCCGTGGGGTCATGAAGAGTTGGACACAACCTAACAACGACAATAAAAAGGACTCTGGGGATCATCTGTTTAGATCTCCTCGCTTTACAGATGAGAAAACTGAAGCTCAAAGAAAGGAAGAAATTTGCCCATGGTCACTTATGCGTCAAGTAGCTGCTGTGGCATCATTTGGCTTCAGATGCAGTTCCCGTGCCAACAGCCTACAGCTACCTCCTTAGGTCAACTCCTTCACTTGGGCCCTTCACTCTGCTGCCTCCCTACCTTGTTCCTTACCCTAGGGGTAGAACATGAGAGAGAGAGAGAGACAGAGAGAGAGAGAGAGAGAGAGAGAGAGAGACAGAGAGAGACAGAGAGACAGAGAGTGACAGAGGAAAGAGAGACAGAGAGACAGAGAGAGACAGAGACAGAGGAGAGACAGAGAGAGAGACAGACAGAGAGACAGAGAGACAGAGAGAGAGAGACAGAGAGACAGAGAGAGAGAGACAGAGAGAGAGACAGAGAGACAGAGAGAAAGAGAGACACAGAGAGAGAGACAGAGAGACAGAGAGAGAGAGACAGAGACAGAGGAAAGAGAGACACAGACAAAACTCATGGTCATGCTAGCTCCAGCAATGGAAGATGCCATCTTGCTCCCCACAGCTGAAGTCCATCTACTTGCAATGACAGTCTTGAATGGCAGAGCAGTCAGCAAACATGTGAACTCTGAAGCAAGGAGTTCTGGAGAAAGGCATGGACAGACATTGAATCTCTTGGCGTTCCAATCTCAGCCCTGCCCCTGGCTCCAGGACTTTACCTTTCTCGAGTTTCTAGTTACTTCACTGGAACTCAGGGTAATCAAAGCAGCCAGGACTATGGGCCATTGGAGCAACTAAATATAAAATAATGGGAAAATAGAAAGTGTATTAGGAAAATGGTAAGCATTTTCCACCTCATTTACTAGGGTGAATCTAGCAGTTACATTCTTTGCAACTGCTCCAAGGATAAACAGAGGCATTTTATTCAGAGAGAAACCCAAGCAATTTTTTTAAGGGTCTAGAGACTCCTGCCTCCTACATGTGGATGCCTTATAAGGTTCTGACCTCAGCCCTCCTGTCTTCTTTCCCTTGGAATACATATTTATTCTCATGGCAGTATCAAGTGTAGTGTGGTTGAAATAACTGGACTAGGCATCAGGAGACTTGGGGTCTAGATCTGAAACTTTGTGTCCTTGGGCACTTCACACTTCTGGGCTTCTCCATCCGTAGAATGAAGAGGCCAAATGACTTAGCTGACGTCCCAGGTCTATTCCATCTCTAAAAGTCTTTTATATGTATGTATCATATACGTATATATACACACGTATGTATATATGTGTATATATGTATATGTATTTACATATATGCATCTTCAGCCCTAACCTCTCACTCCAGTTCTAGGCTCATTCTGCCAACAGCCATAAGCACATCCCCTGGGATATCTGGCTATCACTTCAAATTCCTTACGTATCAAAAACTGAGCCTTTTCATTTCATTCAGTGATATTAGCATTTTTCCAGGAACTGAAACTCAAAACCTCAAAGTCATCTATGACTCTTTCCTTTGCTCCATTCTCTATGCCTGGTTAATCTCCAAACACAGCTTTCTCCCTTTCTAAACTTTCTCTGCCATGCCCCTTTCTCTGCATTCTTTCTACCACCACTTGTCCAGATCCTCATTACTTCTGTGGTTTCTTCCTGCACCGATTTATCCTGCTCACTAATACCTGATTATTCTTTCCCTAAACACTACTTTCATCATGCCATTTCTCTGCTCTGGAATCTAGAATGGCTCCCTCTTACCTTCCTTGTGGAGTGCAAACTCTGTCCTGCCTGGCTTTCAAGGCCATTTATCATCTAACTCTATCCAAGGGTAGGGAACCTGTGGCCTTGAGGCCACATGAGGCCCTCTTAGGTACTCAAGCGCAGCCCTTTGATTGAATCCAAACTTCGCAGAACAAATCCCCTTAATAAAAGGATTTGTTCTGTAAAACTTGGATTCAATCAGAGAGCTGCACTTAAGGACCTAGAGGGCCACATGTGGCCTTGAGGCTGCAGGGGCCCTTTCTTTCTCCCCACCCTACCTTGCACTTAACATGTGCGGATATTCTCTGCATACTTCTAATGGCTCATATAGGAACTCAGTGTGGGGGTCAGGGTTGGGCAGCTTATGGCTATGTAGGATTCATTCATTCTTTGCTGGGTTGAGACTCTGGAATTCCATGAATACACTAAAGGGGCCACTTGTCCCTTGACTGTTCTTTTTTTTTTTTTCCAGTTTTGAAGCATGAAGGCAATTCAGACGTGACCTGAGAACCAGATGGGGGTGCCCATCCCCAAACCTGGACACCAACCATAAGTGCATAACCTGTATTCATTTAGGGGAGAGGAAGGGCTATCTCCCACCAGTTCTGAGTCGTTGTTCTTCTCTGAAAGCAAGAGAAACCAGCAGGGGGCAGTAGCCCTTTCAGTATATCCACAAGAGTTCTGGCTGACCAACGAGTTATGGGCACTCAATGATTAGCATTTATAGAGAGTTTGATGATTTGCAAAGTACTCTATTATTTCATTTTATCCTCATTACAACCCTGGAAAGTAAATGCTATGAGAATCCAATCTTACATTTAAGGAAACTGAGGCAAATAGAGGTGAAATGACTTGACCAGGGTGACATAGCTAAGTGTATGAGGTTGGGTCCTGACTCCAGATCCAGAGCTCTATCCACAGTACCACCCATCAATGGGTTCTACGTGTGATGCTGGATACTGGATGTCTACAGCACCTGCATGGCCCATTGGAAGCAGGCAGAGAATATCTGTGGGAGCTGGGAGAAGGCCTCCATTAAAATAACCATGTTTCCCACCACTTCCCAATACTTTATTTCTTTCAGTCTTTCCCAATCTCCCTAACTACAAATGTCCCCCCCCTCCCCAAATTATCTTGCACTTTTAGGTTTATTTTGCATGTATGTATATACATGAATATTACATATGCACATACATATACATGCGTATACATATATACACACATGCACACACAGGTACACACGCACATACAGGTTGCCTCCTTTAACAGAATGTAAGCTCCTTGAGGGCAAGGACTATTTTGTTTTTGGCTTTTTTTGTGCTTAGAAGGCACTTAATAAATGCTAATGATTGAGGAGGACCAGGCTCCTCAGTATTCTCTACAAATGTCCTGCTCAAATGGGATAATGTATGCAAATCACTGTGCAAACTGCAAATAGCTATAAAATTGTCAGTCTTGATTATTACTCTATTAGCATCCACCTCCAAGGCCCAATCACGGTGCAGAGGTGACCTGTGTCTCCAGAGGACCAGCCTGGCTGACCTCGGAAAGGGTCATCACTGAAAGGTTGGTTGGTTGCCAGCTAAAGAGATGTCCGAGCTGCAACAACTCGAGAAGACCATTTTCTTTAAAGGTGCAATCTTCTAGTCTGTGGGCGCAGATCCACAATGATGGAATCATGGATTCTTAGTGAACAGAAGCTGTAACACTTCAGGAACGGGGGCGTCCCCCATGCCTGGAATTCTCTCCCTCCTCATCTTCACCTCCTGGCTTCCTTCGCTTCCTTCAGGTCTCATAAACATCTCACCTTCTATAAAAAGCCTTTCTTTGTCTTCCTTAATTAACGTTCATGCTTCCTTAATGTTAATGCTTTCCCTCTGAGATTATGTGCAATTATTTAAGAAAGCTGGATATAGATGGAGAGCTGTGTCTATACCTGTATCTGCCAGCTCTCTGTGTATATGTGAATATATATGTGTGTGTGTGTATATGTATATATGTATATGTATACATATGTGTGTACACGTATATATCAAGATATACATGTAGTATACACACATATCTATTTACCTACAGAGAGACAGAGACAGAGAGACAGAGACCTTGTGTGCACATGGTTGTTAGAATGTTGTCTTCTCCCATGACTCTGAGCTCCTTGAAGGAAGGGCCTCCTTTTGCCTTCCTTGATATTGCCAGCCCTTACCACAGAGCCTGGCACATAGTCAGCGTTTAATAAATGCCTGTTGACTTGACTTCACTTGCCCCTCTCTCCAGAGGGTTATCCAATCTCAGGATCCATTAACACATGGGCTAGGATAATGGCAGGGAGACATATTAGCTAACCTAATTAATTATCTTTGTTTACTCTCTGCTGGGTTAGAAATAGCTATTAGTTTGCAGAGCAGGGTGTGTTACAGAGTGGTTTTGGCCTCCACATTCCTTTCAGAGTCTATATGAAAGGAACATTGAGTAATTAATGGGAACATGGAAGAATTTCAGCTATTTATAGTCCTACCAGTTTGTAAGATATAATTCTTCCTGGTACATTGTAGAAGAGGGCAGCTAGAGCGCCTGGCCTGAAGTCAGGAAGACTCATCTTCCTGAGTTAAAATCTGGCCTCAGACACTTATAACTGTGTGACCTTGGGCAAGTCACTTAACCCTGTTTACCTTAGTTCCTCATCTGTAAAATAAGCTGGAGAAGGAAATGGCAAACCACTCCAGTACCTTTGCCAAGAAAACCCCAAACGAGGTCATGAAGAGTCAGCCAGGACCGAAAATGACTCAGTAACAACATGTTGTATGAGAGCAAGAGGGGCCACATGTGTGTATGTATGTATACGCATACATGTGCATACATCTATATCTCTGTACAAAATAGATTTCATATCATATTCATATATATATATTCACACACACACATAGACACATACATACATGTATATTTGCCTATCTTCCTTTCAAAGCGTAAGGATAACTCAAAACTGTTGGGAGATAGCCTTCTCTCTACCCTCCATAAATAGAGGCTACGTGGTCATGATGTGTGCAGTAAGGGGAAGGGTGTGTGTGTGTGTGTGTGTGTGTGTACACGTATACACGTATATGAATATACATATAAATATGCAAACACTGCATGTACGCATACAATATAACAGAGTGTATGCGTGTGCATGTGCAGATATCCATACATACGTATCTATGTGCATGCACACTGACATGTAATTACATATGCATCCATACACAGCCCACTCAGTGCTAGGCCTTGCTGCCGCTGCTGTTCTTACTGCTGCTTCACTCTCCCTTTTGTAGCAAGACCTCCGGAGGCTGGGCCTGGGAGAGGCCAACCCTGGACCAAGCCGCCTCACCTTGACCCCGTCCAACTACCATCCGTACCTCCTGCAGTAGGGGTCTGCTGCATGCACGGGGCACTTGGGACAGCATTTCTCCACACTGATGGGCTCAGGAGCTGTCTCCAGGAGAATCAGAACCGATGTGCAGCCAGGGTGGATTTACACAGCGTTTATGTAGTCCCTGCTATGTAACCAAGCGCTTTACAAACATGGTCTCGTTTGATCTTCACAACAACCCTGTGAGGTGGGTGGCTAGTATTATCCCCATTTTACAGTTGAGGAAACTGAGGCAGGTAGAACTTCAGTGACTTTAGTGCCCAGGATCATACAGTTAGTAAGTGTCTGAGTCTGGATTTGAACTCGGGTCTCCTGACTCCAGGCCCACAGAAAGACTGGTTCTAGTCAGACAGCTGCATGTTAGAGAGAAGGCTCTTTGGTTGGCTGTAGAGGCAAAGGCCCGTCATTTTCCTTTTCTGACATAAAATAGAACTGCATAACAAAAAGTCTATCATCCTTACCTGCTTCCTCTTTGGTCTCATTCCCTCTAGGCCTTCTTTGGACACCCTTTTACTCATGTGAAAAACCACGGTATAAGGAGAGAAGCCTCGGGGCCTTCTCTGGCTCTGAGGCCTGGTGAACAATCCTTGTCCTTGATTTTGCTCTTTTCCCTTTTTTAGGTGAAAGAGAGTGGAATCTCTAAAGCTTTGAGTAGTAAACCACAGGAATCCAGAAGTCAGAGTCCAGGCTGGATTTTACAGCCAGTACCCCAAGGAGCAAAGAGTGACTGAGCCAAAAACTTAGTGACTTCCTACACTGTAACTCCCCTTCACTGGTCGTCACTCCCCTATGCGCCTTCTTGCCACCCCCTCCCACTCCCTGTGCTCCCACTAGCCACCATGTTTTCTGAATAGCTCAGCCTAGGCTTCCCCGTAAGGAAACGGTCAGGGAGTGCTGAAGATCACTGCGCCAGAGCCCAAGGTAACAGTTAGAGAGAAGCCATGGGGTCTGGCAGTGACTGGTTATTCAGGGTGGATATTGTGGTGGCCTATGGGAACTTAGTGTTTTGTGAAGCAGTAGATCATGCTTTTTGTTATGAAATACTGAACGAGACCATCACGTCCCAGTGGGACACACTGCCCTCGAAGGACCTAAAAAAGAGACTGACATCTGACTATGCAAGGTCCAGGACAGAAAGGATGAACCCTGCTGGAGATTGCTAGCTGATGACCTGTACAAGGACCTTTACAGGATGAAAGTGTTGGCTATCATCTGTGTCTGTTCAGAAGGCTGACTTCTTCACTTCTCAAGGCTGCTATCACACATTCCACCCCTATCTGCTGGAGCTGAGAAACACAAGCACTACCCCTTCAAGAATGACCTCAGGGCCCTCGTTGTTATCTAGCTACATGGCTATGAGACAGATCACTAAGGGGCCAGTATCTCTGGCCAGAACGTATGTCAGGAAGCATGGAGTGAACTGGATGTCACCACTGAAGCCTGTGGCGGGAGCACCCAAAGGCAGCCACTAAGGATCTGCACAGTCCCCAGAAGCTGCTTCCCCAAAAACCATCCAGGTCATGTATCTTCCCTCCAGCCAGAGGAGTAAAGGAGCTAAGTACTTCCTAGAGCTGAAGAGTTTTAAGGATAATTATAACACAGGAGAAGACACCCTCTGAGTGAGTTTGGGGAGAGCCATAGCCAACATGGCTCCAGTAGGAAGGTCCAGTCTCAGTACCCAGGGATTTCTCCAGGGCAGGAGACACAGCATTGATATCATAAGGACTAGAATTCTTGAAATGTGGGCTGGAGAATCCTTCCCTAGCTTGCTTCTGTTCTGTTAGAACTTGGGTGCCGTGAGGTACTCTTCTCCCCCTCTTCCCCTCCCCGCAAGCACTTTTCTGAAGTCAAATCCACGGTTCCCTTTTGTCCATGTTACTGCCTCCTTACCCTAACTTGGCTTTGGTCACTGTCATTTGTTACCTTCCCAATAAGTCTGTTTTATCCTAATAGGTAAGTGGTGGGAGAGGACAGTTGCAATGCACAAATGGGAACCACAGAGTCCCCATCTTTATACCCAGTTGGATGAGGACTATCTGGCTCTCAGTTAAAGGCAGGATCCCAGGTGTTTTAACTAAACAAGTGACACCAGACCGAAGCTTTTTCTCTGGCTATCCCCGCATGCATGGGACTCAACTGCCTACTGATTACCCTGGCTTCCTTTAAGTTTCAACTTCCCATCTTCTGCAGGAAGCCTTTCCCCAACCCACTTAAAGTTAGTACCTTCTCTCTGTGGATTATTTCTAATTTATCCTGTATATAGCTCATTTGTATATATTTGTTTGCCTTTTGTTTCCCCATTAGACAGCAAACTCCTTGAGGGCAGGAACTGTCTTTTGCCTCCTTCTGGACCCTTAGCACTTAGCACAGTCCTTGGTACACAGTAGGCACTCAATAAATGTTTGTTGATCATTGATTGAAACCACGGCCTGTTTGGAGTTCTGTTGTGTCAGATGGACAGCCTTGGCTTTCTTTTTCTCGTACTCCATATCGAGACTGACAGATGGATGAAAGGGAACTGTTACGACACTGGCACTCATTCCATGTTTCCCAAAATGAGTCGTTGCCCTGGTTTAACTTTATAAACTGGTTATCTGTCTGGACCAAACCGGGGTGCAAAGAGAAGTTGTGGTTGAATTGCTTTCAGTCACGTCCGACTTCCTGACCCCATTTGGTGTTTTTTGGGCAAAGATATGGAGGGGTTTGCCATTTTCTTCTCCAGCTCATTTTACAGATGAAGAAACGAAGGTAAACAGGGTTAAGCGACTTGGCCAAGGTCCCGTAGCTAGTAAGTGTCTAAGGCCAGATTTGAACTCAGGTCTTCCTGACTCCAGATCAGTGAAGAAGTATTGTATTGTAAGTCAGACTGGAAAGGCCGATTGGAGCCAGGCTATAGAAGGCTCTAAACTGTAAAACAGAAATTTGTGCTTAATCCCAGAAGCAATGGGAAGTCTGTGCGGTTTACTGAACATGGGAGTGATGCGGTCAGATCTGAATGCGTGTGTGTATATGTAAACACACATATTATATATGCAATACACACACGCACACATACACACATGCACACGCACACACACATATATATTCTAGATTTTATTGGTATATAAATTGACATATTTCCTTGGAAGCTCTTTTCAAGTCTTTGGAGATTATTTATTGGCCTGGAGCTTCACAATCTTAGGTGTTCTTAAGTCATTATCTGTGTGGCAGAATTGCTAATATAGACACTGGCCTTGTCCCACACTATGTCCTCTTTGAGAACCAAATTGCCTAGGTCTGCACAGGCATCAGGGCAGCTAGGTGGTGCCATGCATAGAGCACTGGCTTTGGAATCTAGAAGGGACTCCTCTTCACGAGTTCAAATCTGGCCTCAGACACTTACGTAGCTGTGTGACCCTGGGCAAGTCACTTAACTATGTTTGCCTCAGTTTCCTCATCTTTGTTGTTGAGTCACTCGTTGTATCTCAGTCTTTGTTACCCTATTTGGGGGCTTCCCTGGCAAAGATACTGGAGTGGTTTGCCATTTCCTTCTCCAGCTCAGAAAACAGAGGCCGAGGGCATGTAAGGGACTCAATCAGGAACACAGAATTTGAATCCATGCCCCCTGAATGCCGAACCAGTGTTGTTCCTATACCACAGCGCTTCCTCCTGGTCTCCATGGACAAACACACTCATAGGGAAGAAGAGCAAACAGCATGAACACAAGGTGAACATTCACTGATAAGCAGCTCTGGGACGTGCGCCTTCCCATCCAAGGCCCAGCGACGTGGCTTGCCCGTTATCACAAAGGTAAGTAATGACTGGAGACAGGATTGGAAACATTGGTCTTTTGGACTGCAAGTTCAGAGCTCTATGAGCAACAACAAGCTGTTTCTCTAGAGAAATGAAGGAGCTAGGCGGGGCAGTGGCTAGGGCACTGGGCCCGGTCCAGAAGACCTGAGTCCAAATCCAGCCTCAGATACTTCCTAGCTGTGTGACCCTGGGCAAGTCATTTAACCTCTGCCTCAGTTTCCTCATGTGTAAAATGAGCTGGAGAAGTAAATGGCGAACCACTTCAGTATCTCTGCCAAGAAAACCCCAAATGGGGTCAGGAAGAGGTGGACACAACTGAAATGACTCAACGGCAACACAGGCAGTTCTATATCACAGGTGTAGCCCCTAAGCATCCATGAGGACCTACTGGAAAAAAATTACAAAAATAATAATATCATTTGTTCACAAAGCATTTAAAGTTTTGAAATACTTTTACATATATTATCTCATTAGGATCACAGATTTAAAGCTAAAAGGAGACTATAGAAATCATCAAATCCAATCCTCTCATTGTGAAGTCAAGGAAATGAATAATAACTAACATTCATGTGGCACTTTAAGGTTTGCTAAGCATTGTACATATGTTATCTCTTTTGACCTCATGACAACCCTAGGGGGTGGGTGCCAGTATTAACTCCATTTTACAGATGTGGAAACTGAGGCTCAGAGAGGTTACATGACTTGTCCACAGTCACATAGCTAGTAAGTGTTTGAAGTGGAATCTGAGCCCAGATCTTCCTGACTCCAGGTCCATGCTTTTACCCACTGTACCATAGAGACTCCCCAAAGCTCACAGACAAAGTAAAAGTAGCAAAGATAGGACCTGGGGAACCCAGATCAAAGTCTGGTACCTTTATATTCTATCACAATGCTTCTTCCAAGAACTCAGGGAAATTATCAGGGAAGTGTCCAGTAATCACACTTTACAGATGGGAAAACTGAGGCTTAGAAATCCAAAGAGAGTTTCCCAAGGTTGCACACATGCATAGCTCAGGGCCCTTTCCTTTACATCATTTTCCTACCCATACCCCGGTACTCCAGAAGGTCTATGCTGAACTAATATGGCCATGTCCTTTGACCTTTCAAGAAAAGGGAGGGTCAGAGCATGGGAACAGACTGACAGGCTTGGATCTAAGGGTTAAGCTTCACTTGAATAAGATCCAAAGTTGTCTGTAAGCAAAAGAAGGTGGGTTCCCCCCGCTTTTTTTAAGGTGGCTGCTTGCTCCCAGGGGGGAAGTTGAGGGGTAAAGAAGTGTGACAAAAGAAGATTGAAAACCCAAGAAAATAATTTTCATGAATGCAAATCAAAACAACCCTTAGGTACCACATCTCTCCTGTCAGATTGGCTAACATGACAAAACAGGAAAATGATAAATGCTGGAGAGGATGTGGGAAAAACACTGTTACATTGTTGGTGGAGTTGTGAACTGATTCAGCCATTCTGGGGAGCAATTTGGAACTATGCCCAAAGTGATATAAAACTGTGCATACCCTTTGACCCAGCAATACCACTCCTAGGGCTATATCCCAAAGAGATCACACAAGTGGGAAATGGACCTGTATGTACAAAAATATTTATAGCAGCTCTTTTTTTGTGGCAGCAAAGAACTGGAAATCAAGGGGATGCCCATCAATTGGGGAATGGCCGAACAAGTTGTGGTATATGAAGGTAATAGAATACTATTGTGCTATAAGAAATGGGGAGCAGACGGACTTCATTAGAACCTGGAAAGACTTGTATGAGCTGATGCTGAGTGAGGGGAGCAGAACCAGGAGATCATTATACATAACTTTGATAGACTTGGCTCCTCTCATCAATGCAAGACTGCTCCAAAAGACTCATGATGGGGAAAGCTCTGCACAACCAGAGAAAGAATTACGGAGTCTGAATGCAGATTGAAGCACACTATTTGCTCTCTTTTTTTCCTTCCTTTTTGGTTTCGTTTCTTCATTCTCATGATTCATCCCATTGGTTAGAATTCCTACAACTGGACTATTATGTAAATAAGTTCAATGCGAAGGTATATGTAGAACCTACATTGGATTATATGCCATCTTGGTGGGAGGGGGGAGGAGAAGGAGAGAGAGAAAATCTGGAAGTCAAAACTTTGTGGAACTGAGTGTTATAAACTAAAAATAAAATATATATATATATGCAAATATATATGAAAGAAAAAAAATAATTTTCATGAAACCCAAACAATACCCCAACTCTTCCTAATTGGAGCTTTGCTGTCTTTTCTCACTGAATTCTGCCCCATGGACCACCTCATGGTGTTCCTGGTCATTCCCAGTGTAGGAGCCATTTGACATTTCATCCATATGAATTCTCATCTGGCGTATTTATTGCTTTGATTCATAGTTGAGAAATATGTGGGGGAAAGGATGTACTTCCTGCCTCGTCCCCCTCACACACATCTATGCCATAACTGATTCAGTTTTAATACTCATAACCAGTACTTACATAGCACTTTATAGTTTACAAGGGAAATTTTCCTTTGCAAGGAAAGCGATGAGGTAGGTCCCACAAGTATTATTTTCCCCCTCCCTCCACACACTTTATTTTACAGATGAGGAAACAGGCTCAGAAATTAAAGGGACTTGCTCATGACCACAGCACCGGTGTACGAGGTAGGATTCCAAACCTGGTCACCTGCCTCCATCGTTCTATCCACCGCATCCACTGCGTCTCAATCTGAACAGAATGTGGCGTGTTTACTGAATGCTCCAGTTATCATGCTGAAGCCCAAGACTGGCCAGGGGTGTCCAGGGATGGAAGCCGGGCTAGGCAGGACAGATCTAGCAGGGGTCAGAGGTCAGACAAGCAATAGGCCAAGGCCGAGGAGGTAAACAGGGATGGAAAGACAAGGCCACACAGGCTGGACAGATCAAATACGGCAACGTAACTATGGTAAAAGTCATGGGTCGTGTCTCAAAGATAAAGAAAGAGAAGGTCCAAAGTCCAGGTGGTGCCTGGAAGCGTTCGGAGACAGCAACATGAACAAACAAGAAGCATTGGGGTGAACCCTCAGTCAAGGACAGAGATTCTCCACCCGTTGTTATACTGCTGGGACGGATGTGGCTAGGCCGGGGCTGAGGGCTGTAGATATTTGCTGCCAGAGGATTCTGCGTTCTTCCCGGTCAGGCAGACACAGAGTAGCTAAGGCCTCCACCTTCCTCTCCTTCCCCACCTCCTCCCATCACACCCCTCCCTGTTATGAATTGGAGCAATAAATATGTGGGCTGGGAGTGGAACGTTGACGTCCCTCCCTCCTCACAAACCTTTTCACTTGCAGTCATTTAGGTCCCGTACTGCAGGTTCCCTTGTGCCCTCTTCTGGGACATTCGTTTCCCTAAACCAACCTAGGGAGAACTCCAAGGGCTATGAAATCAAGCCTAGCTAGTCGCTTCTCATCCTTGCTCTTCAAGGTTCTGTAGGACGCTGCTAAGGCCCAACGCTTCTTTTTCCTGTACGACTCAAGAGTGCGACTCTCCTTCCCTCGGTCACATGGATGCTCTTTTTTAAAAAGTTCTATGCCAAGTCACCCATTCTGTTGTAGTGGATTGTGGCTAACTCGGGTTTTCTTGGCAAAGACGCGGGGGTGGTTTGCCATTTCTTTCTGTGGCAAACGGGGTTAAAAAGCCATATTTGAACTCAGGAAGGTGAGTTTCCCTGACTTCAGCCCTAGTGCTCTCTCCGCCGTGTCCCCTGCCTGCCCGTGATGTATTTCATGGAGAGCTCACACAAGGCAAGCGCTCGCATGGTGGTCAGCGGTGATACAAGAACACTCTCAAGGTCTCTCTGAAGAACTCTGGAATCGACTGCACGACATGGGAGGCCCTGGCAAAGAACCACCTGCTCCAAATGTTCATATGGACGATTGCGCCCGACCTGTGGCAGAGCCTTCTGAGCTTGACTCCAACGTAGCCGTATCATTTTAGTCCTCTTTGAAAACAAAGGACAACAACCTATCATGACATTATTACCTCCGTTTTTGAGCTAACGAAGCTGAGACAGAGACTAAGTGACTTGCCCAAGGTCATACAGCTCGTACGTGTCTGAAGCAAGATTTGAACTTGGGCCTTCCTAACTCCATCCACTTCTCTACCCAAATGAATAACAGAACACATTAAAGGCAGGTGCCTTGGAACAGAGATCCCCCTGGCCACTGATCACTCTGCAGCCGACAACACTACCCACTGCAGCCCAAAGCAGATTAAAATGTAATTGGGGGTATTTAACAATATAAATAAAAATGCAATAAAACAGATAATATTAATATGTGGTTTTCTAAGTCAATATGTATCTCACTGGGATCCTTACATATAGTTTAGTGGTCCCTGTTTCTATCTGAGTTTGACATCCCAGACTTAGGGCATAGAATGCTAAGGCTAGAAGGTACCATCTACCCCAACTTCCTTATTTTTACAGATGTCTGGACTGACTTACACAAGGTCACTCAGGAGAGAAAGATAAAAGAAAAAGAAAAAATGGGAAGGAAAGAAGCATCTCTAGTGTTTTTTCAGCTGCTTCTTACTGTGGAGTGTCAGCCTCATATGAAGAGCAATTCTACATCTCAGTATCCCTGGGGCCTACGGTAGAGCCTGGCATGTAACAAGGACTTAATAAATGCTTGTTGACTGATTTGTTGGTCATGAAGTTCTGGGGAAAGGGAAAAGGAAGGCTCTAGTTTTTTTTATACTTCATTTTAAAATTTTAAATACTTAAATACTAAAGCTTAAATACACAATAGAGAAAAAGAAATATATTTTAAACTTAAATAAAAATAAGAAAAGGGAAAAAAAGCAAGCATGTCATAAGCACAGTAGAGCGTAAGAGAAGATTCAAAACACATAGCAATAAATTTCCCTTTCAAAAAAAGCCTACATAATAAGTGCCATTTATTTTTTATTTGTTATTTCTTTGCATCCTTGTAAGTTTCCCTTTGTTCTCTGCTGGCGGGCAGGCTCCAGTTCGTAGATGCCCATCTCTGTTGGTGTGGTCTGAAGGATGTCCCAAAGGCCTCTGTCCAAAATCGGTCTCCTACCAGCCTTGCAACTGAAATTTCCTCATTAGAAATTCATCCTTTTGGGGTAAGTGTTGTATCTGCAGGAGTTCCAGTTAATATGGATTTTAGCTTTGGTTGAATTCGCTTAAAGGACGGATCATTTAGCTCAGAACTCTAAAGGGGTAAACCCCCACAGAGTAGGTGAGGTTAGGTACAGGGAAATGAGGAACAGATTAAGAACATGGATATATTTGCCTGAGACACTGAACGGTTGGGGTTAAGGAGGAGAGAAGTGAGCCGACGTAATAACAGAAAAATGATTCACATTTATACAGGACTACAAGGTTGGCCAAGCACTTTACATACATCATCTCATTTGATCTCACGATAATCCGATCTGCTAAAGTCTATTATCATCTCCCATCTTGCAGATGAAGAAACTGAGGGCTGGAGAGATACAGTGACTTGCCCAGGGTCACCTATCCACTGAGCCACATTGCTTCTTAAGGGTAACTAGAGGGCAAGAGGAGAGCCCTGGGAACCCAGGAGTTGGGTTATAGGGTGGAAGGTGAAAGGCAGTACCAGGAGAGGAAAGGGAGATAGAATAGAAAATAAACTGTGGCTGATTTGCTGATTTCCTGGATCTGTGGTCAGGCCCATCTGCAGGAATTTTGTCATATAGTACGGACCCCACAACCCCCTCCTCCAAATAGTTTTAGTGAACACACAGATGGGATGAGACTTCTTCTCTCCTCCCCTTTCTAGCAGACTGGGCTGTTAGTTAGCATCAGTAATGTACCTGGGATAGACAGCCTGATGCTAACTGACAGTTCACTCAGCCAGGGACAGAGGGTGTGAACCCTAGAGGCCACCGGATGGTCACTGGCGGATGAAGGTCCTGGGTAGCGATCTGCAGATGGGAACTGTCTACTGTGTTGATGAATCCACCGGAGCAGCAATAGAATCTGCCAGATTCCTAGACTGGAGCTTGGCATCCTGTGTGTCACCCGGCTATTGGGAAGGTGGAAACGGGTGTCGGGGCGTTTCAAGCTGGGGCTGGCGTGCCCCAACGAGGTCGAGTCCGCAGATGTTCTCTTCTGCTAATGATCCTGATGGAGCTGCTCTGTTTCAGAGACCTGCCGCTAGAAAGGGCACAGGGCTTGGAATCGGGAAGACGCATCTTCAGGAGTTCAAAT